>NC_090449.1:1026367143-1026707858 GCF_031143425.1 Pleurodeles waltl | reverse complement strand
GTGAAGGGAGTCTCCCTGAGCCCTGCTCAGTTTTTTCCTTACTTCAGCTTAGCAACAAAATGTTGGATATTACTAAAACAGGGCTCTTCAGATTGTACAAACGCTGTGGGAAGAAGAGATTACATGTGGATGATCCACATAAAAGCTGCATCTACTGCCTCCATCCTGACCACAAGCCTGAAGACTAGGGTATGCAGAACTTTCTCTACTAAGACCCTTAGCGATTAGAAGCGAGGCTTTTTTTTGGTTACAGAAGTCCAAACCACAAAGTGACACCCTCCTCTCACTTTAAAAAAGGGCAAGTTCCAATGATTAGGGGAACTCTAAGACAACTAGAAAAGCCCTTAAAACTCACAACCTGGGTGGTCAGGCAGTGGCAAAAAGGAGAAATCTGTGAGTCTCCACAAAAGCTTCTTCTTCGGAGACCTCAACTCGATCTGTGAGGCCTTTATACTTCCATACCATCGTCGAAAATACCCTCACCAATGATGCTATAATCAACGACGATGATAATGAACGTGTCATCGACAACGCCTGTGACAACGAGTATGATGACAACTGCAGTCGACACACTTATACCGTCAACAAAGATTTCCTTGTCGAAGAAGACTCCATCGTCGAGGAAGACCGCAGCGTCGACAAATACTCCACCGTCGACGGCACTGTCCTCAAAGAGACCATAATCACCCTCAATAACATCGGCGAACAGAACATTGTTAGGCACAATAGAGGAGGTTATCCTCATTCCTTCCCAGTTACCATTTAACGCTGCAGTTTATATGGCATTACAAACTAGTTCTCTCCGAGTCAGACAGTGCACAATAGACATTTAATCCACTTTTGAAGCATTCTAAAATCAAGATGTTGAAACATTAAAGAAGTGTATACAACACTTACATAGATTAGTGACCTGTGTGAATCGACACTCAAAGTGTCAGTCTGTCAGAAGCAGAGTACAGGAGTAGACTGGATAACATATGTTGTTTGTTATGGGAGGCTAGTAAATTGTAATACTTGATGTCTGGAGAGCATAGTGGGGTAAGGCTAGCCCAATATGCGAAGAGCTTCATAAGGGAGGGAGTAGATCCTGCCTCACAGTGGTTCCTTTAGAAGAGCATTTGAGGATGAGTTTTCAAAATCCTTTAATGCTCTGTACTGGGAGGAGGGGTTTCCTGGCGAAGATGATGTTAGAACTTGGTGAACAAGTTACTTACCTTCAATAACGCTCTTTCTGGAGGATACTCTATCCAACCACAGATTCCTCACCTTTAGAATATTCCTAAGTGTCAGTGTGAATCTGGACATTTTCACAGTAGTGCTCTCATATGCCACCGGGTGGTACCATGCAGCTCCATGATGACCTTGTTCCTCCCTGGAAACGGACGACCAGCACTAAATATAAATGCCATCTCTGGGCATCAATATCTGTTTCTTGCTGGACACTTTCCCGCCCTCTGACGCAGTGCACAGACAATTGTCGGTACCAGTGCATAGATTTTTAATTTTGGACCTTTACAGATGGTAAAAATAGACCACTCCACACCATGGGGAAGGGAAGTGAGTAATCTGCAGTTAGATTATCAACCAGACAGAGCATCACCGAAGGTAAATGACTTGCTTTCTAAATGTAGACTCCTCACCTTTACTACAGATACAAAAGCAGTGAGCAGAGAACAAAACGTCTTGCAGGACTGGCAAACTACACTTCCCGTCAGACTTGGCAGTCAAGCAATAGTGCTTCATTACATGTGCAAAGCTGCACACTTCGCAGCCTGAAAGGTGTTGAGGACAGGCGCTCCGCGTGCCAATAGTGGTAGCAGCCTTGATCTGGTAGAAAAAGCACTCAGTCCTTCCAAAGACTGCTTTTTGGCTATTGCATAGCAGGTCCTATCCTTGCATGTCAAGATGATTGACAAACTTATTTTCTGCACCACCTTACCTTTCTTTGCCTCCTAGAAACCAACAAAAATCCTCACATAGGGGATGCCTACTTGTCTCCAGAAATACCTGTGGATCACATTATAGCATGGCTATGGAGGAAATGTTATATTCTATGTAAGGACCGGAGGCACAGATTATGTTAGTTTAAAGCTGACTGACAACCAGTGATGCTGTTCCTGTGACAGGTTAAAGTAAAAGGTCTTAAACAGAGTCAGAAGACCAGTCAGCTGCTTTGAGGATATCTTCCAGGCAACATTCCAGATAGAAGGATTCTGATGCCACTGCATCCCTTGCAGAGCGAGTCCCAAAAGAGAATGTGTCAATGCTAGCCTTAAAATGTTTGAGAGCTAAGAGCAATTGACCCATCCATAATCTGAGCCTCCAGTCCTGACACAGAAATGGATCCCATGCTTTGGTTGACCTAAGTTAACTCTCTAGGCAAAGTCTTAGCGCTGCTTTGGCAGCGACAGCACCGTTCAACAATCTTCCTGTGTTGCCAAGCCACACCTATGATATTTTGTGGCAGACTGTAGCACCAGTACTTTACATTTCAGAACCAGGGTTGGTGGGAACACTCAAATAGCTTTGAGACATATGAAACTAACTTAAAACCAAATAGTTTTCTTGAAGACATACAATGTGCAGAAAAACTACAGAATCAGAGTCATACCTTGCAAAATATATCAACTAAAGTTGGAACTGCCTTTCTTGCATTGTTGGATGACACGTGGTCGATGACTTTCAAGAAAACTTCAGCAGAGGGCTGTAAAAAAAAAAAAAAAAAAAAGCTTTACACGTGTGTTTATATGTATTAGTCAATCGTGATCCCAATATCACAATCCCCAATCGAAACCAGCAGCAAACACACTTTTCAGCCGCAAACGAAATTATCCTGTTCAACAACTTCTACACAATTTATTTTACCAATAAGGTCAGCGACTGTGGCCCAAATATTGCTCCATACCGTGTTCTAGTCACCCAGTTCATCGCCCAAGCAGCTGACCAGTCTATCCCTCTGACCAAAGGCAAAACAGACCTCTCACTAACACAGGATTCAATGATCACAAACTCTGCTTAAGGTCAACTGCTACGAACTGGAAACTACCAAGCAAAATACCCAAATCACTTCCCATCATGTTACATAAAGGAATCTTTGAATTAAAAAATGATGACTCCATTATGTAAATATGCTATTAACTGACAAGTTAACAACTGAAAGTTATGGTTCATTCTTCTCCATTCTGTGGTGTACACAGCAAAACCAGAAGTGATGAACATGTGTTGGCTGCATGCTTGGTAGGCACAGGCAGGAAGAAGCAGAAAACTGGGGCAAATATAGTTAATTATTAGGTCAGTAGCGATGGTCCCATTTTAATACTATTACGTTTTTCATGAATTTTATTAATTCTACAAATAAAGCCAATACTGCAACTTTCAGTTTCCATATACATTGGTTAACACATCTTGAAGTGACATAGCCAACAGTGAGAAACAAGAAAACAAAATGTCTCAATTCTCTGCCACATATTCCATTGCTCTCCCCCACCAGACGTCCCCCATCAAACTACAGACTTACATTTTTGTTCTAAATACCTTTGTTTCATGATGGTAATGTGGTTCATAACCTCAAACAATAGACACATCAAACCTGCCCCCTGCTATTTTAGGAAATATCTTTTTAAGGTAACTGATGTCTTTGGCCAAACCTCCCTTAATGATTTTCCTTTCGTATGAATATTATATGCCAGTATCTCCATTCCCAGCAAGGACCAGATCAGAGATTGGATTGATAACTTCCTTCCACCATCTTTTTAACAAGTGTCCCTTGGCCCCAAAAGCAGGTGTGATCCGACATTACCCGTTTTTTGGGAAAAGAGGAGTTAACTTTTGTCGGAGTGTCTCCCCAATGTAATCACCTGTTGACATCAACTGCCTGGCTCCCAGTCAACTTTGTTAAAACATTTAGGATGTGATCCCAGAAACTGTATTTTGTGACATGGCCACAATATATAATATTGTTGCCTTACTTCCTTCAGGAGCAGTCAAATCTTTTAGACATAACACTGCTTGTGTTGGATGCCACCTTTATAAAATTATCCACAGTGTTTCCCTAACTTGTGCACGTCTGAAGTAGTTAGTGGTCGTAACAACTGTTCCTTGTCTACATGAATTCCAAACCCCTTCTCCCATCCATTCTGGTGTTATCCAGTGTTGTAGGTTATGGCACTCTATACAGGGTGGAGGTGGTGTGTTCCACTGGTCTCAAACATTTTTCCATTCTGATGAGGGCTCTCGTTGCTCCACATTTTACCTCCAGTTGCGATAACCGATGCCTCGCTTGTTCATATCTTAAGTGCTCACTCTCCTATGTTCTTGTTTAAGACCCTCTTCACATGCCCATTTATAAACCAATTGTCCTGCCTAAAACTTTCAATAGTTCTACAGTCTCTAAAGGTTTCTTCTCCTGAGGTAAAATCTGCATTGGCCTATAAAGGTGTAAAGAATATGTGGTCACTACCCTTTTCTACTTCAATTACCTCACCATTTAACTGTTTTATTAATTATCAAAGACTAATACAGCTTCTCACTTCACAGGTGTTTTGGTATAAATAGGATCTTCCATAGGTCTCCATCGTGCGCAAACCTACACCACACCTTCCCTCACCTCTCTATCCTCCACTCAACTAAGAATCTTAGTTAGGTCACTTGATATCAGGAGCGGGCATTAGGAACCCCCAGACTTCCTCGGGCCTGGACCATATTGTGTTTTGCCTTTCTCTTCATTATATCTCCCTGCTGCCCAGATGGAGCCCTTCAGTTGTATTTGCATGAGCCTTGCTTCCCCATCCTTTCCCATTCACAGCAACAGAGCTGGAAAAACGAAGTATATTGGGAAATATTGTTATCTTGACCCCTGCTATCTCTCTATTTTGACACGTAAGTAGCATATGTGTGATGGAAACCATTGAAAGGGTGTGGTATGTTTTATGAGGTTCTGATCCAGCGATCGCATAAGACCTTCTGCCTTTACCAAACTGATCTAAAATACCAATCCTGCCTGAATTCTATACAGTTAAGAGTGGGCTTCCTGTGGAGGTAACAGTGTGTGTGTGTGTGAGGTCAGCAGGCTAGGATTGCCAAAGGAGTGTTATTTAAATGTCTCAACACCAAACCTTATTCCTTTTATGTTCACTGTGTCTTCTAATGCTCTGCGCTAAAGGTTCGAAGCAGAGTACAAATAACAGTGATCAAATAGTACTTTAGTAATACAATCCAAACGCTCCCCCCTACACCCCAAAAGTGCCAGCACTGACCTCATGAACACTAAATCAACCTTAGGAAATATTTTTTCCGTGTTGTGGTGAATCCAATTTAGTTTTTATTGGGCCTCAGGAGATTAGCTTAGACCTTTGGCTTGCAGGCCTGTGCCCTTGTCACTTAAGGACTTTTAACCTAGTTAACTCGCGCGGTCTTAGGCCATTAATTTTACTATTTCTTTTAAGATGGCTGCCACTGTTTATAGACATAGAAATGTTTTGTTTTGCATTATCAATGACGACATCATGAGCGTCATGATCAAGTGAAGTAGGTATTAACATCATGTCCCTTTCTCTCTTACATGTGATAGGAACATAATGTACACTTGTTGGAGATTGTTTATCTAACTGCATCCACAAGTCTGCCTCCTTATAAGTTGTTTGGAAACACACCTCCTTCAGGGATTCTACTTGATCAGTATAAATACATCTCATACGGACAATGTAATTAGAGGGATTCCTTCCAGCTGCCATCTATGGTGGACATCACCTTGCTGCAGAACTCAGCCTTTGTGTTACCACGAAGTCTGACCTAGAGACCTCATTCCAAGGTAACAAGGGTTGGGGGTCACTTCTCATGGATATGGTACTGGCAGATTAGGTTTATCATACCTAGCTCTCATTAGGTTGGAGATTAGGTTCTCTTTGCTAGGACTTTTACATCTCATGTTTATTGTAAGATGGTCGGGGTTTTGTATTGACAACTCTCATCTTCACAATTATGTTTCTTTTACTGTTCATTATCCTGATCACTGCAGCTCATGTATTTTACCCTAGATTGCAGTCTTTTCAATAAATATTATATTGAAAACCCTCCTGCATCTCCTTCATTGCCAGTGTGTCTCAGAGTTGTTGCTAATGTGAGAAAACTGCAACTTCTGTTCCATCACGACTTCCCTGAGAAGTCTAATCTAGAGTCCATGCGTAAGGGTGCCAGAAATAACCTATTACTGTTTGGGTTTTTGGTGAGGTACTGCTTGTGAGCCAGGAGGGTTGGGCTGACAGTTGAGACTTGTTGTAGGAGTTACTCAGTTGCCTACAAGAAAAAGTGCTGTGATCCGTAAACCAGCAGTCTTGCTTAGGAGTGAAATTCCAACTACGACATGGTACCATCAACAATGGTGTTTTGGCACTAATTTACGGATATCCTGAGTATCTCTGTCTCACACACAACAGGTACCCTAAGTACCATTAAACAGAGACGTCTGTGTTCTTAGGGGTAATCCTCCTTAGCTGAATAGCGAGCACCTAACTAAGCTGTAGGTTGTTCAAGCTTGAACTCTTTAAAACAACTTCTTCCCATTTGGTGTTCCTTCTCTGTTCCTAATATTCAACATGGCTAATGCCGTAGATTTCAGAAAATGTCAGACTCGCATTAAAACAACATTTAAAAGACCATGGCTTAACAAATGAGGGTGGGGATATCACATTTATCATGGAAGCTCATTAAGCTTACCAAACAGAAATATTCTATTCCTGGATCACCTTTCCAGAAGAAGATGACAGAACACATACATTTTAGACATATAAAATAGTGAACGTACCGCAGCGGTAACAAGCTTACCGGTATTTAGAGATACTGCTCTTTTATCAAGAGCATTAAAAGGCCCCAGGGTCCCAACCATCATCTTTACCCTTGATAGGGCTGAACTCTGAGATGGAATTGTCGGGAAGAACGTGTACTCACAATGTGTGGCGCAGCTGCAGGAATTTAGTAAATTGTGTTGTGCATAATGCATATGTCTGCTGGATCTCCTGGATGGAGGTCATATGTGTAACTGCCCACAGGCCACCCAAGAGCGTGATGCCGATGGTGTCCCACCGAGCAAATCCCTCATGCGCAGCCACCTCTCAACCACGTGACATGCCACAAGGGGGTGTACTGTGTAACTTTTTGCCCTGTCACCCTGTATGCCATTTTGATGCTCCCCACCCACAAAACACCAGTCTAGTCACGCCAGGAAGCACCATGGGAATAGCACAGCCACACAGCAACTCCATAATTCTTGGGAACCCCAATGAGGTGAGCTCCTGCCTGTAGGCCAGCCCCCCCCCCACCCCCCCTCCCCCACGTAAGTTATTAATAACCAAGATGTGAGTTGCTAGGTAGTATAAATACAAGTCATGCCCAAGGCCCCATCGTAAGGAGAGCGTTGACAAGTGCGGAAAGCCTGATGGGACATGGCACTGTGCCAAAGAAAGGAGATGGCCATGAGTCAGTTTCCCTAAACCAGTGGTGAGAAATACTGAGGGGAAAATTTTGAAAAAGATACAAATATCAAGGTAACACCATCTTGTATAGAGCTGCTCTTCCCATAATGTTCAATGGGAGCCCTTGCCACTTCTTGGGGTCTGCTTTGACCTTGTGGGTGAATAGGGGGGAACGTTAAAAGACCAGGTTAGGGCTGGGTTGAGGGTCACTTGGATCCTAGGTAGCAGAAGCCTAGGCAACGGATTGGGATAGTTGTTTGCCAGTGTGCACAATCTCATAAATACGCTAGCGGTACAAGAAGTGATTTAACCAGACTGACAGTCAAGCCCGAAGCCTTTGCAAAAAGTTGCAGGAGGTGGAGGCATTGACGGCCACGGTCTGCTGGGTTTGAAAGATACAGCAACACACCATCAGCATAGAGTGCGATGCGGTCTCCACATCCCGTGTACCACTCCCATCCCCTGATCTGAGTGTCACATCTTATTAGCCTAGCAAGGGGTTAAATTGCCAACTCAAAAAGGAGTGCAGGGAGCAGCCCTGTCGAGTCCCTGATGGAAATTCATCAGAGACACCCTACTGACTTGAACAAAGGCTGTCGGATTAGAATATAAAACTCGCACCATGCCTCAAAAACGGTCCCGAACCCCACCCTCTCCAGCACCAAGAGTAGGTAGCTCCAGTCCACTGTATCAAAGGCCTTCTCAAAGTCTTTCAGGATTAAGGCCAGCAGAGATGGAAGTCAGTGACGGTAGGCCAGTGCCTCCGTGCACGCGCTGCAAGCTATATCTTGTACTACGGGAAGGGATGAAACCACATTGGTATGGATGGATCAAGGACCACAGGACCTGTCGTAGGAGGTTAGCCAACACAGTTGAAAAGATATTAATCTCTCCATTGATAAGAGAAATGGGCCGGTAGTCAGTGGAGGAGATGGACCGTGGGTGTGTCTTTGATATCACCACTATGGTGGCCTGATCAAGGTTCCGGGGAAAAGAGCCCACTCATGCTGCTTCTTTATAAAGGCTTCATAAATAAGGGACAAGGATGTCTTTTTATTTGGCATAAAGCTCTAAGGGGTAGCTGTCAGGGTCAGTTGTTTTGCCAGACGCCATCGCCAAGACAGAACCCCCAATTTCTTTCAGCCTAATGGGTTGATCCAGAGCCCATCATTCAGAGCCAGAAAGGATAAGCAAGGGTATCTCATCCAGGAGAGGAAAGTCCCTTTTGGAGTCAGGACGTGGGACGGCTGTGTATAATGTTGCATAGTACTCAGCAAACACGTTGGCAATGTCTAAGGAGGAGCTATGCGTGCGTCCCTGACATTCCACTACCTCAGATATGATCTGTTCAGCTAGGGGTCAGGAAGCCAACCGTTATAATAATTTATTTTTGTCACCCCATCCATATACCCGCGTGGTAGAGTCTTGCCAAATTTGCTTTGTTACTTCTAGCGAGTAGTCTCTAATTCCATCTCGAACCAAAGTCAGTTCTCTGATAAAGTCACTGTGAGTGGTATTGGAGGGCTGCGACTCCAGGATAAGGGTGCAGGCCTCAAGTTGGGTAACACGGTCATAATGTGTGATTTTCTCTGTCTAAGGAGAGCTTTAGCATACCCCCGGATAGTGACTTCGCATGCCGCCCACAGGGTCCCCATGGTCTGGACTGAGCCTGTGTTTTGAGGAAATACATCTTACTTTCACAGCGGACGTCTTGGGGGTATTTCTCATCTTGGAGGTGCCAAGAGTTGAGCCGTCACATGGGGCGCCGGGAGGCGCCCGGCAGACCAATGCAGAGGAGCAACGGAGTGTGGTCCGAAATCCCTTGAAAGAGTATTTGTACTTGTGAAATCAATGGTACATCAGTAGCTGGCATGATAAACATATCTATACATGTGTATGATGTGCAGCACAGGTGTGCATGAATTGCTTTAGCCTGGGATTCTAGATCCTCCGCATGCCACATAGACCCAAGATGGTCATCCATTTGTGTAGGGAAGTAGCTCTTTGATACCCAACATCTGATGGGGGAGAAGTGGAGCCCACCTTAGGTTCTAGAACCACATCAAAATAGCCTCCTATGATAGTGAGATCCAGAGGTACTTGGGCTACAATACCTAAGAGTGTTGCTACGAAGGTTTCTAGCACTGTGGAGTGGAGCACAGAGACAAAGAAAGTTCAAGGGATGCCCTCTATCGTTACTGTGAGGGCAAAGTAACAACCCCGAGGATCACCCAGGTCTGGGCCAACATCAAGAAGAAGGTGTGCTAACCCACAAGCCCCCGCGCAAACCCAGCGAGATAAATCAAACCCCTACTGAGCAAGGGATGGACAATACGTACCCATAAGGTGGGCCTCCTGCAGCAATAAGTTGGAAGGGCATAACGCAACACTGCAAAGCGACTGATCTGGTTTAAAAGAGAATTTACATTCCATGACATCAGAGCGTACAGTGCCATGAGATGGCAAGGGCCATGAGTTGCATGACAGTCTAGGGGTGCACCAAGTGCATGAAAGAGGATGGGCGATAAATGTGATAAGTGCACGACTGGGTATGTGGAAGCCGTGACTGGCCAACAATCCTCTGGACTTAGTGACAACCTGAAAAGAAAACGGATCAAGAAACCAACAATAAAACAAATCCATATTAACACCACCACCCAACCCTCTCTCTAAAATCCCACATCCCCAAAAACCATATATCACCCTAAAACATGTGTCCCACTGAGAACCAAGTTCTCCTAAATAGATGTGGAGTGGTTGTAAGGAAATGGCTTCCTTGGCATGGTTAACCCCTAACCTTTTGTTGATGCCAGTTATGATTGAAAGTGTGCTGGGATCCTGCTAACTAGGCACCAGCACCAGTGTTCTTTCCCTAAACTGTACCTTTGTTCCAACAATTGGCACAGCCCTGGCTCACAGATAAGTCCCCTGTAAATGGTACCCCTGGTACCAAGGGCCCTGTGGTCAGGGAAGGTTTCTAAGGGCTACAGCATGTATTATGCCACCCTGGAGACCCCTCACTCAGCACACGCACTCTGCCTAACAGCTTGTGTGTGTTGGTGGGGAGAAAATTACTAAGTCCACATGGCACACCCCTCAGGGTGCCATGCCCACATCTCACTGCCTTTGAGATAGGTAAGTCACCTCTCTAGCAGTCCTAACAGTCCTAAGGCAGGGTGCACTATACCACAGGTGAGGGCATATTTGCATGAGCAATATGCCCCTACAGTGTGTACGCCAATCTTAGACATTGTAAGTACAGGGTAGCCATAAAGAGTATATGGTCTGGGAGTCTGTCAATTACAAACTACACAGTTCCATAATGGCTACACTGAAATCTGGGAAGTTTGGTATCAAACTTCTCAGCACAATAAATCCACACTGATGCCAGTGTGGGATTTATTGAAACATGCTCACAGAGGGCATCTGTAAGGAAATGCCTCCTTGGCATGATTACCCCCTAACTTTTTGCTTTTGTTGATGCCAAGTTATGATTTGAAAGTGTGCTGGGACCATGCTAACCAGGCCCCAGCACCAGTGTTCTTTCCCTAAACTATACCTTTGTCTCCACAATTGGCACAACCCTGGCACTCAGGTAAGTCCCTTGTAACTGGTACCCCTGGTACCAAGGGCCCTGATGCCAGGGAAGGTCTCTAAGGGCTGCAGCATGACTTATGCCACCCTATAGACCCCTTACTCACCACATGCACACTGCTTCATAGCTTGTGTGTGCTGGTGGGGAGAAAAGGTCTAAGTCGACATGGCACTCCCCTCAGAGTACCATGCCAACCTCACACTGCCTGTGGCATAGGTAGGTCACCCCTCTTGCAGGTCTTACAGCCCTGCGGCAGGGTGCACTATACTACAGGTGAGGGCATATGTGCATGAGCACTATGCCCCTACAGTGTCTAAGCAAAACCTTAGACATTGTAAGTGCAGGGTAGCCATAAGAGTATAAGGTCTGACAGTTTGTCAAACACGAACTCCACAGTTCCATAATGGCTACACTGAAAACTGGGAAGTTTGGAATCAAACTTCTCAGCACAATAAATGCACACTGATGCCAGTATGCAATTTATTGTAACAAACACCCAGAGGGCATCTTAGAGATGCCCCCTGAATGCCTACCCGACTTCTAGTGGTTCTGCCAGCCTGCCACACACCAGACCTGTTGCTGGCCACATGGGGAGAGTGCCTTTGTCACTCTGTGGCCAGGAACAAAGCCTGTACTGGGTGGAGGTGCTTCTCACCTCCCCCTGCAGGAACTGTAACACCTGGCGGTGAGCCTCAAAGGCTCACCCCTTTTGTTACAGCACCCCAAGGCATCCCAGCTAGTGGAGGTGTCCGCCCCTCTGGCCACTGCCCCCACTTTTGGCAGGACGGCTGGAGGAGATAATGAGAAAAACAAGGAGGAGTCACCCACCACTCAGGACAGCCCCTAAGGTGTCCTGAGCTGAGGTGACCCCTGCCTTGAGAAATCCTCCATCTTGAGTTTGGAGGATTCCCCCAATAGGATTAGGGATGTGCCCCTCTCCCCAAGGAGGGGAGGCACAAAGAGGGTGTAACCACCCTCAAGGACAGTAGCCATTGGCTACTGCCCTCCCAGACCTAAACACCCCCCTAAATTCAGTATTTAGGGGCTCCCCAGATCCCAGCAAATCAGATTCCTGCAACCTGAAGAAACAAGGACTGCTGACCTACAAGCCTGCAGAGAAGGAGGAAGACGACAACTGCTTTGGCCCCAGCCCTACCGGGCTGTCTCCAACTTCGAAAACCTGCTCCAGCAACGCATCCGACAGGGACAAGCGACCTCTGAAGCCTCAGAGGGCTGCCCTGGACTAAAGGACCAAGAAACTCCTGTGAACATCGGCCCTGTTCAAAACCAGCTAATTCTTTGCAACAAAGAAGCAACTTTCAAAGACTGCACGTTTGCCGCCAGAAGCGTGAGACTTCACACACTGCACCTGACGCCCCCGGCTCGAGATCCAGAGAACAAACACCTCAGGGAGGACTCCCCGGCGTCTGCGAGCCTTTGAGTAACCAGAGACGACCCCCCTGAGGCGCCCAAAGCAACGCCTGCAGAGAGAATCCAGAGGCTCCCCCTGACCGTGACTGCCTGTAACAAAGGACCCGACGCCTGGAACAAACACTTCATCCGCAGCCCCCAGGACCTGAAGGAACCGAACTTTGACGCAGGAGTGACCCCCAGGCGACCCTCTGCCTAGCCCAGGTGGTGGTGGCTGCCCCGAGAAGCCCCCCTGTGCTTGCCTGTACCGCTAGAGTGACCCCTGAGTCCATCCATTGTTTTCTATCTGAAACACAACACCTGCTTTGGACACTGCACCCAGCCGCCACTGTGCCGCTGAGGGTGTGTTTTGTGTGCCTACTTGTGTCCCTCCCCACCCCCCCCCAGTGCTCTACAACACCCCCTTGGTCTGCCCCCCCTGGGGACGCAGGTACTTACCTGCTGGCAGACTGGAACCGGAGCACCCCAGTTCTCCATAGGCACCTATGTGTTTTGGGCACCTCTTTGACCTCTGCACCTGACCGGCCCTGAGCTGCTGGTGTGGTAACTTTGGGGTGCCTTGAACCCCCAACGGTGGGCTGCCTATGACCCAGAACCGAGACTTGTAAGTGTTTTACTTATCTCCTAATCTAACCTTTACTTACCTCCCCCAGGAACTGTTGATTTTTGCACTGTGTCCACTCTGAAAATAGCTTATTGCCATTTTTACAAAGACTGTATATGATATTGCTTTTATTCAAAGTTCCTAAAGTATCTAAGTGAAGTACCTTACATTTAAAGTTTTTACTGTAAATCTTGAACCGGTGGTTCTTAAAATAAACTAAGAAAATATATTTTTCAATATAAAAATCTACTGACCTGGAGTAAGTCTTGGAGTGTGTGCTCCTCATTTATTGCCTGTGTGTGTACAACAAATGCTTAACACTACCCTCTGATAAGCCTACTGCTCGACCACACTACCACAAAATAGAGCATTAGAATTATATACTGTTGCCACTATCTTACATCTAAGGGGAACTCTTGGACTCTATGCACACTATTTCTTACTTTGAAATAGTATATACAGAGCCAACTTCCTACAGCATCTCAGAGATGCCCCCTGCATGCCAGTTCGACTCCTAGTGTTAGGCTGCCCAGTTCCTGCCAGCCTGCCACAACCAGACGAGTTTCTGGCCACATGGGGAGAGTGCCTTTGTCACTCTGTGGCCAGGAACAAAGCCTGCACTGGGTGGAGGTGCATCTCACCTCCCCCTGCAAGAACTGTAACACCTGCCGGTGAGCCTCAAAGGCTCATGCCTGTTGTTACAGCGCCCCAGGGCATCCCAGCTAGTGGAGATGCCCGCCGCACCGAACACAGCCCCCACTTTTGGCGGCAGGTCCAGAGGAGATAATGAGAAAAACAAGGAGGAGTCACCTACCATTCAGGACAGCCCCTAAGGTATCCTGAGCTGAGTTGAACCCTGCTTTAAGAAATCCTCCATCCTGGTTTTGGAGGATTCCCTTAATAGGAATAGTGATTTGCCCCCCTCCCCTCAGGGAGGAGGCACTAAGAGGGAGTAGCCACCCTCAAGCACAGTAGCCATTGGCTACTGCTGCACAGACCTAAACACACCCCTAAATTCAGTATTTAGGGGCGACCCTGAACCCAGGAAATCAGATTCCTGCAACCTACAACAAGAAGGACTGCTGACCTGAAAGCCCCGCAGAGACGACGGAGACACCAACGGACTTGGGCCCAGCCCTACCGGCCTGTCTTCAGACTCAAAGAACCGACACAGAGACGTATCCAGCGGGACCGGCGACCTCTGAGGACTCAGAGGACTGCCCTGCACCTAAAGGACCAAGAACCTCCTGAGAACAGCAGTACTGTTCAGAAACTACAACAAAGAAACAACTTTTAAAGAGACTCAAACATCTCGCCAGAAGTGTGAGTCTTCACACACTGCACCCGACGCCCCTGGCTCGAGTCCAGGGCAAACAAACACTGCAGAGAGGACTCCCAGGCGACTCCAACGACGTGGACACCCTGAGTCGACCTCCCTGCACCCCCACAGCGACGCATGCATAGAGGATCCAGAGGCTCCCCCTGACCGCGACTGCATGGTGACAAAGGAACCCGACGCCTAGACCAAGCACTGCACCCACAGCCCCCAGGACCAAGAGGAACAACCTACCTGTGCAGGAGTGACCAGCAGGCGGCCCTCATCCTAGCCCAGTAGGTGGCTGGCCCGTGAAGCCCCCCTGTGCCCTGCCTGCATCGCCAGAGTGACCCCAAGGTCCCTCAATTGTTTTCTACGGCAAACCCGACACCTACTTTACACACTGCACTCGGCCACCCCTGTGCCGCTGAGGGTGTGTTTTGTGTGCCTGTTTGTGTCACCCACCCTCAGTGCTCTACAAAACCCCCCTGGTCTGCTCCCCGAGGATGCAGGTACTTACCTGCTAGCAGACTGGAACCAGAGGACCCCTGTTCTCCATGGGCACCTATGTGTTTTGGGCCCTCCTTTGACCTCTGCACCTGACCGGCCCTGTGTTACTGGTTTGGTGGCTTTGGGGTAGCCTTGAACCCCCAACAATGAGTGGCCTATGCCCAGGAGACTGACGGTGTAAGTGCTTTACTTACCTGAAAAACTAACCAAAAATTACCTCCCCAGGAACTGTTGATTTTTGCAGTGTCCACTTTTAAAATAGCTATTTGCCATTTTAAGGAAAACTGTGTACTACAGTTTTAAATCAAAGTTCTATACTTACCTGTGTGAAGTACCTTGCATTTTATGTACTTACCTAAAATCTTGAATCTTGTGGTTCTAAAACAAAGAAAATATATTTTTCTATATAGAAAAAACCTACTGGCCTGGAGTTAAGTTTGCGTGTGTGTTCCTCATTTATTGCCTGTGTGCACAACAAATGCTTAACACTACCCTCTGATAAGCCTACTGCTCGACCTCACTACCACAAATAAGAGCATTATTATTATCTACTTTTGCCACTATCAACTTCTAAGAGGACCCCTTGGACTCTGAAGGGCCGGTATTTCTGTTGGATGGAGCCTGGATCTCACATGTGTTTACAGGAAAAATGAGAATTTTTGAGTTCTGGGTGTGCCCAGACATCACGCAATATAGTGCCTCTGCCTTTCAAATTAAAGAACAGTGATATCATAGGTTGAGGCGATGCGCCTGTACGAGGTTTAGGGGAGAACGCTCTCTGAGCTCATTCCACAGCAAACCACGGTGACAATTTATCAGTCGGAACCAAAGGTTTAAGCCGTTCTTCCAAGAATTCCGCAGGCTAGGTGTGCTCCGCCTCCTCCTAGAAGCCCATGAAGTGCAATTTATTAAGCCTTAAGTAGTTCTTGGCATTTTCCACTTGGGGGTGGAGCTCGTTCATACTAGTGCGGAGGCGAGCAACCTTGTCTTGAGGTCAGAAATCTCATCTTCTACTGTGGAGTGCTGCCGCTCCGTTTCTGTTATATGACTGGTTGCATTGACAGAGGAGAACCCCATCCACTCGCAAGGCTCCAATTTTTGTTTCATCCATGGTCTGTGAGGCATGGATGGCCTGTAGAATTTTGTTGAGGGCTTCTTCTGATTATACACTTTTGCTCAAAGTGTCGCCTCCCGTCACTCCAGCCAAAATGGTGAACTGGTGGATGCGATTCTGGGAGGGGTGGGGCTTCATGGCCTTATCCCTTCCTATACTTAGCACTGTTTGTATATGTAGCTGGTACTAAAGCTCGGTCCGCTAGCCACAGCGCGTACCACCACAAACAGCCAGGCAACAGATAAGTCACAGCATGCCTGTGTAAAGCATGGGAATGCTGGGCAAAGCATCTGATAACAAATCTGCAGCAATGTGGTGGAAGGAGATCTAGGTTTATACCAAGCGATACCTATTACCATAATCAGAGAGGGTGAGGGTCACAAAGTGCCCAGTATATGTGCCCTGTATCACTCGATCCCATCTGTCCATCCCAACTATGCCAGGTCAGATTTGTATTTCTCAATAGAGTTAGAAGTCAGACTACAGGAGCAGCAGAAGCGTGTTTACAATGGCAGGTCATTGTCCCAGAGCCACTCCCGCCTCAGTAATGAAAGTGAGCAGCAACAGGCGGGCCTTTACCATTCCTCGCCTCTGGGGTTAGAATCAGCAGTGCAGCGCATAGGTAGAGTCCAGGCGGCTATGTGGGGCCCTTGGGAGCTGGGCTAGGAATCGCGCAGCACATGACATCCTTCTTTGTGCTCCTTTCCTCCAGTTTAAGATCAGTGGGCACCGCCACCCTGGAGAGTTACCAGGTACCACAGAAGTAGACACCAATGGAGCTTTGTGGCTCCAGGAGTGAGGCGGCAAGAGGTTCCCCTGCTTGGAGCACGGCAAAGGAGTGCCCAGCGGGTCGCCACGGTCAGGCGTGACACGGAATGCCAGGCTGCGGACCCTGGTAGGGGAGGCGGGGGGCCAAGGTTGGTCTGGAGGCCTTGCGCGCAGGCACAATCAAGGGCAGCGAGGCCTCATGGTACAGAGCAGGAGATGAAGCATACTTGGCTTGGCAGCCCCTACGGCAGTCAGGTCATGAAGTTAAGAGCCAGAGCCAACCACCCCCCTCCCCAGGGCCCCAGCGCCAAATCCAACTCCTACAGTCTACCAGGGGTGGGGCTTCGTCCATTTGCATCGCTGCTGAAGTCAGTCCCAGGTCTTCATCAGGGCAGACATGTGGGAGCCCCCACCGCGATTGGCAAGAATCTACCCCAATCTATCAGCGGACACCACAGTTGCAGATGTGATAGACAGCCAGAAGGAGCGATGAACAGTGCGCTTTTCACCAATCAGGGCCGGAGGAGCGGTTGGGACACAGACCCACCATCTTAGGTACCCACCAGAGTCAGCCCTGCGGGTCTCGGCTGCATTAAGAGTCTAATATTCGCCACCCGCAGGGCCGAAGAGACACGGGGGCAGCCATAAGATGTTTACAGGGTCACAGAAGGAAGGGCATCTAAGTGGATGGTGGAAGATGACAGAGGGGTCCGGAGTACTCAGAGTGTGACTGCCATCTTGCCGCCCCAAGTGCTCTCAAGATTAGGTATTGTAGGAGGCTGGCTCAGTATGTGGGGCACACCTAAAGGTGATGCACCCTGCACTGAGTCCAGGCAACCCTTATTGATAGTGTTAGTGGTTCCTAATAACTGAAGCTCTCAAATGGTAGCTGTGGAGAGCAGCTAAGGCTTATCAGAGAGAGAGTAAAGCAATTGCAAATACCACAAAGTCAGTTACTGATTTATACACAAGAAAGAGCCACACCAAGTGTTAAAACAAATAAAGTAGTAGGTATTAAAACACAGGTACTAAACTAACATTGGTATATCTCCTAACCGGAGATATGAAAACACAAATGTAAACCTCAAAACAGGTAAGTAAAGGCATAAAATAACATGGGCCCATATGGGGGGGGGGGGACTAACCATATACAAACAAAAATGGGAAAAGAACAGTACAAATAGACAAGCCTAATACTCAGGAATCCTAAGGACTGAGGAAGTACTTGGATACTAAAGGTAAGTAGCAGGAATTCCCCAGGAGACCCAGAGCAGAAGTGTTATGTTTGTCGAGTCCATAGGATATCTTGGGATACTCATGGTTGGAAAAAGGTTGCAGAATGATTCTACCCAGAAGACCCAAAGGAAATGCGTTGGAGCAAGGAAGTTTCAAGAGTGCCTCCACCCATGGCTGCCCAGCGAAGTGAGTAACTACACCATAGAGCTCCTGTGCATATGGGTGAATTTGTGTCAGAACCTCCTTTTGAAGTCAAAGGGGACCTCGACTGTCCAGCTGATGCAGTGGCCGGTGGACTAGGTTGGTGGAACCCATGCATGGATTCCAGACAAAGAGTACCTGAAGAAAGAGGGGATAGAGTGCAAACCACCTGGGGTCACCCAGGGGGGTAGGAGGGCAACGCCCACCCTTCTAGTGGGTTCTTCTCTGTTGACAGTTGTTGTAATGAGGCAGCTGCAGCATCCAGGCGAAGCAGAAGGATCCTAGTAGTCATCCACGGCATGTCCCACTCCTCGGATTGCAGAGGGGTCAGTGACAAGCAGGGCCGTCAATAAGCCTTAGCAAATGCAAGCGGAAAGCTGCACAAAGAGGTACAGAAGTGTGGACCAGCAAGGTCCAAGGGACTCAACCTTTAAAATTAAGTCAGGGCCAGTCCTCAGCAAGGAGGAGAGCCAGCAGATGAATGCCCATGTTGCAGGAGTTGCAGGGAGGACATCGGTCTTGGAGCTGTGTGATGCTGGAGAGGGTCGGGATTCTTGGAGCTAGGACGTCTTTGGACTGAAGAGCCAACAAGCCTTGGCAACGACAAACAGATGCTGTGCACAGGGGTTCTGTTCCAGCCACTCCAACGAGGGACCATTGCCTTCCCAGTTGCAAAGAAGACATGTCAGACCTCTGGAGAACCACGGAACCACCAACTGTGTTGCAGAGCCTTGGAGAGTCTGTGGGACAGCAGGATACACAAACCGGTCGCCAACGAAGAGGTGCCTGCGGATGCAGGGGAGTAACTTCTTCACTTCAAGGGAGACTCCTTCTGGCTGTCATTAGTGCAGGTAGAGTCCTTATGAATTTGGAGGATGCATGGCCACAGAAGTTGCAGAGTCTTTGCAAAACCCGTGGACAAAGTTACAGTAGGAGCCCTCCTACCAATTGCAGTCTTGTCTTGGTTCCCGGTGAAGTCCAGCAGCAGGATCCGGTATCCAGGTCGCATAAGTGTCTTAAAGAAGAATCTTGCAGATGACTCTAGGGTCTCACCCTCAGGAAATCCCTTAAATGACCCAGGAAGGGGGTTGGATGACTACTGCGATGACCCCCATAACAAGGGGGGTGGGGTCAGGGACTATTCTACTAGATTGACAAGGCAGATGCTCCTAGGGGTCTCTGCTCAGCTTGTTTCCAAGCAGAAACACATGGCAGAGCTCTGGGCAACCTCCTAGGGGAGGGGCTTGACAGAGGGGGTCACTCCCCTATCCTTTGTGCTTCATGCCAGAGAAGGAGCTTGGGGGCTCCTGCACTGGAAGGATCTGGTTTTGCAAGGAGGGGACCAAATTTGTTTTTCAAAGCAGTCTGGTGGCGCTCAGGAGCACACCCACCCTATCCCAGGGACACCTATTTCTAGAGGAGAGGTGGTATTAACTCTCCTCTACGGGAAATCCTTTGTCCTGTCTGAGTTAAGCTCAGCAGCAGGAGAGCAGAACAGTGTTTGGGGTCAGTGGCATCACTGGTTTGCACGCAGACACCACAAGGCTGCACAGACAGACATGGAGGATCATCTAAGGAACCTCTAAAGTACATGGTACCATGCAAATACCACTGGAATCAGCGTAATTGCATTATTCCAACATGTTTGATACCAAACATGACTAGGTTTGGTGAAGCCATTATGTAGTTGGACATCTTGTGATGACCAGTGTCCATTACATACCTTAAAATGGTTTTCCTGCACTTACAAAGCCCAGAAAATGGAGTCGGGTGTTTATAGGGCTACCTCTGCTCTTGCAGGAGTACCCTCATACTTAGAACCATGCACCTTGCCCTTTGGCTGAAGGGCCTACCTTAGGGATGACTTGTAGGGTCAAAGTGTAGTGACCGTGATATAAGGGAAACCTTGTACCTGGGGTGAATGGTGCATACACCATTTCACACAAGCTGCAATGACAGGCCTGCAGACACAGTTTGCAAGCACCCCCATGGGTGGCACAATGCATGCTGTATGGATGACCGCTGGTGTACCAATGCCCTGGGTACCTAAGTACCATATACCAGGGACTTAAAGGGGTACACCAGTATGCCAATTGTGGGGTGTAAAAAGAACTTACCAACCAAATATAGGGGAGAGAACACTGACACTGGGGTCCTGGTTAGCAGAATGTCAGTGTACTACTGTCAAAACACACTGACACCAGGCAAAATATCCTACTTACCTACAGTGATTCATTTCTTCATTGCCATAATATTCCACACCCTACCATGCTGTTGTAAGATCATACAGGGGTAACTTTTCTTCCAATAAAAGCTATTGTACTTTTTGCCCTATCCAAGCTCGACAGCACCACATTCCACTCTGATTTGGCCACATGTTGTCTGGTCATAAGCTTTTGGATCAACTGGGAGGAGGAAGACAAAGAATTTGAAGCAGTACCTCTGATATTTCCTTCCAGTAAGAAAGAAGTCTGGGACACTCATACTATATATAAAGTATGTCTCATATTGCCCCACATCCTCTCAACATTCTCTAAAAGCTTTTGGATACATTCTGTGAATTTTGACTCGAGTTTGGTGCTAATTTCATGAGCTTTTAATGTGTGTCTTTGGTCCTCATGCTTATGGAACACTCGAGTATGCCCCATTGTAAAAGTTCCTGCTCCCTATGTGTGACCTGAGCACCAGTAATTTGTCCCACTTACTTGCAGTCTTTGGGCAAAAAGCTCTTAAAATAGCTTTGATAAATTTGATATTGTTATCTTTGACCCCATAAGTTTTCCAATTGATTTTTCGAACTGGGATTTGTCCCTTTTATGGCTCCTTCCCACATCTCAGCTTGCACGGACCAATGTCACAGCCATACATAGGTGAATCCGTCTTCTCCAGCCCAAATGCATTCTTATATTGGTTGAAGGTTTTTAGGGTTGTTCCTCAAAACTGACTTCAGACCACTCGACCTCCGCCTCTAAACCTCTGTGTTTAATTCTTCTGAGTGCTAAACAGACAAAGTCATGCTCACTGGGGTCACAAGGTATCCATTTTAAGGTGTATAATGTTTTCTGAGCCATAATAGATGCCAAAAGGGACTACCTACTATTGTGTAGTCCATAAAGGATAAGATTTTATACTTTTGCAATTTGGACCATTTAGCAATTACGTACAGCTGACCAGGCTAGTGGTATGCTTTGGAATCTCATAACACTATGACACCCATCCCCTCATGCTTCCTGCTCAAATTTAAATGGAATCCTATGCTTTGGTCCCTTCCAGATTTAACTGTCTTTCACATCTACTTGAAGAAGAGTTTTCCACAATATGTGGAAACAACTGAAACATAAAAAGCACTCTAGGGCGCATTGTAATTTTAATCATAGTGATACACATAGAGGACAGTATGAGGTTGGTCCATTTATTAAGGGCTGCTTTCACTTACCCCAACATGCTAATGCAGCTCGCTAGATACAAATGATTTATGTGTGGTGTGACCCTTCTCTAATCCAAGTATTTTACCTGTTTCTGGCACCCATCTCAAACACTGGTTCTCCTTTACCCATTACACAGTTGGAGGGATATTTTTAATATCTCTGATTTATCAGTTTTTATCTTCAGACAAACAGCCTCAAATCGGCTTTGGATCAGTGGCATCCAACCTTTTCTGTAATTAGATCTACTGATGTTCAATGAAGATCATTGTGAGCTACTAATAATATTAGGGTTTGAATAGTGACCTCATCAGACAAAATTAGTTGCTATCCTAGAGTATTATGAGCAATCACTTCAGTGCATCAGGGAGGGTTGCCAGCAATAATGTAAAAAAAGGTTTATAAATTTGGACTACCTCTAAATGAGTAGTACATAGCCAAAGCTGCAATGTACAAGGGAACAGAGAAGGGTAAAAGTCTTCCCAATGCCACATGATGTTCTATAACTGACCATAATGTGTATTTGTAAAGCAAATCTTTACCATGAAGGGTATCAAATTACATGTTTATTGTTACCCAGCTCAGTGGCCTGAATGGTTGAATTACAAATTCAACTGGAAATAAAACAATTTTTCCTCCAAACATCAGCTTATGAGTTACCTCAATGTACAAATTTTTGCCTTGAACACGCACTTTTCAGTTTTGGTTTACATATATTAATTCAACTAAGCATAAAACTTCGAATTTATTAGCCTGGGCCCCATCCAGGACACCTACTTACAGGGATATGGAGATCTACTAGTAGCTCAAGCTACTCGCTGAAAACTCCTGCTTTAGATGTTGCAATGCTGTTGATAGTGATTTTTTGGGCTTTCCTAAGGAGAATAGAATGTCGTCTGAGAAGAGTGATATCTTATATTCATCAGTGCAAATCTGAATACCCTTTATGTTTTTCCCTCATTTGTTCCACTGATAGTGTAGCAGTGGTGGAGGTCAGGAGCATTTGGCAGTCCTGATGAATGCCATGTGTTATGTTCCAGCTTATTTTGATAGTGTTTTTTAAAATATTATGGCCCTCATTACGACCCTGGCGGACTGCGGTATTTTGGAGAAGAGTACTGCCAATAGGCTGGAGGTACCCAAAATATGACATTGGCGGTTTGGCACAAGCAAACCGCCAATGTACCACTCCGTCCGCCAGGGCGGTAACAGCCGCCAGGCTGGAGACTTCGATCTCCAGCCAGGCGGCCGTCACAATCCCACCCTCGGGATTATGGCCCTGCCTGCCGCCATGGTTTTCATGGCTTCCATAACGCCACGAAAACCATGGCGGTAGGCACTATCAGTGCCAGGGAATACCCTCCTTGGCAATGATAGGGGTCTCCCCCACCCCTTACCCCCTCCCTAGAGACCTCACCCACCCTCCCCCTTTCATATACACGCACATACATACACACCCACACACACATACACCCACGCATGCATACATACATACACTCGCACATCCAAACTCACAAACATACATCCAGGCACACACCCAATCACACAACACAACATGCACGTCCACACACACACACACACACACACACACACACATTACACCCGCATGCACGCATTCACTCACAGTCACACCCCCCCCCACACATGCACACAACACCCCCCAAACCCTTCTCCTGTCGGAGAACTCGACTTACCTGCTTGCAGGGGGTCCTCCACCAGAAGACAGGACGCAGCGCTGCTGCCAGGAGCAGCGTCCACCAGCAAAACACCACCAGGCCATATCATGGAACATGATGAACAAGTTACTTACCTTCGGTAACAAGGTATCTGGTAGAGACTCTATCTAGCTGCAGATTCCTTACCTTAGAATTCCGTGACGTCAGCTTCGAATCTGGAGTTTTTTCTGAGCAGTACCGTCGTTCGGATCCGCGTGCGTCGTCAGCGTCGTTGGAGCCGTCTATGACGTCACGGTTGTCTATATAGACGGCGTCTCGGCGTGCGTACGTCAGTTCTTTTCCACAACTTTCCACGCCAGAAGTGCAGAGTCATGGAAGAACCAACAGTTATGGATTTTACCTCTTTGACTGTTTGAAGTAAAAATTCTTTCATGCCTATAAGAAAGGCAAAAATGCCAAAATCATATATATACACACATAAACATATATATCTGTATAAAAAATATCTGCAGAGCGGGGAGGCTTGGGTGGGTGTAAGGAATCTGCAGCTAGATAAGAGTCTCTACCAGATACCTCGTTACCGAAGGTAAGTAACTTGTTCATCTGATAGAGACTTCTAGCTGCAGCTTCCTTTCCTTAGAATAGATACCCAAGCTATAATCCCTGGCGGTGGGTCTAAAGGAGATTTGTTAAAAAAAATTCATATCAGGAGGTCCTGCAAGACAGAACGGGCAAAAGGGCCCTACTGCCGCACCTGGCTATCCAGGCAGTAGTGTTTTGCAAACATATGCAAGGAAGCCCACGTTGCAGCCTGACAGATGTCCACCAAAGGTACACCACGTGCTAATGCAGTGGTAGCAGCCTTCCCCTTAGTAGAATGAGCTCTCAAGCCCTCAGGAGGCTGCTTCTTTGCCAAAGCGTAGCAGATCTTTATACAGAGAACGACCCAGCGCTTTTCTGTACTGCCCGACCCTTCTTTGCACCAACGCACCCCACAAAGAGTCGTCCACCCGGAACTCTTTAGTGCAGTAAAGATAGAACGATAACGCTCTTTTTGGGTCCAGCCGATGGAGACGCTCCTCTTCCTTGGAGGGATGAGGTGGTGCAAAGAAGGTGGGCAAGGTGATACTCTGACTCAGATGGAAAGGGGTCACCACCTTGGGGAGGAAAGAGGCACGAGTTCTGAGAACCACTTTTTCAGGAAAGATTGTGAGATACGGCAGTTTTTTTATTGACAAAGCCTGTAGCTCACTCACTCTTCTGGCAGATGTAATTGCCACCAAAAAGGCTGTCTTAATAGTGAGCAGCCGAAGAGGACAGTTATGTAAAGGCTCGAAGGGAGCACACATAAGGAAGTTAAGAACCAGATTGAGGTCCCACAGGGACATAACGAAAGGCACGGGGGGAACAAATGCACAAGCCCTTTAAAAAATCTCTGTATTACAGGTGATTTAAACAAAGATGGTTGATCGGGCAACTGTTGAAAGGCCAATAAGGCTGCAAGATAGCCCTAGAGAGTCCCTAAGGAGGAACCCTGCTGGGTGAGAGACAATGCAAACAAAAGGATATTAGACAGAGAAGAAGAGAGGATCAATAGACCTCTCTGTACAATATGAAACAAAATGTTTCCAACGGCAGGCGTAGATCGACTTAGTAGAGGGACGCCTGGCTGCCAGAATGACATCACACACCTCGGGAGGGAGGTCATTAACCATCAACTGTCGCCGTTCAATCTCCACGCATGAAGCTGCAGAGTTGACCGGTTCGGGTGGAGAACCTTCCCCTGTTGCCGCGACAGAAGATCCTCCCGAAGAGGCAGCCTGATTGGAGGACCGATGCTCATTTTGAGAAGCTCTGGATACCAAACTCTCCGTGCACAATCCAGAGCCAGTAGATTTACCTGGGCCAGGTCGTTCTTCATTTTCTTGAGAACTCTGGGCAGAAGTGGTATAGGCGGAAAGGCGTACAGGAGGCCTGAACTCCACTCGCGATAAAAAGCGTTGCCTAGCGATAGCCCCCTTGGAAACTCCAACGCGCAAAACTGCTGACATTGCACATTCTCTACAGAGGCGAACAGATCCAACCAAGGCTCTCCCCACTGCTGAAAGAGTCCTTGCGCCACCTCCGGATGGAGACACCATTCGTGATCCTCTAAGCATTTTCGGCTGAGCTCGTCCGCCCTGGCGTTCAGAGAACCTGCCAGGTGTTGAACCTCCAGGGTTATGCCCTAATGTTCCAGCCATGTCCAGTGACGTAAAGCCTCTTGACAAAGGGTCCATGAACCCACACCGCCCTGCTTGTTGCAGTACCACATTGCGGTAGTGTTGTCCGTGAACACCTGCACCACCATCCCTTTCACAACAGGAAGAAATGCTTTTAATGCTAGTCGGATCGTCCGGAGCTCCAGCAAGCTGATGTGGAGCCCAGATTCTGCAGGAGACCAGTGACCTCTGATCGCCACCTTTCCTAGATAGCCGCCCCATCCAAAAAGTGACACATCTGTCACTACTGTGAGATCTGGTTGGGGAAGGTAGAGGAGTCTGCCTTTGACCCAATCGCAGCTCACTAACCACCACTGCAGATCCTTTGCAGTCCCCTCTGAGATCTGAATCACGTCGGTAAGATTCCCCTGATGCTGTGCCCATTGGAACTTCAGGTCCCACTGCAGAGCCCTCATGCACCATATGGTATGAGGGCTCTGCTGTCGTACTGGCGCTGAAAGACCCAAGGATCTGGCCGTAGCTCGAGAATCCTTGAACCTCTCAAGCGCAGAGTCTGCCTTTTCGCCAAAAAGGCGGGAGCCATCAAAGGACATGTCCATCAAGCTGGACTGGACATCCCCTGAGAAACCGTTGAACGCAGCCAGGTGTGGCGACGTAGAGCCACTGACGATGAAATCGCTCTGCCCAGCGAGTCGGTCGTGTCCAAACCACACCTGATCGTAAACTTTGCTGCATCTCTCCCATCCTTGACAGCCTGGGTGAGAGTGTCCCGTACACCCTCCGGGACCTGGGGCAGCACCTGTGCCACTGTATCTCATAAAGTATGTGTAAGGAAATGCCTCCTTGGCATGGTTACCCCTTGACTTTTTACCTTTGCTGATGCCAAGTTATGATTTGAAAGTGTGCAGAGGCCTGCTAACCAGGCCCCAGCACCAGTGTTCTTTCCCTAAACCTGTACCTTTGTCTCCAAAATTGGCACACCCTGGCACCCAGGTAAGTCCCTTGTAACTGGTACCCCTGATGCCAGGGAAGGTCTCTAAGGGCTGCAGCATGTCTTATGCCACCCTGGGGGCCCCTCACTCAGCACAGACACACTGCTTGCCAGCTTGAGTGTGCTAGTGGGGAGAAAATGATTAAGTCGACATGGCACTCCCCTCAGGGTGCCATGCCAACCTCACACTGCCCATGGCATAGATAAGTCACCCCTCTAGCAGGCCTTACAGCCCTAAGGCAGGGTGCACTATACCATAGGTGAGGGCATAGGTGCATGAGCACTATGCCCCTACAGTGTCTAAGCAAAACCTTAGACATTGTAAGTGCAGGGTAGCCATAAGAATATATGGTCTGGGAGTCTGTCATACATGAACTCCACAGCACCATAATGGCTACACTGAAAACTGGGAAGTTTGGTATCAAACTTCTCAGCACAATAAATGCACACTGATGCCAGTGTACATTTTATTGTGAAATACACCCCAGAGGGCATCTTAGAGATGGCCCCTGAAACCATACCCGACTTCCAGTGTGGGCTGACTAGTTTTACCAACCTGCCACACACCAGACATGTTGCTGGCCACATGGGGAGAGTGCCTTTGTCACTCTGTGGCTAGTAAAGCCTGTACTGGGTGGAGGTGATTCTCACCTCCCCCTGCAGGAGCTGTAACAGCTGGCGGTGAGCCTCAAAGGCTCACCCCCTGTGTTACAGCGCCACAGGGCATTCCAGCTAGTGGAGATGCCATCCCCCTCTGGCCACGGCCCCACTTTTGGCCGCAAGGCTGGAGGAGATAATGAGAAAAACAAGGAGGAGCCACTGGCCAGTCAGGACAACCCCTAAGGTGTCCTGAGCTGAGATGACTCTGACTTTTAGAAATCCTCCATCTTGCAGATGGAGGATTCCCCCAATAGGATTAGGGATGTGCCCCCCTCCCCTCAGGGAGGAGGCACAAAGAGGGTGTAGCCACCCTCAGGGCTAGTAGCCATTGGCTACTAACCCCCCAGACCTAAACACACCCCTAAATTGAGTATTTAGGGGCCCCCAGAACCTAGAAAGACAGATTCCTGCAAACTGAAGACGAAGAAGGACTGCTGACCTGAAGCCCTGCAGAGAAGACGGAGACACCAACTGCTTTGGCCCCAGCCCTACCGGCCTGTCTCCCCACTTCAAGAAAAACTGCAACAGCGACGCGTCCCCCAGGCTCCAGCCACCTCTGAAGCCTCAGAGGACTACCCTGCATCTAAAAGGACCAAGAACTCCCGAGGACAGCGGCCCTGTTCCACATCTCTGCTGCATCTCTCCCATCCTTGACAGCCTGTGTGAGTGTGACCCGTACGCCCTTCGGGACCTGGGGCAGCACCTGTGCCACTGTATCCCATAAAGTATGGGAATAACGGCCCAATAGGCATGACGTGTTTACGGACCTCAATGCCAGGCTGGTGGAAGAAAACATCTTCTTCCCAAGCTGGTCCAGCCTCTTGGATTCCCTATCCGGGGGAGCGGAAGGGAAGTCACCACAGGAAGTAGAGGCTTGGACAACCAAGCTCTCAGGAGTGGGGTGCTGAGTCAGGAAACTAGGGTCGCTCGGAGCGGGTCTATGGTGGTGGCCGACCGTCTTTTCACAGGAGCCCCTGTGCTGGGTTTGGACCAAGTACCCAGAAGGACATCTGTAAGAGCCTCATTGAAGGGCAACATCGTCTCTGATGTTGTCACCCACGGTTGAAGCACTTCTGTCAGGATATTCGTCCTGACTGGCACCGTAGGCAAATCTAGGTCCACGACCTCAGCTGCCCTACGCACCACCATAGCAAATGGAGCACCCTCCTCCGTAGCCATATTAGGAGGAGAGAGCATACCAGTATCTGGAGACGTGTCCAGTCCACTGGCCTCCCCTAGATCCTCCTTCCAGTCCTGTTGCAGGCCACCTTCTTAAGGGTCCTCAGACCCCTCCCATTCCTCTCCTGCGTCTTGCTGATCTAAATAATGCTCTGACAATAATCTGGGCCAAACTGGCCCAGTCGAAGTCAGAGTTGACGTCGCTCCGGAATATCTGGAATAAGGATGGGGCTACCACCGGTGGCCGATTCGTCAACATCGGAACCAGCGCCGAAGGAGTTCGACTGTGCAAGTAGCCGCCGGCATCGAATCCGAAGGGGCCCCTGCTGACCCTGCGGGGCCCAAAGACCCCTCCATGGGTGCAGCCCGCTCAAAAACGAGACGCATGGCCTCGTAAAATTATTTTATTTGAGCGGGGTCGATCCGGTCCCCGGAAAGGCGCGGAGTCGGCCCTGGCGACGGCTCCACAGAACCACGCTCGGAACGTTGATGTTCCACAGATGCCTCGGCAGCCAACGGGCGTGACTAAGACGAAGTCCACTTGGACTTCTTATTCTTCTTGTGCCTCTTACCTTCAGATGACCTCGAATGCGAGGAAGAGGACTTGGGGCTCCGGGAGCGGTGCCGCGACCTCCTCCTACTGCAGGACCGTGACCTCTGCGGAGTCGCGCCGACCGAGGACAAATGCTGGGCCGCAAGAAGCTTGAGGGATCTCTCCCTCAAGGCCTTCGGAGCCATGGCCCGACCATCGGAGCACGGGGTGGAATCGTGGTCCTTCTCCAGACAGCGTCTATATAGACAACCGTGACGTCATAGATGGCGCCAACGACGCACGCGAAGCTGGTCAACGCACGTGAATCCAAACGACGCCACCTGACGGCGCGCGCAGGGTACTGCTCAGAAAAAACTCGGGATTCGAAGCTGACGCCAGGGAATTCTAAGGTAAGGAAGCTGCAGCTAGAAGTCTCTATCAGATACAATAGGCTTTGTTTTGTTGGCGTGGCGCCACCTTACTGCCGCCCGCCGCCATGACCATCAACTTAATTACGCCAGCCTTCTGGCGGAATTCCAGTTCCGGTCATAATGGCATGGATGGTTGGTAGCCACGGCGACAGTATGTTGGCGGCCGTCGCGGTAAGCGGTCAATACTGCCAATGTTGTAATGTAGGGTGAGTTTAATATATGTTCAATTGGATAGCAGTTTTGCTGGGGAATTCAACCCTTTCACATTATATAAGAAGATTTTAATGATATTGGTATTACATGGGATACAGAATCTCCCCCCCATTTAGAGTCCTTTGTTTGTTCCAGTGGAATATTGTGTGTCTGGGGCTGTTCTTGGACCTGTATCTATCAATCAGCAAATCAATCAATCGACTTGTAGAGTGTGACTTGTCACCTGTGGGAGGATCCAAGTGCTGGCAGGATCCAGGGTCTCACTCACACAGCCAGGTTTTTAGCATTCTATGGAACTACTGTAGAGTAGGGGAGGTCTTGAGGTGCTGGAGGCCAATCCAGGCTTCGTCTGCGAGGTAGGAGAAGGGGCATTTTTCTGCTCTGCTGCACTGTATGTGAGGAGTATGGGATAGCGCAAGGGATGTGGAGTGGAGGGATCTAGCAGGTTTGTGGAATCTCAGGCAGTGGTTAATGTAGGCAGGTCCTGAGTCATGCAGGTCCTTGAACTGCCATCTGTTCGAAACCAGTAGTCACTCGAATTGTTTTAAGGTGGGTTTGATGTGGGTGCAATGAGGGAGCTCCAGGATCAATCTTGCTGCACCGTTCTGGATGGTCTATAGTCTTTCAGTTAGAAGGTGGCCCCGATTCCCATGTAGAGAGTATTTCAGTAGTCCAGCCGACGGGTGACGAGGGCTTGGTTGATGGTGAGTCTCGAGGTTTGACAAAGCCACTTGAAATCTCATGTAACATGCCCAGGATGAAGAGGCAAGAGGATGACACTGCGTTGAATTGGGACCTCATAGTGAGTTTGCTGTCCAGGATTAAACTTCAATTCCTACTGCGCTCACCTGGGGTTGAAGTGGGCCTAAGTTCTGAGAGTCACCAAGAGGTGCCCCGGGGGAGTTGTCGCTGGTGAAGATCATGACTTCCGCCTTGTCTGCTGTAGGTAAATGGCTCTCTATATGGTACACTAAAAAGAAGTACACCATGCAGAAAGTCCAGAGGATCCCCCAATTGACTTGCGGAGGCAAAAGTTGATAGGACTAATGCTCTATTTTGAGGTAGTTTGGGTGAGCACTTAGGCTTATCAGATGGCAGTGCTAAGCATTTGTTGTACTCACAAAGGCAATAAATGAGAGACACAGTCAAAGAATAAATCCAAGACCAAGTTAGAAACATAACAATTATTTTTATATAGGTTTCAAACCCAAGAACTTCGTAATCAGGTAAGTAGGCTTTTAAGCAGAAATACTTTGCAGTTTCAGAAATCAACACAGTGCAATTTTCAGAGTTCTCTCAATGTTATCCTATGGAGAAAAACAATATTCAGTAAACACAGAGTTAAAAATAACTTATGATGTCCAGCTTGGGAAGCAACGGTAAGTACTGGGCACTGACCAGAACCACACCAACAGGTCACACCGGACAGCACTGGGGCGTCAAGGTGTAGGGGTGCAGCGGCGTTGGGTGCCCAATGGTTCTCTATGGGAGTTGGACCTCGTGACAAACAGGCTCTTGCTAGGAAGCCAGTCAGGCACAACAAGCATGTCGGTAGTAAACGTGGGGTGCTCGGTGACATAGGTTCACCTCTGGTCCTTTTCTCCAGGACTGACATATACAGAGGTGTCCTTAGGCGTCAGTTTCTCTTGTCCGGGAGCACTGGTGGTCAGGGGGTCCTCTGTATTGAGGCTGCAGGCATCGTTGGGGAGTCCATCAAGGGTAGACTCGACCTCTTAGGAGCCGGGGGACATCGTTGGCACCAATGTCCCACCTCAGATAGTCAGGGGTTACAGGTGCAGTGGTTGCTGCAGGTGTCAGGTTTTCTCTCACCACAAGGCTGCGGGAGAGGGAGATCTGTGTGCAGAGGCTGCAGTCATCTTGGGTGAGTCTAAGATGGGTAGACCACACAGACAGACTCAGTCTCTGGGCAGCTGGGGAACTGTATTAGCACCGTTGGTTGGCTTCACCTTGGGTTGTGGACGTAGGGTGCAGTGGTCACTTGAGGTGTCGGGTCTTTGGGGTACCAACAGCTGCAGAGTCCTTTCCTTGAAGTTTTTGTTGCAGAGCAGGTCAGCTGCTCACAGGAGACCTGAGTCTTTATGAAAGGTGGGACGAGTTGGCATCTTTGAGGTCAGCATGAGGTCCGGCATGGTCAGCTGTTTCTTCTTTTCCTCTTCTGAGGATGCAAATCATCTTTGTCCTTGTCTTCATAGGTCATCAGGATCTGAGTTCCAGAGTTCAGGGCTGCCACCTAAATACTACATTGAGGGGTGTTACAGGGAGTGGCAGGCAGTAGCCAATGGGCTGAACATGTTTAGGGTGACTAGACCCTTCTTATGACCACTTCCACTGGGAAGTGGGCATAACACTATCCCCACTGGCCTAACTCCTTCCAAACAAGATGGAGGAATTTAAAAAGTGGTGTCCACTTCAGCTCGTCCACTTGTGCATGAAGCGGGCACAACACCGAATCTAACTGTGCTGCCACCAAAAGTAGTACCAGGGCAGGGAGGTTGGTCACCTCCATAGGCCGGTGAAACCTGGATTGAACTACGAAGGTGGCTAGGTCTTTAATGCTCTCCGTCCTGGAATGCCCATCCTGCCTAGGTGACGTGGTAACACCTCTGCCCAGTGCAGGCTTTTGTCTCAGGCCCTTGAGAGCGCTGGCTCTCACAATGGGGGGGCAGAAATATGTCTGTGGTTGCTGAACTGGTCGAGACCAGTCAGTCACGACCTAGAGGTGCCCCCTGAAAACCTGACAGCTACTAAGGTGCACTCTGTGTGCATTTATTAATAAATTCATCACTGGATTCAGTGAGGGTTTATTATTCTGAGATGTTTGATACCATACTTCCCAGGGTTCAGAAAAGCCATCAGGTAGCTGGGGAAACTCTTAATGACCAGTGTCCAGCACATTCATTTAAAAAGGCTTTCCTGTTCACTTACTTTGTCTCAGAATCGACAGAGACATAGCAGGGGCATATCTGCGCATGCATATATGTCCTCACATGTGCCCTGATGCACCCTGCTTTTAGAGGTAACTTCCACCTGGTACAAGCAGTTATAGGGCACCTGGCACACAGGGTTGTGTGACAGGTTGTGTTTTCAATTTAGCCTACACCAATGAACGCAGTCTGCACTGACAGCACTTTCTTGGTTTGGTTAGGTGTCCCAGGGGTGACACAACTGGTGCTGCAGCCCTCAGGTACCGTTCTTAGTATTCCAGGCCCTAGGTACCATGTGTACCATTTACTAGGGACTTATAGTGGGTGCTAAAGTGTGTGCCAATTGTGCAGAACTGTGCAGTTTTAGTTCAAGACATCTGCCACTGGGGACCTGGTTAGCAGGGACCCAATACAATAATAGTCAAAGCCATAACAGAAACCAGGCAAAAAATGGGGGCAAACCATGACAAAAAGAGTGCTTTCCTATATCTGTGTTGAACTAGAGGCAGTTATTCCTATCCAATTACCAATGCTGTTCATGCATTAATGGAAGTTCATTCTGGCAGAGGTGAACTTTATGGAGAGGGAGAGGATGAGCTGGGTGTCGTCAGCGTAGGATATAATCTTGAGTCTATGGGATATGATTATACAGCCAACGGGGAGGGGGGGACAGGTAGATGTGGAGTGATGAGCCTTGAGGGACTCTCCAGATGATTCGGAAGGGAAGGGTGGACTTGTGTTTGGTCGGTGAGGAAGGAGGAGCTACATCTGAGAATGGCTCCTTCGATGCCTATGTCTTGAAGTCTGGCGATGAGCGTGTGATGGGAGACAATGTCAAACTGATAAGAGATCGAGGAGGATGAGGGCGGCTATCTCTCCTTTGTCGAGAAGGGCCCGGATGTTGCCTGTGTCCGCAATCAGGGCTGGCTCAGTGGTGTGGTTGCTGCAGAATCCGGACTGGGAGTTGTCCAGGAGGTGATTGTGTTCCTAGAAGATGGTGAGGTGTTGGTTGAAGACTTTTTCGATGACCTTGGCTGGGAAAGGGAACAGGGAGGTAAGTCTGTAGTTGCACAGTTTGTTGGTTTCTTCAGCAGGGGTTTCATTCCTGCATAGTTCCAGTCCCCTGGGAAGGTGGCAGAACCCAGATAGGTGTTGAGTAGGCTAGAAAGTTCAAGGCCAATCCTGGATGCATCTAGTTTGAAGATGTGGTGGGAGCATGGGTCGGATGGGGACCCCGAGTTGATAGATTTTATGATGGTGTCCTGAGTGGTGAAATGGTTCCACATGGTTAGCCTTGGGATGGTCGTGTGTGAAGGCATGGCTGCTGAAAAAGTCTTTAGGTTTGAGTTGGGGGATGATGTTTCTGTAGATGTTGGCGATTTTGGCATGGAAGAAATCTGTGAGGCTGTCGCACAGGTCCGGAGAGGCAGAGATGTTGCTTGCTGCGGTTGAAGGGTTGGCAAATTTCTAGAATATGCAGAAGAGCTCCTTAATGTTGTTGGGATTAGCTTTGATGCACAATGCCACAGCTTTTTTCCCATCTCACATAGTTGGCAGGGGTATAGCTTGAGTGATCTGTAGGCTATTCTGTCGGCTGGGTTTTGATGATGCACCACATTCTCTCTAGCTGCTTGCAGTGGCGCTTGGCTGTCTAGAGGTCCTTGGAGAACCAGTAGGCTTGCTTGGTGGATCTGTGTTTCTTGTTCTTGAGAAAGGCGATGATATCAGCGCAGTCAGTGATCCAGGTATTTAAGCTTCTGATGTCCTGGATCACGTTGTGGTGTCTGTGGGGGTTGAGGGCGAGGGTGTTGGTCCGTTTGGTCTCCGAGGCCTTGATCTGGCTCTGACAGGCGATGTTGGGCTGAGTCAGGGGGTGGGGGTGTAGGATGGTTGTTATGATGAACTGGACGATTGAGTGGTCAGTCCATGTGAGGTTGGTGGTTTGGCTGGTATTTGATGCGGTCGCTGGAGGTGAAAATGGGATCAAAGATGTGTCCTACGATGTGTGTGGGGCCATGTACAATTTGGGTGAGGACGATATTATCCAGCCTGTCAAGGTTGGCGGAGATAGGGTCGGTGTATTAAAAATAGGTATGTTTGACGACTGACTGTGTTGCACCAATTTGCATATTAGTTGTTCAGTGTTCACCAGTTGCAGATTACATATTGTATTCAGTTTAGCTGCCTATTGGCTTTATCGTGGTGTTAGGACATTGAAGTTTAGACATTGCAGTTGAGTTGTGTTTTTCCACATGGTAAACTAAGCTTGTTTCTTTGTATTTCTTCCTCACCGAACATGAACAGTTCATGATAAGAAAGTACATATTTTTTGTCTTCCTCAGTGCAGGGAAAGGTGCGGCCTTGGAGGGAGAGCCTTGAAATGCTGGCCAGTTTTCAACATTTTTTTCTTCCAGCTCTGACCTACAGTAGCCAGCATGTTTAAATATTTCCAGCTGAGAGGGGAGGGCCTTTCAGAAGGCGCTTTCCATGGTTGTTTTAACTATAAAAGAGGTGGCCCTGCTCAGTAGCAAGGGAATTTCCATGACCTCGGTCAGGATTAGTCGTCGAATGCCTGACACACACACTTGTCCTGCGAGGGTGGATATCTCTTTCTCGTAGTTGAATGGGGTCATCTTCTTGCTGGCATGAGAAAGACGAAGACCTTGGTAGGCCCTACGGTGATGAATTTTTACTTTATTCTTTGCTTTGCAATTATGCTATAACATAATCACATATATTTGCTGTGTAAATTGCAGTTGAGAATCATTGTGGTATATTTTCCTTTCATTGCTGTGACTATTTTTAAACGTGTGCTTTCGACCTACTAATCTCCTTCATTTATTAGGAATCTCGTGATGAAGTAATAATAAATGTCTTCTTTAAACTAAGAAGTGAAGACCCAGTGTGGCAGCAAAACAACTCAACCAAAGGGGGCAAAAAAATCCTTAACAACTCAGTGCTATGAATTGCCTTTGTTTGTGTGGCACATATTTTGCATTCCAAAGATTTTTGTCAGCTCGGTTGTAAGGAAATGCCTCCTTGGCATGGTTACCCCTTGACTTTTTGCCTTTGCTGATGCTAAGTTATGATTTGAAGGTGTGCTGGGACCCTGCTAACCAGGCCCCAGCACCAGTGTTCTTTCCCTAGACCGTACCTTTGTCTCCACAATTGGCACAACCCTATCACTCAGGTAAGTCCCTTGTAACTGGTACCCCTGGTACCAAGGGCCCTGATGCAAGGGAAGGTCTCTAAGGGTTGCAGCATGTCTTAAGCCACCCTGGAGACCCCTTGCTCAGCACATGCACACTGCCTCACAGCTTGTGTGTGCTGGTGGGGGGGAAATGACTAAGTCGACAAGGCACTCCCCTCAGAGTGGCATGCCAACCTCACACTGCTTGTGGCATAGGTAAGTCACGCCTCTAGCAGGCCTTACAGCCCTAAGGCAGGGTGCACTATACCACAGGTGAGGGCATAAGTGCATGAGCACTATGCCCCTACAGTGTCTAAGCAAAACCTTAGACATTGTAAGTGCAGGGTAGTCATAAGAGTATATGGTCTGGGAGTCTGTCAGCCAGGAACTCCACAGCACTATAATGGCTACACTGAAAACTGGAAAGTTTGATATCAAACTTCTCAGCACAATAAATACACACTGATGCCAGTGTGCAATTGATTGTAAAATACACCCAGAGGGCATCTTAGAGATGTCCCCCTGAAAACATACCCAACTTCCAGTGTAGGCTGACTAGTTTCTGCCAGCCTGCCACACACCAGACATGTTGCTGGCCACATGGGGAGAGTGCCTTTGTCACTCTGTGGCCAGGAACAAAGACTGTACTGGGTGAAGATGCTTCTCACCTCCCCCTGCAGGAACTGTAACACCTGGCGGTGAGCCTCAAAGGCTCACCCCTTTTGTTACAGCGCCCCCGGGCATCCCAGGTAGTGGAGATGCCCGCCCCCCTGGCCACTGCCCCCACTTTTGGAGGCAAGGCTGGAGGAGATAATGAGAAAAACAAGGAGTCGCCGCCCCTAATGTGTCCTGAGCTGAGGTGACCCTTACTTTTAGAAATCCTCCATCTTGTGGATGGAGGATTCCCCCAATAGGATTAGGGATGTGCCCCACCCACCCCCCCACAGGGAGGAGGCACAAAGAGGGTGTAGCCATCCTCAAGGACAGTAGCCATTGGCTACTGCCCTCCCAGACCTAAACACACCCCAAAATTCAGTATTTAGGGCCCCCCAGAACCTAGGAAACGAGATTCCTGCAACCTTAACAAGAAGAAGGACTGCTAACCTGAAGCCCTGCAGTGAAGACGGAGACGACAACTGCTTTGGCCTCAGCCCTACCGGCCTGTCTCCCAACTTCAAAGAAAACTGCAACAGCGACGCATCCAACAGGGACCAGCGACCTCTGAAGCCTCAGAGCACTGCCCTGCAGCCAAGGACCAAAAAACTCCTGATGACAGCGGCCCTGTTCAACAATCTGCAACTTTCTTGCAACAAAGAAACCACTTTAAAGACTTAACGTTTCCCGCTGGAAGCATGAGACTTTCCACTCTGCACCCGACGCCCCAGGCTCGACCTGCGGAAAACCAACACTACAGGGAGGACTCCCAGGGGCCTGAGAGCCCGTGAGTAGCCAGAGACGACCCCCCTGAGCCCCCACAGCGACGCCTGCAGAGGAAATTCAGAGTCTCCCCCTGACCGCGACAGCCTGTAACAAGGGACCCGACGCTTGGAACCAACACTGCACCTGCAGCCCCCAGGATCTGAAGTAACCGAACTCCACTGCAGGAGCGACCCCCAGGTGACCGTCTGCCTAGCCCAGGGGGTGGCTACCCCAAGGAGCCCCCCCTGTGCCCGCCTGCATCGTTGAAGAGACCCCCGGGTCTCCCCATTGCTTTCAATACAAAACCGACACCTGTTTGCACTCTGCACCTGGCCGCCCCTGTGCTGCTGAGGGTATACTTTCTGTGCCTGCTTGTGTTCTCCTCGGTGCCCTACAAAACCCCCCTGGTCTGCCCCCTGAGGACGCGGGTACATACCTGCTGGCAGACTGGAACCGGGGCACCTCTGTTTCCATTGAAGCCTATGTGTTTTGGGCACCTCTTTGACCTCTGCACCTGACCGGCCCTGAGCTACTGGTGTGGTAACTTTGGGGTTGCCTTGAACCCCCAACGGTGGGCTACCTTGGACCCAACTTTGAACCCTGTAAGTGCTTTACTTACCTGTGAACTTAACATTTACTTACCTCCCCCAGGAACTGTTGATTTTTGCACTGTGTCCACTTTTAAAATAGCTTATTGCCATTTTTGTCAAAACTGTACATGATATTGTGATTATTCAAAGTTCCTAGAATACCTGAGTGAAATACCTTTCATTTGAAGTATTACTTGTAAATCTTGAACCTGTGTTTCTTAAAATAAACTAAGAAAATATATTTTCTATATAAAAACCTATTGGCCTGGAGTAAATCTGAGTGTGTTCCTCATTTATTGCCTTTGTGTTTACAACAAATGCTTAACACTACCCTCTGATAAGCCTACTGCTCGACCACACTACCACAAAATAGAGCATTAGAATTATCTCTTTTTGCCACTATCTTACCTCTAAGGGGAACCCTTAGACTCTGTGCACACTATTTCTTACTTTGAAATAGTACATACAGAGCCAACTTCCTACACTGGTGGATCAGCGGTGGGGTACAAGACTTTGCATTTGCTGGACTACTCAGCCAATACCTGATCACACGACTAAATTCAAAAAATTGTCATTAGAAACTGATTTTTGAAATTTGAGCTATTTTTCTAAATTTTTAAAAGTCCTGCTAGGGCCTTGTGTTATTTCCTGTTAGCATTTCTTTTAGAGTTTAAATGTTTTGTAAACGTTTGGATGAAGTTCTAGAGATAGTTTTAGATTCTTAAAAAGTATCCAACTTTTAGAGAAATATTGTCTAATACAGAAGAGATGGTGGTGGCGCTCAACCTCACCCCTTACCTGCATCTTAGGATGTCAGAGTTAAGGACTCTCTGTAAAATTAAAAAGATAAAAACTGGGTCCGACCCTACCAAACTAAAGCTCCAGGAGTTCTTGGCAGAGGTTTGCTAGAGACAACCCCTCTGAAGACAACCTTACAGAGGGGGAAACTAGAGACCAGGAGGAAAAGTTCCCCCCTCCTGTCCTAGTTAGGGATACCAGGGTTTCTCAAACCCTGACTCCACAAGTGATAGTCAGAGATGCTGCTTCTCCCAAAGGGTAGTCCAACAGCTCTGGAAGCATTGAGGGCAGCCTCAATGAAGAAGACCTCCTGTTAGCCAGGATGGCCAAAAGATTGGCTTTGGAGAGACAGCTCCTAGCCATAGAAAGGGAAAGATAAGAGATGGGCTTAGCTCCCATCAATGGTGGCAGCAACTTAAATAGGGTCAGAGAAAATACTGTCATGCTAAAAATCCCCAAAGGTATGGTAACAAAATATGAAGATGCTGATGATATCACCAAATGGTTCACAGCTTTTGAGAGGGCTTGTGCAACCAGAAAAGTTAACAAATCCTACTGGGGTGCTCTCCTTTGGGAAATGTTCACTGGAAAGTGTAGGGATAGACTCCTCACAATCTCTGGAAAAGATGCAGAATCCTATGACCTCATGAAGGCTACCATGATTGAGGGCTTTGGGTTCTCAACTGAGGAGTACAGGATTAGGTTCAGGGGGGCTCAAAAATCCTCGAGCCATACCTGGGTTGATTTTGTTGACTTCTCAGTCAAAACACTGGATGGTTGGATTAATGGCAGTGGTGTAAATGATTATGAAGGGCTGTATAATTTGTTTATGAAGGAACACCTTTTAAGTAATTGTTTCAATGATAAACTGCATCAGCATCTGGTAGACCTAGGTCCAATTTCTCCCCAAGAATTGGGAAAGAAGGCAGACCATTGGGTCAAGACTAGGGTGACATAGACTTCCACAGGGGGTGATCAAAAGAAAGGGGTCACAAAGACTCCCCAGGGAAAGAGTGTTGAGACATCTAAGGGAAAAAGTTAAGAGTCTTCTACAGGGCCCCAAAAACCTGCCCAGGAGGGAGGGTCCAAAGCCTCTTCACAATCCTTATTTGGGAACAAGGGTAAAAACGTTGATCACAGAGAGGCCTGGTGTCGTTGCTGTAACCACAGGGACACCAAACTGGAGACAAGGCTTGTCCCAAGAAAGGTTCCACTTCTACTACTACTCCAGTTAGCACTGGAATAGCCAGTCTCCAGGTGGGATCAACAGTGTGCCCAGAGCAAAATCAGGGTCCACACTGAAGCTACATTAGTCTCTGAGGGTGGGGTGGACCTATTCACACCAGCTGCCTGGCCTCCTAACATGAAAAAATACAGGCAGCTGCTCTTTATTAATGGGACTAGTGTAGAAACTCTGACGGATACAGGTGACAGTGTCACAATGGTGACACACAAACTGGTTCCCCCAGGACAATACCTGACTGGACAAACTTATCCAGTCACCAACGCTGACAATCAGACTAAAGTACATCCCACGGCTATGGTAACTTTAGAATGGGGAGGGGTCACTGGCCTGAAACAGGTGGTAGTCTCTTCTGCTATACCATTTGAATGTCTGCTTGGAAATGATCTTGAGTCCTCAGCATGGGCTGAGGTAGAACTCAAAACCCATGCAGCCATGGTGGGTATCCCTGAACTAGTGTGTGTCAAGACAAGGGCACAGTGCAAGGCTCAGGGTGAAAAAGATGGGTTGGAGTCTGGAATAATGGCCCAACCCTCCAAGAGAAAAGGAAAGAAGACTGGGGAACCAGCTTCAGCACAGAAAAAGAAAAAGAACCTCTCTTCTCAGGAAGAAGTTCTATACCCTGAGGGAACTGAGCCTATAGAGTTGGAACCTTATCAGGTTGAGCTCTTGGGCCCAGGGGGACCCACAATGGAACAACTGTGCAATGGGCAAGAAACATGTCCCTCTCTTGAAGGCCTTAGACAGCAAGCTGCTGAGGAACAAAAAGGAAATGTCAGTGGAACCCACAGGGTCTATTGGGAAGATGGACTACTTTATACTGAGGCAAGAGATCCAAAACCTGGTGCCACTAGGAGAGTGGTAGTGCCTCAGAAGCGTAGAGAGTTCATTCTGACCTTAGCCCATGACATTCCACTTGTTGGGCATTGGCCCAACATGTCCCAGAAAGTAAAGGAGTTTTGTGCCTCCTGTGCCACCTGTCAAGCCAGTGGTAAGACAGGTGGACACCCAAAGGGCCCCCTCATTCCACTTCCAGTGGTGGGGGTCCCCTTTGAAAGCGTGGGAGTGGATATAGTGGGTTCACTTGAACCTCCCACAGCCTCAGGGAACCAGTATATCCTAGTAGTAGTGGATCATGCTACTAGGTACACTGAAGCAATTCCCATTAGGTCCACTACTGCCCCTGCAGTAGCCAAAGCACTCATTGGTATCTTTACACAAGTGGGTTTTCCTAAGGAGGTGGTTTCTGACAGAGGTACCAACTTCATGTCAGCCTACCTGAAACATATGTGGAATGAGTGTGGGGTGACTTATAAATTCACCACACATACCATCCACAAACCAATGGTCTTGTGGAAAGATTCAACAAGACATTGAAGGGCATGATCATGGGGCTCCCTGAAAAGCTCAAAAGGAGATGGGATGTCCTCCTGCCATGTCTGCTTTTCGCCTACAGAGAGGTGCCTCAGAAGGGAGTAGGGTTTTCCCCCTTTGAAATTCTGTTTGGCCATCCTGTCAGGGGACCACTAGCTCTTGTGAAAGAAGGCTGGGAGAGACCTCTTCATGAGCCTAAGGAAGATATAGAGGACTATGTACTAGGCCTATGTTCCAGGATGGCAGAGTACATGGAAAAGGCAAGCAAAACCCTAGAGGCCAGCCAACAGCTCCAGAAGATGTGGTATGACCAAAAGGCTGCTATGGTTGAGTTTCAGCCAGGGCATAAAGTCTGGGTTCTGGAGCCTGTGGCTCCCAGGGCACCTCAGGACAAATGGAGTGGCCGTTACCCAGTGCTAGAGAAGAAGAGTCAGGTCACCTACCTGGTGGACCTAGGCATTAGCAGGACCCCCAACAGGGTAATCCATGTTAATTGCCTGAAACTCTTCCATGACAGGGCAGATGTGAACCTGTTGATGGTTACAGATGAGGACCAGGAAGCAGAGAGTGAACCTCTCCCGGATCTCCTCTCCACTGACCCTAAAGATGGCACAGTAGATGGACTCATCTACTCAGACACACTCTCTGGCCAACAGCAAGCTGACTGCAGGCAAGTCCTCCAGCAGTTTGCTGAGCTCTTTTCCCTAACCCCTGGTCAGACACACCTGTGTACCCATGATGTGGACACAGGAGAAAGCATGCCTGCTAAAAACAACATTTTTAGACAGTCTGATCAAGTTAAGGAAAGCATCAAAGTGGAAATCTACAAGGTGCTGGAATTGGGAGCGATTGAGCACTCTGACAACCCCTGGGCTAGCCCAGTGGTCTTAGTCCCCAAACCTCACAGAAAAGATGGCAAGAGAGATGAGGTTCTGTGTGGACTACAGAGGACTTAATTCTGTCACCAAGACAGATGCCCATCTCATTCCAAGGGCAGATGAGTTAATAGACAAATTGGGTGCTGCCAAATACTTAAGTACCTTTGACTTGACAGCAGGGTCCTGGCAAATCAGAATGGCAGCAGGAGCAAAAGAGAAAACAACATTCTCTACACCTGATGGGCACTACCAGTTTACTGTGATGCTCTTTGGCTTAAAGAATGCCCCTGCCACCTTCCAAAAGTTGGCGAATCAAGTCCTTGCTAGCTTGGAGTCCTTTAGTGCAGCTTATCTTGATGATATTGCTGTCTTTAGCTCCAACTGTCAGGATCACCTGGTCCGCCTGAAGAAGGTTTTGCAGGTCCTGCAAGCAGCAGGCCTCTATATCAAGGCATCTAAATGTCAGATAGGGCAGGGTACTGTGGTTTACTTGGGACACCTTGTAGGTGGAGGCCAAGTTGAGCCACTCCAACCCAAGATCCAGACTATTCTGGACTGGGTAGCTCCAAAAACCCAGACTCATGTCAGGGCATTCCTTGGCTTGATTGGGTACTATAGGAGGTTTGTGAAGGGATATGGATCAATAGTGACACCCCTCACATAACGTACCTCCAAGAAAATGCCCAAGAAGGTAAACTGGAGTGTAGAGTGCCAACAGGCCTTTGACACCCTGAAACAACCTATGTGCACAGCACCAGTTCTAAAAGCACCAGATTACTCTAAGCAGTACGTTGTGCAGACAGATGCCTCTGAACATGGGATAGGAGCAGTCCTGTCCCAGACAAATGATGATGGCCTTGACCAGCCTTTTGCTTTCATTAGCAGGAGGTTTCGCCCCAGGGAGCAGCGTTGGAGTGCCATTGAGAGGGAGGCCTTTGCTGTGGTCTGGTCCCTGAAGAAGGTGAGACCATACCTCTTTGGTACTCACTTTGTAGTTCAGACTGACCACAGACCTCTCGGATGGCTCATGCAAATGACAGGAGAAAACCCTAAACTGTTGGGGTGGTCCATATCCCTACAGGGAATGGACTTCATAGTGGAACACAGACCTGGGACTGCCCATGCCAATGCAGATGGCCTTTCCAGATTCTTCCACTTAGAAAATGAAGACTCTATTGGGAAAGGTTAGTCTCATCCTCTTTCGTTTTTGGGGGAGGGGTGGGGGGTGTAAGGAAATGCCTCATTGGCATGGTTAACCTCTGACTTTTTGCCTTTGCTGATGCTAACTTATGATTTGAAAGTGTGCTGGGACCCTGCTAACCAGGCCCCAGCACCAGTGTTCTTTCCCTAAACTGTACCTTTGTCTCCGCAATTGGCACAACCCTGGCACTCAGGTAAGTAAGGTCTCTAAGGGCTGCAGCATGTCTTATGCCACTCTGAGGACCCCTCACTTAGCACATGCACACTGCCTCACAGCTTGTGTGTGCTGGTGGGGAGAAAATGACTAAGTCGACATGGCACTTGCCTCCGAGTGCCATGCCAACCTCACACTGCGTGTGGCATAGTTAAGTCACCCCTCTAGCAGGCCTTACAGCCCTAAGGCAGGGTGCACCATACCACAGGTGAGGGCATAAGTACTATGCCCCTACAGTGTCTAAGCAAAACCTTAGACAAGTACAGGGTAGCCATAAGAGTATATGGTCTGGTAGTTTGTCAGACAGGAACTCCACAGCTTCCATAATGGCTGGGAAGTTTGGTATCACACTTCTCAGCCCAATAAATGCACACTGATGCCAGTGTGCAATTTATTGTAAAATACACCCAGAGGGCATCTTAGAGATGTCCCCTGAAAACATACCCGACTTCCAGTGTGGGCTGACTAGGTTCTGCCAGCCTGCCACACACCCGACATGTTGCTGGCCACATGAGGAGAGTGCCTTTGTCACTCTGTGGCTAGGAACAAAGCCTGTACTGGGTGGAGGTGCTTCTCACCTCCCCCTGCAGGAACTGTAACACCTGGTGGTGAGCCTCAAAGGCTCACCCCTTTTGTTACAACGCCCCAGGGCATCCCAGCTAGTGGAGATGCCCACCCCTCCGGCCACTGCCCCACTTTTGGCGGCAAGGCTGGAGGAGATAAGAAAAACAAGGAGGAGTCACCCACCATTCAGGACAGCCCCTAAGGTGTCCTGAGCTGAGGTGACCCTTACTTTTAGAAATCCTCCATCTTGTGGATGGAGGATTCCCCCAATAGGATTAGGGATGTGCCCCCTGCCCACAGGGAGGAGGCACAAAGAGGGTGTAGCCATCCTCAAGGACAGTAGTCATTGGCTACTGCCCTCCCAGACCTAAACACCCCCCTAAATTCAGTATTTAGGGGCCCCTAGAACCTAGGAAACTAGATTCCTGCAACCTTAATAAGAAGAAGGACTGCTGACCTGAAGCCCTGCAGTGAAGACGGAGAAGACAACTGCTTTGGCCCCAGCCCTACCGGCCTGTCTCCCAACTTCAAAGAAAACTGCAACAGCGACGCATCCAACAGGGACCAGCAACCTCTGAAGCCTCAGAGCACTGCCCTGCAACCAAGGACCGAGAAACTCCCAAGAACAGCGGCCCTGTTCAACAATCTGCAACTTTCTTGCATCAAAGAAACAACTTTAAAGACTTCACGTTTCCCACCGGAAGTGTGAGACTTTCCACTCTGCACCCGACGCCCCCGGCTCGACCTGCGGAAAACCAACACTACAGGGAGGACTCTGCGGCAACTGCGAGCCCGTGAGTAGCCAGAGACGACCCCCCTGAGCCCCCACAGCGATGCCTGCAGAGGAAATCCAGAGGCTCCCACTGACCGTGACTGCCTGTAACAAGGGACCCGACGCCTGAAACCAACACTGCACCCGCAGCCCCCAGGACCTGAAGGAACTGAACTCCAGTGCAGGAGTGACCCCTAGGTGACCCTCTGCCTAGCCCAGGTGGTGGCTACCCGAGGAGCCCCCCTGTGCCTGCCTGTATCGTTGAAGAGACCACCAGGTCTCCCCATTGCTTTCAATACAAAACCCGATGCCTGTTTGCACTCTGCACCCGGCCGCCCCTGTGTCGCTGAGGGTGTACTTTCTGTGCCTGCTTGTGTACCCCTTGGTGCCCTAAAAAAAAAAACCCTGCCGCCCCCTCCCGAGGACGCGGGTACTTACCTGCTGGCAGACTGGAACCGGGGCACCCCTGTTTACATTGAAGCCTATGTGTTTTGGGCACCTTTTTGACCTCTGCCCCTGAGCTGCTGGTGAGGTAACTTTTATTGCCTGTGTGTGTACAACAAATGCTTAACACTACCCTCTGATAAGCCTACTGCTTGACCACACTACCACAAAATAGAGCACTAGAATTATCTCTTTTTGCCACTATCTTACCTCTAAGGGGAACCCTTGGACTCTGTGCACACTATTTCTTACTTTGAAATAGTATATACAGAGCCAACTTCCTACATCGGTCATTAGTGAAAGCAAAACAGTCAGTTAAGTCAACCCAAGGGGGTTGAAAAAACCCTTCACAACTCAGTGGTATGAGTTGCCTTTGTTTGTGTGGTACATATTTTGCATTCTAAAGATTTTTGTCAGCTCGGTCATTAGTGAAAGCAAAACAGTCGGTTAGGTCATCAAGGTGGAAGTTAAGGTTGCCCAAGAACATGTAGTCCTGTGAGATGATGGCCGGGGGGGCCTTGGGGAATTCCAGAGACAAACAACACACTAAACAGGGTAACCACCATGTCTGCAACCAAATATAAGGGGCCATTTGGTTTTCTGATCATATTTCCCCAATCCATTACCCACGTCAATCAACCCTCCATATACAAACTGTACACATACCAAAGAATAACTCCCCTCCTTGCCGTCATGTGTGTATGCATTCCCTGCAGTTCATAGTTAATAACATCTTTGTAACTAACTGTCATATCATCCCCGAGGTCACTTTGGCAGGTCAAAATCTGTCCTTACCCTCTTTTGTCTCTGCTGCTTTCCATCCAGTCAATGATCCCTCAACTTTCATCTTTGCCATTTGTTACTTGCAATGTTCTTTGGGAGCTGGAGCCCATTTGCTGCTCTTCGTTCCCAGCTTCACCGTCCCCATTCATTTTTGTTGCTTCTCTCCAATGTGAATGAAACCTGGTCGGTTATACCTGTGTAGTCAAACACTATTACAAAGGCAGGTGTCCATCTAGATCTAATCTTTTCTGATTGTAACTTTTTGGTGACACATCTAAAGCTTTTGTATGTAGTACTTGAGAGGTCTTAATATAATGAATACCTATTTACATTAAAATACATTTCTGTAAGCTTCGGTAGCCCACAACACCTTTTCTTTTTCTTAGTAGTAGTCGAGTTTCGCCACTACATCGGTCGGGGTGCATTTTGTCATCATTTGTTTGAGCCGACATGCTGCCCTCTATCTAGACGTACCTTAGGCGGACCAAGGACCTAGCAAGCATGTGAAGAACAAGGGCTAGATGTATGAAATTCTTAATTTCCGACTCCTAAATAACGATTCCGTACAATTCGTTATTTGCGTGTCACAAACTGGTATGCATGTATCCTGAGATTTCCTAATAGTGATTTCTACGGATATGCATTCGTTATGAGAAAATCTGTATTTAAGAAATCACAAAATTGTGATTTCCTAATCGTAAATCGCAATTTAGGAAATGGAGACTCAATTGCAGCTGGAAGCAGTTTGATGATGTCAGAGCCAGGGTGGAGGATCATTACAAGGGATTGCCACCAGGCAAAGGCCTAACACACCTTCTGGAGGCAGGGAGTGGCCCTGAAACACTGCTGCCAGTAGAGAAGAGCATCAGCACACTACACCATGGCTGTGGAGGATGGCAAGGAAGCTGGAAGCAGCAGGAAGAGGAAAATTAAGTTCTCCTAGAGGGAGCCGGAGGTCCTAACAGAGGAGTATTTGGAGAATATGGACCAGCTATTGGGAAGGCCTCCTTCTCAGTCCCTGAGGCCCAGAAGACCACCATCTGGAAGAGGATACTTAAAAAGGTCAACTCCCTGGGTGGTGACGCAGAAGACCATCCCCGAAATATGGAAGCGGAGGTATGACCTGCGATCCCAAACCAAGGAGAAGCTGGCCAGCAGGATGGCAGAGTGAAGTGGGACTGGAAGAGGACCATCAAAATATCCCCCACTGACTGCCATGGAGAAACTGATTGAGGGACCTCGAACCAGAGAGTGCCGCCAAAGCCAAAGATGGGGAAATTGACAACTCCATCCCAGAAGTCATCTCACCTTATGTACCATCCAGACCATGATGTTAGACAATCCACATCTTATACATCACACATGAAATACTCCACTGAGGTGCTTGGCCCAACCACGCAATGCATCATGGGAGTTGTAGTAAACTACATTAGCATGCTGTACTGAGCTGATAAACACATCAAACATTTGTGCACATCACTAACATGCCATACACACATGCAGCAGTGACCACATTATAATGCCAAAACAACCCTTTTAATGACAATCACTATGTACATATATGTTCCACAGATCACAGATCAGATGTCTCTACACCTGTGGCAGCTGAAGGGGCTACTGGGAGTGACATCGTCCCTGAACCCTCCCCACACCACCATCACCTCCACCCGCACATTAACACCAACAGGAAGGATGACCACCACCTCCTCCTACCCACTTTTGTTGACAGCAATGGCGACAGTCAAATGTGAAGGACCCCACCACAGCAGAGTCCACGTCAGTGAGAAGCTCCACTGAGACCATGTCAGAAGTGGCTAATACCCAGTCTGCCTAGGGTGAGCTGGAGAGGTCCATCCTGAGGACACAGAGCCTGTGGAGTAAGAAGATTGGCACAGTTAGGTGAGAGCTGCAGCTCTTGACAAAGACAGTTGAGGAGGGGGAAGCGCACTGGCAATCAGTTATTGAGTGCGAGCACCGGGTGCAGCGCATGTGCCACATGCAGCACATTTCCTGCCCAGACACCTTCACCAGATCCATCAACCGCCTGTCAAACGCCACAACAAGCCTGGCCATGCATACAGTCAATATTCAGAGTGATATGTCCCACTGCTGCAAGGATGTTGCTTGTGGGCTATTGTAGGTCACGACTGCCCTAGAAACATTCAAACGCACAACCTGTGCCTCCCAGCCATCACCCCACCAACTGAGAGCCAGGAGGGATCCCGCATTAGTGGTGAGTCGGTATAGGAGCCTTGCACAAATAGGGGTACACGCCACGATCCCTCTGGGTCTAATGCCGCATCTGTCCCGCAACCCAGCGTGGCAGCAAAACAACTCAACCCAAGGGGGCGAACAAATCCTTCACAACTCTGTTATGTGTTGCCTTTGTTTGTGTGGCACATATTTTGCCCTGTTATATTTATGTTTCTTTAGTTGTGGTAGCCCCTTGAATTAAAGGTGGTCACTCAGTTGTCAACAAAGCACTACCCCATGTTTGATGTTTCATCTCCATGATATTATGTTATCCATTTCCGCTGAAATAGTTGTTTATCTCTGTGTGCTGTGCACGTCCCTCATCCGCATAGACTCCCTCCTGCTGCCCCTGTAGGGGCTGCAGGTCATTGTGTGATTCAGGCTCAATGTCGATGTTGGGAAGTCCCTTCCTCATTGCAATGTTGTGCAAGAAAGCACAGGTCGTTATGATTTTGCAGCATGTGTCTGGCCTTTAGAGAAGTGTAGATGACGCGTAAGTTGGACTTTAGGAAGCCAAATGTACGCTCAATGAGTAAGCATGTTGTCCTGTGTGCCCTTTTGTATCGTTTCTCACTTAGTGTCTTCTGGGTCAGGTAAGGTGTCAGGAGCCAGGGCTGTAAGGCATATGCACTGTCACCTTGACAGCATGAGAGGGGAAACCATTAGGTTACATCACACATACATTCCTGGCCAGTGCATTCACTGAGCTAGAGATTCTCTTACCTAGCAGGAACGGATTTCCAAAGTCCCCCTGAGCCAGTCAGTTGTGTATTTCACTGTGGCGAAACATGAAGGGTAGAAACTGGGTTTAGCGGCTGCGTTTTTGGCATTTGTACATACTCAATGCCTGTTTTGCATTTCTTAACGGCCCGAAAAAGCGGTTCAGTCCGCTAAGAAATGCAAAATTATTACGTACATCTGGCCCCAAGTTACTTACCTTTAGTAACACTCTTTTAGGTGGATACTGTAACTGCAGATTTCTCAACTTGTGAATGCCCCCAGACGCCAGATTGGATCTGGAGAATTTACTGTCAGTAGGTGGCGCTGCCTCCAACCACCCCCCAAAGATGTGATTCCCTTACATAGCCACTACTATGCGCACTATCCGTTTCTTTTTATTTCTGATGCTGTCTCTGGACTCATATCCTTCGATAATAAGAATATGCAAGTGTACAGACCTTTTAATTAGATGGACTAGATTATTTCATCCCACATAACTGAAAGCTGGCAAGGTCTGTGAGGAATCTGCAGTTAGACAGACTATCCACCAGTAAGAGCATTACCAAAGATAAGTAACTTATTCTTCTGATGCACTCTTCTAACAATGGATGCCTCACTTTGAGAATAGATACTAAGGAAGTACCTTTCCAGTTTGTGCGTCTGTGGAATGGCTCAGAACAGAAAATCCTGTAGGACAGGAAAAAAGCCGAAACCCATCTTTTCTTATCTTCTTCATAACTCTGAGCAGAGGGATAGATGTTGGAAGGTGTAAAAGAATCATAAGCTCAAATCTAAGCAAAAGCTGCCTCAGAGCGAGAGCTGCCTTGGGAACTCCAACGTGCAGCAGCTTGGACACTGTGGGGGTCATTCCTACATTGCGGGAACCGCCGAATGACCGCACAGCGGTCAAAAGACCGCGGCGGCCATTCTGGCTTTCCCGCTGGGCCGGCGGGCGACCGCCAGAAGGCCACCCGCTGGCCCAGCGGGAAACCCCCTTCTACGAGGATGCCGGCTCCGAATGGAGCCGGCGGAGTCGAAGGGGTGCGACGGGTGCAGTGGCACCCGTCGCGATTTTCAGTGTCTGCTTTGCAGACACTGAAAATCTTAGTGGGGGCCCCTGCAGTGCCCATACCATTGGCATGGGCACTGCAGGGGCCCCACGACACCCGTTACCGCCATCCTGTTCCTGGCGGTGAAAACCGCCAGGAACAGGATGGCGGTAAGGGGGTCGGAATCCCCATGGCGACGCTGCAAGCAGCGCCGCCATGGAGGATTCCCTGGGTCAGGGGTAAACCGGCGGGAAACCGCCGGTTGCCCTTTTCTGACCGCGGTTTTACCGCCGCGGTCAGAATGGCCAAGGAAGCACCGCCAGCCTGTTGGCGGTGCTTCAGTCATTTTAGCCCTGGCGGTCGCCGACCGCCAGGGTTAGAATGACCCCCTGTGTGTTCTATGTGGTGACAAAAAGATAGAACCAGGTTTCTCCCCTTTGCTGGAAGATACCCTGTGCCACCTCCAAGTGCAGCTGCCATTTGTAATCTGCTAGACAACAAGATTGTCCACCCTGGCGTTCAAAGATCAAGCAAGGTGTTGTATGATGAGGGAAATGTTCTGATGATTCGTCCAACCCCCTCAGATGAGCAGCAGCCACCACCACTTTTGTGAACACGTGAGGTGCACTGATAAGGCCAAAGGGGAGCACTGAGAACAGAATGTCCTTGTGACTAACCTGAAATCCTAGAGAGCATGTATATGACTGCAGGACAGGGATGAGGAAGTAGGCGTCCTGGATCAAAAACCAACAACCAGTCTCCTGGATCCAGAACAAACAAAACCTGGGACAGGGTGGTCATTTGGAACTTGAATTTCCTGAAGAGGAAGTTCAGAGTGTGAAGACCAGGATTAAGTCGAAGATCAGGATTAAGGCAAAGACAGTCTTTTTTCAACACCAGAAAGTACTGGGAATAGGAGCCAGTCCAGATTTCTAATGCCGCCACCCTCTCTGTGACTCCCTCAGCCAACACTTCTTGAACTTCATCACGGAGCACGGACAAATGGTCCTTCAGGAGGCATTGTGGTGTAGGAGACATGTCAGGGGATTTGGTTAGAAAAGAAGGGAGTAACTATTCTGGAAATTTCAGAGCACCCACTTGTCAGATACAATGCTCCTACAAGCCTGGGGGAGGTAAAAGGCAAAGCTACCTCCTACTGGGTAAACAGGCGCCGCTGATAGGAACAGAAAGCAGTTTTGCAGTGGATGTGGAGCAGCAGGGGTTTGCATAGTTCATTGTCCCTGGGGTCCTGAACGCTGATGGCTAAATCCTCCCTAGGCTATGCCTCAAAAAACTTGGGAGGCCTGCTGCCAAGGCAAGATCTGATGCTGTGCCTCTGTTGGGACTCCCTTTTGAAGCCTTGAAAGGGGTGGAACTACCACAGAGGTGCTGCCAACCCAAAGAGAGCATACTGTTGCTTTGCTCTCCTTAAAGCACTACAGAACTGAGTCTACCTGGTTTCTGAAGAGACTTTTTCCATCAAATGGCATGTGCTTGAGGAACTGTAGAATGAGTTACAAAAAAAAACCTGTGGAGTGAATCCAAGTGTGGTTAATCTACTTAAGGAGGCCTGCACCAGAAAGCTCTCTGAGGTAGGGTGTTTGAGGACAAAGACATGATCTCCCGGAGCACACCTATGCTACTGTGTAATGAACAAGTTACTTACCTTCTGTAATGAATGATCTGGTAGAGACATTCTAGTTGCAGATTCTTTACCCTAGAATTTCCCCTAGGCGTCAGTCTTGATACAGAGATTTTTCTTCGAGCAGTACCTCTGTGCGCCATTACATGGTTCGGGTCCACTACATGTTCGTCGTTGGTGTTGTGGTTGCTGGACATGACGTTGTGGGTCCTACATAGGGGCCACCCCAGTGGGATGACTTTAGTTCTTTTTACGACTTTCAACACCAGAAGCGCAGAGCCATGAAGGGCACTGAATTTTGTGCATCAGAACCCTATCCCTGGCCCTACAAATCAATTCGCAGAGTGTGGAGGATGGGTGGGTTGGTAAGGAATCTGCAACTAGAGAATGTCTCTACCAGATAATTTGTTACGGAAGTAACTTATTCATCTGAAAGAGAATTCGAGCTGCAGATTCCTTACCTTAGAATAGATACCCAAGCAATATCATCCCCTGAGAGGGTCTGCGAAACAAGATCATACAAGGAAGTTCTGTATGATGGAAAGGGCAAAATACCTGTCCCTTTGGACCTGACTGTCGAGGAAGTAGTGCTTAGTAAATGTGTGCAGGGAAGCACACATAGCAGCCTGACAGATGTCCAGGACTGGAACGCTGCATGCTAACGCAGTTGTTACAGGTGTTGCCCTAGTAGAATGAGTATACAAGCCCTCTAGGGGGTTGCTTCTTAGCCAATGCGTAGCACATTTTGATGCAGAGAACAACCCATCTAGTGATGGCCCTCTTCTGCACTGCCTGACCTTTCCTCCCACCCACATATCCAAAAAAGAGTTACTCGCCCACCCATAACTCTTTGGTACGATCCAGGTAGAACACCAACGCTCTTCTTGGGTCCAGAACGAGGAGTCTCTCTTAGAAGGATGAGGGGGTGCGTAAAAAGTAGACAAGGTGATGGACTGGCCTACATGGAAGGGCGCAACCACTTTCAGAAGAAAGGAGGCCTGTGTGCAAAGCACCACTTTGTCAGGAGAGATGGTAAGGTAGGGTAGCTTAGATGACAAAGCCTGCAGCTCACTCAACCAACGGGCGAGCTAAGGGCCTCCAGGAAGGCTGTCTTGAGGGTTATAAAACAGAGAGAACAATTATGAAGCAGTTCAAGTGGAGAACACATAAAGAACCAAATTCAAGTCCCATTAGGGCATGATAAATGGTGAAAGAGGAAACATGTGGATAAGGACCTTAAACATAACGACAATAGGAGACCTAAACAAGAGGGTTGATCAGGTAATCTCGGAAATAATGAGACAGCAGACAAATAACCTTTAAGGATGCCCAAAGCACGGACCTGCTGGGCCAAAAAAAGTATAAACAAAAGGACCTCTGAAAGAGTGGCGGAAAGGGGGGGGTCAACAGATTTATCTGTGCACCATGCCACAAATTTGTTCCACCTGCAGGCGTACACCGTTTTCGTAGAAGGACGCCTGGCTGCCAATAAAACATCACAGACTTTGGGCGGAAGGTCAAAGCTGTAAACCGCCGTCGCTCAATCTCCACGCAAGATGGCAGAAACCAGACAGGTTGGAATGGATCACCCTTCCCTGCTGCTGTGACAGAAGATCCTCCCGAAGGGGCAGTCTGATTGGATCAATGACCATGCTCAATAGCATGGGATATCAGACTCTTTGTGCCCAGTCCGGAGCCACAAGGATCAATGGGGCATGGTCGTACTATATCTTCTTGAGAACTCTGGGCACTCGAGACTGCTGACACTGTGCATTTTCTGCGGAAGCGAACAGATCTAACCAAGGCTGTCTCCACTACTGAAAGAGACCTTGCACCACCTCCGGATAGAGACGCCATTCAAGATTGGCCAGGCATTGCCGGCTGAGTTCATCCGCTCTGAGGTTCAGAGAGCCCACCAGATATTGAACCACCAGGAATATGCCCTGCTGGTCCAGCCATGTCCATAGGTGCAGAGCCTCTGGACATAGGGCCCAGGACTCCACCCTGCTTTCTGCACTATCACATGGCAGTGGTTTTGTCTGTGAATACCTGTACCACTTTCCCTTTGAGAGAGGGAAGGAATGCTTTCAATGCAAGCCTAATCGCCCAAGAGCTCCAAAAGACTGAAGTGGAGCCTGGACTTCGCCATAGACAAGGCACCTCTCCCATGTGGCCACTCCATCCCAGGAGTGATGCATTTCTAACTATTGTCAGATCTGGTTGGGGAAGCGAGAGAGATCTGCCGCTGACCCAATCGCGGTTCTTTAACCACCACTTCAAATCAAATCGTGCACAGTTCAGTCCGAGATCTGGACCATGTCGGAGAGGTTCCCCTGATGCTGTACCCACTGGAACTTCATGTCCGACTGCAGAGCTCGCATATGTCATGTAGCTTGATGAACTAGTAGGATGCAGGAGGCTTCAGTCATTCTCAATGAAATCCAGAACACAGGCTAAAACATCAGTATCATAGCCTGTGATTCCTGGACTCGCTGCTAGGGAGGATAAGCCCAAAACTGTACTGTGTCCAGAACTGCTCCGATGAATGAAAGTCTGCGGAGGATTCAAGTGTGACGTTGGTACGTTTATAGTGAACCCCAGCGAAACCAGGAAGTCTGCCGTAGTCTGAAGGTGGGAGACAACAGCCTGGGACAAACCTGTTTTTAACAGCCTATTATCGAGATGGAGAAGACGGACAGCCCTAAACTTAGCAGATGAGCTGAGACCAACACCATCACCTTGGTGAACACCTGCGGGCACCGGTAAGGCTAAACGGGAGAATGATGAACTGAAAGTGCTCATGGCCTACCTTGAAATTAAGGTAACGTCTGTGGGGAGGCAAGATGAGCATATGGAAATAAGCATCCTGCAAGTCCAATGCTACCAACCAGTCTCCATGGTCCAGGGCAGACAAGACCTGAGCTAAAGTGAGCATCTTGAATTTCTCCTTTTTTGAGGAAGAGATTGACGGTTCAAAGGTCTAGAATAAGCCGAAGACCTTTCTTCTTTTTGGGAATCTGAAAGTGGCTGGAATAACAACCACTGCCTTCTTCTGATATCTGAACCCTCCCCATAGCTCCCTTCGCCAAGAGAGCCATAACTTCCTCTCGGAATAAAGATACATAATCTTCCATCAGCCGTTCTTCCACTGGTGGTATAGAGGGAAGGGGAACATTTAAAAGGAAGAGAGTATCCCCTCCAAATAATTTGCAGGACCTGCCTGTCCGATGTAATGGGACCCGTGTAGGGATTTGACCTGCAGGCAGTGTTTTTGTTTTTTATAGGAACTGCATACTTATCTTTAGTTATAGTTAGGTGGGAGCATGTATGTTGGACCATTAACGGCCCTCTGTCCCTTTCTGATGTGAGGTTATATGCCAAATTCACACCGGATGGTGAAGTTTGCTGCATCTCTCCCATCATTTATTGCTTCGGAAAGGATGGCCCGGGCCTCCTCTGAGACCGGTGGCAGCACTTGCTGTAGGAGGCTGGCCGTCTATGTAGAGTGCAAAGCTAGGCACACTGTGCAGGGGGTCCAGGCAACCACACTTTGGTTAAACAGGGGTAAAAACTAGATCAACTAATGATCTAATTATTAAGGTAGCTTGGTTGAGCAGTTAGGCCAATCTTGAAGAAGTGCAAAGCATTTCCTGTACTCACAGCATCAATCTTGCAATTCACAGTTAAAGGAATAACTAAAGACCAATTTATAAAAATACTTCCGATTTTTATGTCATTTTTAAGACCATGATTTTTAAAATTGGTTACTCCTTTTTAAGATATCAATTTTTGATGTTTAATAAATTTTTTATTTTTGTGCGTAATTACGCACCTTAGGAATCAATGGATCATTACCTTTAAAAATATACATATAAGATCGTACAGCGGGCTTAACAAGTTTTTTTTTTGCTGGTTGGTCAAGGTCGCCAGTGGGCACACTGTGCCAGCTGGAGAAGTTCAGGCGGCTCCTGGTTCTGGCAGGAGCAGCATTGGACGGTCTATGGAGCTCATGCATGGCCGCTCAGTGGGACCACTTGGAAAAGCACTGCACAGGTAAGTTTAAAGATGGTTCCTTGGGGTCCCCTTGGAGGGCGGCCGGGTGCAGAGCGAATCGGTGAGCAGGAGCTCTGCGCAAGGATGCCCTCTGGAGCAAGAGGTAAGTTGGTTCAAGGGTCGTTTGCAGCAAAATAAGGGCACTCTGTTCCTGAAGTCCCTCGACTGTGGCTTCCTCCTGGGGCTGTTTTTCTCAGTGTCCGACGTTAGCTAACCAAAACCCAGGGTATTGGTATGGTTTAACCACTGAAGGGCGCAGTGCCACCAAACTTGGAACACTTGAAGGGTTTGTCCACACGGTCTTAGGTGTATTGCTTGGTCCAGCTGCAGCTTCTGGTTTGGGAGTTAGCAGCTGGTCAGTGAAGTGACCCTCGCTGGCTTGCTGGTTACTTGCTGTTGTAGAGTGGCACCTCCGCTCTGTAGGGAGGTTCTATGGGGATTTTTGAAGCCTGGAGGTCCTCTGGGGTTCTTTAGAGCTTTTCCAGTTGTCCAGCAGCTCCTCAATGGCGAATGTCGGGTACTGGGTGCAGCGGGCAGGGTTAGGTGCCTTTTCTTTGTTGCAGCAGGTCCACAGTTCTCGTGCCTTCGGTCTTCTTGGGCTGGTCTTTTGTCCATCAAATCTGATTTCCTAGTCTAGGGATGCCCACTAAATACTGTATTTAGTGGGCGTTTTAGGGGGACCCTGGTAGTGACCAATGGGTCACCTACCTCTGGGTGGCCACACCCACTAAAGTGACAACTTCCTGTGGGAAGGGTCACTTCTTTATCCCCGATTGGCAAATTTCCTTTTCGGGGGGAGGGTGGAATTTGGGGGCGGGTGGGTGGGGTTGGAATCAGAACTTCGGGTTGACCAACGCCCAGGATGGGGTCCTGGGTGCCTTCAGTGGGGGCAATGCAAAGGCACTCCCCACATCAATCAGAAGCTCAGGGAAGCACGATGGCTATTCCCCGCATCGGAAAGCATTCTGGGGATGGGGTCCCGGCCCCCTTTTAGCATGAATCCACCCAGGAAATGGAGACCCTCATCAAAATGGAAGAATGGGGATGGGACCCACATGCATGCCCTCTCCCCCACCACATAAGCCAGCAGCTTCCTTGCACTGTCCTCTGTGCCCTGGTCCACCTCCAGGGAGGATAATTGGAACAGCAGTGGAGTCCTACGCCATTTGAGGCAGGAAAGTAGGTCAAAGGGCACCAAATTTTAGAATGCCTTAACTCAGGTCTCCCTGGGACAATTTGGACAACCCTAGGCTCATTTTACTCCCGGTGGCACGCTATATCCACAACATGCAGTTTCAGCACCCATATTACCTTCAAAGCAGTGCAGTCCTCAAAGAGCTGGTCCGCCTGGCTCCTTGCACTAATACCTCATTGGTTCTTTGTTGGTGGTTTCAGGAAAGTCCAGAGGTTTCCCCGGACTGGTCCTCAGTGGGTGTAAGGGGGCCAGCCTCACTGGCCCATGTGGAGGACCCACTGGTTCTGGGGTCAAATGGGCAGAGCCTTAGTCCAGAGTGGGGACTAGTTCCCCATGGCAATCCCAGGATCTAGCAGCAAAGTGCGTAGGAATCTGCAGGCAAGAGAGAGTCTCTCCCTTGTGCAAGAGTTTAGAAATGGGGGAAGAATGTTACAGAAGACAGGAACCCTTGCGTGCCACATCACCTCTCCACCCTTGTCCCAACCCTCCTGCACATGATGTTGGAACAACCAAATGATGTAATCCAGAAGCCACTGTTCACATCAGCTCTGGGAGTCTCAGCTCCACCCAACGCTATCACTGCCAAGAACTTGCACACTAGATTTCAAAGGAAGATCCCAGTGGATTAGCTCCAATTGGGCACTCTCCTTTGTTCAATGGGTTTGTGCAGGCCCATTCCTGGTGCAGTGTGACAGCTGGGTGATTGATACAGATCATTTGGCCCCACTCTTTAACTACTCAGGATCTGAGAGAAGTACTGCTAATTGCTCCTTTTGTGTCAGGGTGGCATTTGTTCCTGCTACTGGAGAAAAACGAACTGCTGGGCACAGTATGGTGACACAAGGACTGGGCTCTAATCCTGAGCTGAGCCAGGTAAATATGGAAAATCCAAATGACTCATAAGATGTACAATTATCATTTTGAAAGTTACATATTTGGTTTTCTTGCACTACCTTCCAAATCAAGACGTCAATGGTCTCTATAAGCCACGGGGTAGTGAAACTGCACTCTAAAACAGTTCCCTCCCTATGTGTATAATGGGGTGCCACTAGAGTTAAAACAGTGAAGCGCACTGACTTTTCCCTAATAGTGTACAATACCCAAATGAGGCCTAAATACCTAAGCCTACAGAGTGCCCATTGCGCCAGGCAACCTGTGGGCTGTTAGCGGGCTGTACACAACAGTAGTCTACCACATGCAGCCCGCACACACATTCATGTGTTACTAGCCAAGTACCCCTTACCCTTGCTGCATCGCAATGGCCTTATCTTATCTTAAAAGGCAGACACCAGCGGTAAACTGGCACAGTGCATTTACCATGTGATCACCATGCGTGAAACACAGTTAATGAGGCTCATCCCCTAGTAAAAAGTCTAAAAAAACAGGTGATCAGAAAAGCAAAAAAAATGATCTACGACTGAATTCACATGCATACACTTGTATGACGTTACTGCCTCTTGAACCATTTTGATATGACTTGTTAAAATGTGCCTTTTTTCTGGGCTTCTGTGCCACCTTTTTCAAAATGGACGTTTCACCCAGCATAATCCTTGTTTATAATTTCTGTTATACATAAGCAAAGTCATGGCTATTTAATTTCCGAAAAAGCTGTTCTAAAAAAAAAAATCTCTTTAACATGGGATTTCAATGTTTCAGCCTTCAAGGTTTCTTACACCTGTTTGCTGTATTGCGTTCATTCATAACAGCTCACTGTTGCTTTCTAACTTGTTTGGTATCTGTGCTATCTCCGGATTAAATTAGCACAGAAGGGATTGAATCAATATTTATGTAGTGAGGTAGTGCTGAGATGGTAAGGCAGCGTGATACTTATCACTTCTGCAGTCTGATTTGTGCAGAAATTGTACGGTTTGCACACATCATCATGAATCTGCAGTTGGCATTCTGTCTTATGGGAAGATTTCCTATATAAACTCAAATATGGATGTGAGCTTGAGATCTTTTTGATGCTACTAGGGATGCTGTCCGATTTCTTTCTCATTTTGCTGCTCATTTGACGCACAGAATAGTTTTGATTTTGCCTATTGTTCTGTATTCCCCTATTCCTAAGAGCCTTTAGGGCAATCATTTATGTATCTTCACTTTACAATTTCTGTATTCTACTCCTTCGAAATTTATATTTTATCATTCTAATTTCTAATTCCTCCCTATAACTCATTCTTTGAGTATGTCCTTACTTAAATGACTACATTTTTAATATGCTGTGTTGTATCTTATCCTGGACACACTGCTCATGAAATAGAGGTTTAACACTGTACCCGAGCTATCCACTGGTGGGCATGTTGTTGAGCTGTCGTTTGGAGTGTGAGAGTTTAAGGGTTCCCTGCGTCCATGCTTTTTGGTAGCAGAAGATGGTTATTGATGTGTTGTGCTTTTAGTGATTCCTTGCTCTTTGGTTCTGTCTACATTCCTGAATCCACTGTGAATTTTCTTGTGGAATATTTGCTGAGCTTGTGAATCTGCAGTGGCTGTTCCTGAGCAAAATGGATTGTAAGTATTAACAGTACAAAGTTATTCTTGAGATTTAGAGTGTTTTGATGCCCTAGTGAGGCATTCTGAGTTGTCCAGTTGAGAGTGCAGTCTGATTTTAGTGGTGGACTGTTATGCTGCATTTGAAGTTTTTGCTTATGTGATGTTTATTTCTGGTTCGATTGGTGGTTTGGTTATTGTGATTTTGATGTACTTGCTTCGTAGAAGTTTTTTTTTTTTATTGGTTGATTAGGTGATCTGATGTGTAGTAATCCAAAAGCTGAAGATATTGTTGTTGAACTTAACATGTAATCTGAAAGCCTGTTTTGGGAGGCACCACATTCACACAGAGAGGTATTTTTCTGATTTAAATAGGTTTCATTCTAGAGTTTGTGTGTCTTATTAGGTTGGTGTTATTTGCTGGACAGGAGTGAATACAGCAATCAGTAGAGGACTGCTGCTGGACCGGAGTCTACTTTAATGTAAACTGTGTTTGACAAGTGCTGCAGCGGTACTAGACGTGCACTACTGATTGCAATCTTTTTGTTTAGCTTTCTGATTTGTTCCTGTCCAGGGTGAGCAGACAAGATTTTGTATACAAAATGTGCAACTTTTTTGTGAGGTTGTGTACTTTTCCATTCATGGATACGCCAAGCTCTTATTGGTTGACAGCCAACGGGTTGCGTTGTGACTGGTAAGACACAACGACAGAGTTGAGCTGTCAATGGCTGGTTGCTGTCAAAATTGGACTGTGATTGGTTGGACCTTTGACATAGCCAATCTGGGATTGACTGATCGTTCATTTGTTGTTTGCAGTTTTTGGAATATTTATGAGTGAAAAAATGGGTGCTGTGTTGATCAAGCCTACGGTGCCTAGTGTACCTAAGAAGGAGGAAGAAAATATTTTTTCAGAGGGCTCACCTGCAAATGAAATGTTGACAATAGTGGGCTCTATATGTGTACCTCGATTCATGATTGGCATCAATACATCTCTGGTTCAAATATTCCTTCAGAGGGAATCTTCAACATTAGAAAGGCTGATTTCCTGAGACAGTCGATGAATGAAAGAAAAACTACACAGTTTGAGGCATTGAATACATCGGATCAAATGACAACAGAGGAAGAGAGAAAGAAAATTAAATGGCTGAGGATTCAGAGATGCAATGGTTAGCAAACAAGTGGGATAATCAGGAAAGATTCTGGAAAGAGGATATGGTAAAAGGAATGCAAGTTTTTCTTGCAAAAGTTAATGGAAGGGACAGAAAGAAAGCTGATGAGGCTGACAAACTAAATTAAGAATAGTATTTAGATGAGGATGATTACTTTTTTGAATGGTCTTTAAAATTCTAGTCTCATTTGTACACAAAGGTCCAAGTGGTCTCTATGTTTGTGCTTGACATGGGTGCATCAAATGACTCAAGAACGAGTGTACAGGGATTGACAGCGCTTGCAGTAACAAGTGGAAGTGTGATATCAGTGGGTGCACGTATTCCACTAGCGAATACTGCAGTTGCTACAGTTCGTACTATTGTCTCTACTACTATGCCTACTACTGCTCCCTCCTCTCCTGAATCTCTGTACGTCCCAAAGAAAGGGAGGTTAATATTGCACCCAAAGATTGAATTTGGAGAAATTGTGCAGGGAACATTTGATTTAAACAGATTACTCTGATAAAACGTACATTAAATTAGATATCTGATCAAAGACGGAACAAGGAATGCAAATGAAGCACATAATAAACTTAAGGAATTAGCTGATGAACATGTGGTTGATATAACCAGAACGAGGACTTTACAAAGAAATTATAAAAATGGATTTGAATGAAAAAAGTATAAGAAAAGGGCTTAGTAACTTTGCAAGCTCACATTAAAGGTTTAGTTAAGAAAGCTAAGAACTGGAGAGATAAAATACAGAGAAAAGCAGACAAAGCTACGACTAAACAGAAAAATACATTGAGAAAAGAAAGCAAAGGTGGTCATTAGTGATTCGGAAAGGTAGACTGTCAGAATTTCCTTTTGGAGAAGTGCATGGTGATGGTGTGGATTATACACCGGTGGCTTGGATGAGGGCTGATTTATAGAAAACACAGCGGAGTTGAAGTGCCTGGGAAACAAGGTTCCATGGATTTAAATCAGCTATCGTTTTGGCTTGCTTCCGGTGCTCAGTTCTCATATTCAGCAGAGTATGATATGCTGGCAAAGAGGGTAGATGAGATCTTGAAACCTTTTAAGTATTGTAGTGATTGTTTTGATATAAAGCAGCAAAAGCATGAGGCGAAGTTGATGAATGCAGACAAAGCAGATTCAGAGAAGCAACTGAAATAAGATAATGGTTTCTGATTCAGAAATTGTGCATCTGATATTTCTAAAATGAATGGAGTGCATCCTTTGCAAGGTATCAATTAAAAACGAGATTGTGTGGTAGAACAAATGTGAAGAATTCTGAAGTGAATCCAAACATGAATTTGCTGAAGAAGAGCACTGTTTGTAATTTCTATGTGAAATTGGGCACAGGAAGAGCAAGTGTAGACCGAATCCAGATCAAATACAGAATTATTTCGTTTTGCGCCCCAGCCCAACCAATTCCAGTGTATAATGTGCAAATTCAAGGGCAATCTCATACAAATATGCCTGTAGCTCCAGTTATGAGGCAAAACATGCACAACAAAATGTGATATAACCCAGGGTATTGATATTCCTCAGTTTCCACCGAAGACTAATTCACAATGCCAGTGCATTCTTCGTGGAGTCCTAGAGGTAGACCAGAGTGACCAGTATGTAGATGGGGAGGTAAATGGCCACCCCATTTCATTCTTGATTGATACTGGTGCTAAGAACTCTACAGTTCCTTCTTATTTGGGTGCCCCAAATCTACCCCTTCTGGAAAAAGAAGCCTAAGTTTTAGCCTAATCAAGTTATGGAAGATGTCACAGTTAAAATAGGGTCAATGGAGAACAATCACCATATTGTGTGATTAGTGTCCTGTTAATTTCCTTGGCAGAGACATTCTCTACAAAATGAACTGCGCAACCAGTTGGAGCCGTGATCCAAACTCAAGATGAAGATTCAGTTTCTGAAATAAAAACATTGGACTCAATAATTCAGTTGTTTCCACTTCTTACTAAAGAAAACCTACCTCTAGATTTATGACATACTGTCAAAGTAGGTTTGTTGGATTTCACAGGGAAAGAGATAGGATTAATACAAAGTGCCAAAACAGTCAGAATTCATGCCAAACCAAAGGCTATGTATCCTAGAATTAAGCAATATAAACTTTCAAAAGACAGCGAAGGAGGAATAAAGGCCATCACTGAAAAAATAACAGAACAGGGCATCCTACGGGAGGTACCTTTTAGTCATTGGAACTCTCCAGTGATGGGCATTAAAAAACACAAGGGGTAGGTGGACGTTAGTGGAGTATCTCTTAGTCTTGGTCCAATACATTGATGACCTACTTGTGGCATCAAAGAAAAAAAAAGATTGCAAGCTAGACAATTGCACTTCTGAATCACCTTGCTGACAAGGGTCACAAGATGTAGTACTGTAAAAAAAAAAAAAAGTGTGGAATGTGGTCATCACATTGAAAAAAAAAGGAGCAAGGAAAGTTTCAAAAGATAGCCCTTCTCAAATCCTGAAGATGAATCCTCAAACCACCAACAGGGAGGCGAGGATGTTCATGGGGTTAGTCAGCCACTGTCTTAAGTGAATTCCAAACTTTTCCCTCACTTGAAAGCACCAGTACCATTTGATGACGAATGAAGGCCTTTCATGAATTAAGAGAAAAATGATGGAGTTAACCTGCCCTCAGAATACCTGTTCATCATAACGAACTCTATCATTACTGCCATGAGAAGAGTGCGTACTCACTTTCAGTTGTAACTCAAAAACATGGAGGGGTAATGAGGCCGGTTGCTCACTTTTCTGCGGCGTTAAATCCAGCAGCTCATAAGTTCCTGGTTGTCTAACCACGATCCCTGCTCCACCAACCAGTGGGTGTGTTGTTGAGATATCATTTAGGGGGTAAGATTTTCAGGTTTCATCACACCCACAATAGAAATGGGACGGATCCTTTTTTTTTTTTTTTATCACTGCTACATGCTGCCTTCTGAAATTGGTTGCAGCAATGTTACTGAAAACACATTAGCACTTGAACAGTCTCTTAAAATGCAGCACTGCGCAGGACATGCACAGGCAGTCTATGTTTAGTAGATGCGTGAAAGGGGATGAAATAAAAACTGCCCCTTGTTAATGTGCAGTCTAGGGAGTCCTGATCTAGCTTCACCAGTGCTGTTGACAAGCACACACATGAATTGACCAATTGATCTCTTTGTTTGTCTGTTTACATTCATAAGGCTTTTATCCCCTTGCATGCTGAGGGGGGAAAGGTTTGTAGGAAAACAGGCACAGGGGGATAGGAACAACTCCTACCTTTACCTACCGTGCCTGTTTTGATTTCATTCCTGCTCCACGATCACAGGTGAGGCCCGCAATCGTGCAGCAGGAATCAATCCACTGTCCCACCAGGGATTTTTTTAAATGTTTTTACAGGAGTAACCCCTTAGGCAAGGGTCACTCCATGGGGTCCCATGTTTCCTATGCATGGGGATTTTGCTGGTGGTATGTGTAGACTGGGAAGGGTCACTCCATGGGGTCCTATGTTCCCTATGTATGGAGATTTTGCTGGAGGTATGTGTAGACTGGCTTCTAGTTGACTGTGTGTGTTGACTTGCTTCTTGCTGTTGATGTGTGTGGTTGGTATTTGGGGGTTGATGAGTAGCTTTTTATCATGTTAGCTATTTTATTTATTGTCAGCATTTGTGATTGCAATGTTTTATTTCTCCTTTTCATTCTAACGCTTTTGATTTCCTTTGCTGTGACTACTGTTTGCGGTTTCGGCATTGGTGCATCTGCAGTTTGTGTAGTTGCATGTGTTTGGTAAGAAAATTATTTTTGTACTATTTTCTCTAAACCAATCAATCAGGGATTTGTAAAGCACGGCAATTCACCCGTGAGTGTCTCAAGGTGTGGTGGGAGAGTGGTTGGGGGAGGGTAATGTGGGGTGCTGCGGATCAGTCAAACAGCCAGGTCTTGAGGACCTTCCTGAACTGAGACAACCAAACGAGTATCATTTCTCTGCATGAATGTTTTTTTTATTTTTATAAACGGTGTAATAATGGCAGCATATTTATTTTCTGTTTTATTGTGTGTGAAACTTTCCTTGGATTTGTGCATGACATGTATTGTGTTGTCTTTTGTGTAATGTTCTTTTGTTTTTCCTTTCTAGTGGGATATCGTTGAACGTGCTGTGTCCGGGCAGAGTATATGCTGATGAGTCTAGCTGTCTCTGGCAAGTGAGTGGTATTGTTTTTGAGTATATAAGTCTTTGTGATAAAGCCACACTTTATTACTTCTATTACACTGTGATGGTTATTGTTGAATTCTTTGTCATGTTAGTTTTATTGGTAAGTTTATTAGTGGTATTTTATTAGTAAGTTTATTAGTATGCAGTATGGCTAACCGCAGGATTACCAATCAGCAGGTTGTTGGTATGATTTTTTAATCTTCCTCTGACCATGATTATTAGACTGACTCTGCATCTAAGGCAGAGGAAGAAGTGCAAGATTCTGGCAGTGACTTTTTTGTTTGCAAGGAATCATCTGATGATAAAACCACTCTCAGTGCTGAGGTAGTGCCTCTTTTAGAGGAGGACACTGATGTGCCGATAGTGCAGCAAGAGGCATCTGAAATACAGCCTGGGACTGAAAGGCTTCCCACTGGAAGAGCTGAACTCTGGATTGCACCCAACATGGTGCAGTCAGCACTGCCTGCCGTTACTGGTGTCGCAGGGTGTAGAGTGAATATTGAAAACTTTCTGCCTATAAAATTATTTTATTTGCTTATGGAGAATGTATTCTTGGATTACATTGTTGAGCAGACTAATTTGTATCCTGAACAGAATTTGAGGGACAACAGTGCTGGACTTAAACCCTACTCTAGGACTAGCCTGTGGACTCCCACACATCTGGAAGAGTTGAACAAGTTCTTGGGTTTAACTTTTTTGATGCGCTTGATAAGAAGCAGTCGCTGTACTCATATTGCCATAGTAGTCCCTTGATGGCAACAGCTATGTTTCCTGCAACCATAAGTCGTGATCAGTATTTGCTTCTGCTTTGGATGCATTTAGTTGATAATGCTTTGGTGCTGCCACGAGATCAGCCTGATTATGACCACCTTTTTAAGATTCAGCATGTCATTGATCACTTTGTAAATCGGTTTTTGGAGATCTTTGATCCAGGAAAGAAGTCGTCTGAATGAGTCTTTAGTCCGGTTCAAGGGCAGTTTGATTTTTAGGCAGTACATTCCTAGCAAGAGGACATCTTATGGAATTAAGATGTATATACTGTTTGAGAGTAGGACTGGATACGTGTATAATTTCAGGGTGTACACTGGTATAGATTCTGGTATTGACCCCCTGGTTGTCTGTCTACTTTCGGAGTAAGTGAGAAAATTGTATGGGAACTTGGAAGAGGAGTTTTTAACAAAAGGTCACCATTTATATGGGGATAACATACACGGGTGTGCAATTGTTCAGGCATTTGGTCAAAGTGGACACTGTTGCTTGTGACACAGTCCACTCTAACCGTAAAGGCTACCCAAAAGAGCTAGTTTGTTTTAATTAAAAAAATAAAAATAAAAAAAAACTTGAGAGGGAAAAGTGCAGTGCCATGCCTAGAGATGAACATTATAGCTGAAAGCACTTTACCTGTGGCTGTTTGGGGTCAGGCTGCTGAAGTGTGAAAACATGTGTGCACTTTAGACTATAATATGCACATGGGGGTCGTTGCTAAAGTAAATGAGAGTTTGGAACATTACACTGCTGTTCGTAAGGCCTATATTTGGTATAAAAAGTTATCTATGAATTTGATCTTCTTAGCAACCTTTAATGCCTTTGTTGTATTCAAGAATTTTTATTCAGAGTCAAAAATGACCTTTGTTCAGTTTCAGGAGTCTGTGATAGGCATTGTAGTGGAATAGACAAGTGTTCCTAGAGTTGAAAAGGCTGTGGCTAGATTGAAGGATCGTAAATTTGCAGATCACATTCCTCCCACACCCAAAAAAAGACTTTCCCAGTAGGAGATTTAGAGTCTGTAACCAAAGAGGTGTGCGGGAGGAGAGTCGTATGTACTGACCAGGCTGTCCTTCTAAACCTGAGCTGTGCGTTCCCACATGTTTTAGATTGTAACACATGGAAGAGTTTTTGGGAGCAACTGTGAGCATAAAAGTGAACAGCTTGGACTGTATTGTTTTATGTTTTTTTGTTCAGTATCACGGTTGGCATTCGTGTGATGCACTGTTACAGCTGTTGTGTTTGTAGTTTTGTATTTACTTACAACAGGTTTGTGCTTTCTTTTTAGTAAAAAAAAAAGTGATGGCAGTTTGTGTGGACTGGCGCTTAGTTGGTGGTGTACATGGATTTGTGCTTGGCTGGCAGTGTGTGTGGGCTAGCAATTGGCTGGCGGTGTGTGTTAAGTGGTACTCGGCCGGCGGTGTGTGTGAGATGGGGCTCGGCAGGTGGCTGGCGGTGTGTGGTGCGCTCGGCTGGCGGTGTGTGAGTAGTGACTTTCTGCTGGTCACTACACACACTGCTAGCCAAACGTCAGTCCACACACTCCGCCAGGCGGTGTGATTCCTGTGTCAGACATGTGGGCGTATGAAAGCAAATGGGCCCTTGAACGGCGCTGTCTGCTGATGTGAATATTATAATGTGCTGGGCCCGCAACTAGCAGTGTGGATGGTCTTGTGTATGTCACATGTGAAAAGAGCGTGAATGGCCTGTGAAGTGGTTGATGTCTTGTTATGGCTTTATAGCTCGCAAGGTGTGATTGGTTCAGTTTCTTTTTTAGACCTATCAATTATTAATAGTGCATTCTATTTTTGTGAAATCTCTTTAATAAACCTTTATATATTGAACCATTGCTCACCCTCGTGCAAACTCCAACCAGTATGTATGTGTACCAATAAAGAGTGGGAAGAGAGAGCTCACTCACTTTACCTTTACAACCAACAACCACAAAAAGCGAGCATGCTACGAAGTCTTACTTCTGTGATGTACCAAACACTCAAATTAATAAAATCACTGTTTTTAACCTTTGTTCACGGTTACCATGATTAAAAACACTACATATTGGTGGGTAACTACAAGACAATTTTATTGCACTTGTCCTCTCAGTTGGGAATTCAACTCACAAAAAAAAAAACGCTCTGTTGTAATCAGGCGTCGAAGACACACACCTGACTTAAAAGCTTGTTCGTTCCTTGTCTAGGGAAAACCTACCAACTCTAGATATGTTCGAAAACTAGACAACCAAGGGAGCACTGGGAGGGTGCTTTTCATGGATCCCAACAACTTTTCATACCCACAATGCCCTGCAAACCTCAATATGTGACTAAAATCACACATTTTCCTTGAATTTCTGTGCCATATTCTTCCAGAAACAGAAATAAATCACAAATTTCCTAAAACCCAGCGTTCCCCTCGGTAGCCCGATAAAAATGATACCTCACTTGGGTGGGTGACCAAAGTAGAGCCAGCATAAAAACTTACTAAAAAATAAATTGCCCTTTTGGACCTGTTTTGGTTTCCCCTTAAATACAACAAGTTTTTTGGCCTTGCCTGTCACAGTTACTTGGCCTACCCACACAAATGAGGTAACATTTTCATGGGGAGACTTGGGGGAATGCTGGGTGGAAGGAAGTCGGTAGCTGCCCTCAGGTTCCAGATCTTTACATCACAGAAATGCAAGAAAATGTTGTTGTTTTTTTTTCTTTAAAAATAAGTTTGAGGTTTGCAAGGGATTCTGGGTAAACAAATGTGGTGAGAGTCACACACATCACCCCATTCTGGGTTTCCCTAGGAGTCTAGTTTAAAAAAAATGTAGAAGTTTGCTAGGTTTTCTTAGGTGCCAGCTGAGCTACGGCATAAAATACACAAGTAAGCACATTGCAAAAAACAAGTCAATTTCAGTGGAAAATGTGCGTTTTGGGTCATTTCCTGTTCTGGGCATGAGGCCTACCCACACAAGTAAGGTACCATGGGCCTACCCACACAAGTGAGGTACCATTTTCATCGGGAGACTTGGGGTAATCTTGGCTGGTAGGAAGGATGGGGCTCCACTCAGATTTCAGAACTTTCCATCATAGAAATGTGAGGCAAATGTGTTTTTAAGAAAAATTTGAGGTTTCCGGGTAAAAAATGTGGTGAGAGCCACCCAAGTCATCCCATCCTGGATTCCCCAACGGGCCTATTTTTTTTTTTTTAAAGTACAGGTTTCCTAGGTATCGCTGGGTACTGGCTCAGCTTGGGCCCAATATCCACAGCTAGACACATTGCAAAAAATTAGTTTTCAGCGGAAAAATGTGATGTGTCCACGTTGCATTTTGGGCCACTTCCCGTCATGGACACTAGGACTACCCACATGTGTGAGGCACCATTTGTATCAGGAGACCTGTGGGAATGCTGGGTGGAAGGAAGATTGTGGCTTCAGTCTGATTCCAGAACTTTCCATCACAGAAATGTGAGGAAGATGTATTTTTAAGGCAACTTTTGAGGTTTGAAAGGGATTCTGGGTAAAAAATAAAAATAAACTGTGGTGAGAGCCACACAAGTCGCCCCATTACAGACTCCCAGAGGTGTCTAGTTTTCGAAAATGTACATGTTTGTTTTGATTCCCTAGGTGCCACCTGAGCTAGGGCCCAAAATACACAGCAAGGCGCATTGCAAAAAAAGAGTCTGTTTTCAGAGAAGAAATGTGATGCGTCCACCTTGCGTTTTGGGCATCTTCCTGTCGCTGGCACTAGGCCTACCCACACAAGTGAGGTACCTTTTTTATTGGGGGAACACAGAATAGTTGAACAAGTGTTATTATCAAATGTCTTTCTCAGCATCTGCACCTTCCAAATCTAAGACAGTGTGTAAGAAGTACAAATTACTTACCTTCGGTAATGAGATCTGGTAAAGACATTCTAGTTGCAGATTCTTTACCTTTTAATTTTTCTTCGAGCAGTACCTCTGCACATCGTCAGGTGGCATCTGTCGACTCCGCAGGCATCGTTGACTTTGGGGGTCATTACAACATTGGCTGTAAAAGCCGCTTACCGCCATGCAGAAGACCGCCAACACACCGCCGTGGCCGCGGAAATCCGCCACAGCTATTATGATCCACATCCCGAAATCCGACAAAATTCAGACACCCACACAAGTCCGCCACACCAAAGGTCAGTAATAAACTGGCGAAAACAAATCCTCCACCGTCACGCCAACAGAAATACGCCCATGCTATCACGACACACGAATCCACGCGGCGGTCTTTCAACCGCGGTATTCCATTGGCGGTACACACCGCCGCCCTCAAAATACACACACATCTCCAAAACACCACCACATCGGACAATTCAAAAGACACACACCACTCCCACACACTCAATACTATATAAAACACACACCCACATCACCCACAAACCCCTACGACCAAAAAATCTGAAAGAAGGCCAGAGAGAGACATCACCATCCACAAACTAGCAGCCACAGGCACTCAACACCATCACCCACACTACTTCCACGCACAAAACATCACACACCACTACATATCACCACACTTATCACCACATACACCACCCCACACATCACCTACACCACCCCATGGCACGGCAAAGACACCCCAGGTTCTCGGAGGAGGAGCTCAGGGTCATGGTGGAGGAAATCGTACGGGTAGAGCCACAGCTATTTGGATCACAGGTGCAGCACACCTCCATAGCTAGGAAGATGGAGCTATGGCGAAGAATAGTCGACAGGTTCAACGCAGTGGGACAGCACCCAAGAAATAGGGACGACATCAGGAAGAGGTGGAACGACCTCCGGGGAAAGGTGCGTTCCGTGGTCTCCAGAAACAACATCGCGGTACAGCGGACTGGCGGCGGACCCCCACCTCCTCCCCCACAACTAACAACATGGGAGGAGCAGGTCTTGACTATTCTGCATCCTGAGGGCCTCGCAGGAGTCGGTGGAGGGATGGACTCTGGTAAGTCAAAGCTTTAACTACCATATCTCCCAACCTACCTGCATGCCATCACAGACCCCCACCCTCGCCCCCTCCCCTATCACTCCAACTCATCACAAATGTCCCAACATCACAAACCACACATCCCAACACTAAGCCCTGCTTGCAGCAACAAAGCATGGACACTCATCACTAAAGCATGCCCACTGCACATACCCACACAACCCCCTAAACCATCATCACACAAGGTCCCACAGGAATGCTAGCACTGGGGTACACGGTCACCCACCCATTGCACACCATGACACACACAGATGTAATAATCATGCCTTAACACCCCTGCAGGACCACTACCCAACATCACCAGACAGGAGGTTCCAGACATCTCCACCCCACCCACAGAAGAGGCCCACAGTGATGACAGCAGCTCTGTCCAACTGGATCCAGATGACCAGCCCGGACCATCGTGGGCCTCGGGACAGTTGGTTCCCCACACCCAGTCACAGGCCACCACAGACCTTCCACCCTCTGGTAACACCAGCACAGCACCCACCCAGCGGGCCCATACCTCCGTACCCAGGACACGTCAATCAGCTATGTGTCCACCACTACAGGGAACCTAGGATAACCCACCACCCCAAAAACAACAGGGACCTGGGGGCAGTGGCAGTGGGCACACGGTCCAGGGGACGGAGGCCCAGGAACACAGGGGAACTGGGAGGGCTGCTGTGCGACAGGGGGCGGACAGGCCTAGGGAACCCACTCTCCACGAGGCCCTCTCCTCCATCATGGGAGCATACCACCACTCACAGGAGACAATGGCAACGGTCCTGGCCAAGTTTCAGGAGACCCAGCGCATGCAGGAGGAACAGTATTTGGGGTTCAGGGAGGAACTCAGAACCATCAGCACCGCCCTGGGCACCATCGTAGGGGTGCTGAAGGAGATAATTAACACCAAGAGGGACACTGTGGCACTCCAAAGGGCCCCTGACACTAGCATGGACGAAGAACTGCCAACCACCTCCGCTGGCGCTATTGGACAGGACGCCCCGCCACAGGACCAGCACCCCACCCCCTGCAGACGGAGAACCACCCCGCAAACGGTCCCTGAGATCCAGGAACAAGACAGAGCACAATGCCAAGACCCCCGCCAAGAAATGAGACCACCATGATTGTCATCCTACTGTCCCACTTTGTAACCCTGTCCATATTGGAACTGCCCCAGCTCCACTTCCTATGCCCATATGGGCAATGCACCTATGAGACTAATAGACTGGACTCTGCCATGGACATTCCTCCACCATCACCCCTCACCATTTTACAACCCCCCTCCAAAATTTAGCACTGCAATAAACACCCTTGAAGCACAAAACAATCTGGAGTCAGTCTGGGATTTCGAAAATGTGTATTAGCAATGACAGTGACAAAATACGTTCTCAAATGTAATGTCAACATACCTATGTCACACATCTCAAGTACATGAGGAATCTAAGCAGATAACACACGTTGGAAACCACACCTGTGAAACCGTAATGAAAATGTACAACTCAGTTACCATATACTGGTTGAAATCGATAGACAGGATAGAGGTAGAAGTCTGAAAGTACTTGTAGTAGGCAGGAATGTATTCTCACCTGTGTGTCACTGGAAATATTGCTGAATAACTGAGTCCCCTTTGTCAATGTCTTCTTCCTCTGCTTCCTCCTCATCACTGTCCACAGGCTTCACAGCTCCCACAACACCGTCATCTGGACCATCCTCCTGCAGAAAAGGCACCTGTCTTCGCAAATCCAAATTGTGAAGCATACAGCAGGCCACGATGATCTGGCATACCTTCCTTGGTGAGTAGAATAGGGAACTACCTGTCATATGGAGGCACCTGAACCTGGCCTTCAGGAGGCCGAAGGTGCGTTCGATCACCCTCCTAGTCCGCCTCCCAATGTGGGAGGGGTGCCCGTCGACACATGACCCCCTGATGTTCCGGATCCTGGCGGTGGCCTATCCTGAGTTGGATGGGTGCTTGAGGGCATCACAGCAGACACAAGGGGGTGAGTACAACATCATTCAGCTAACTTTGCGCGCAGTGAAGGTGTCTGGGTGGGGGAGGAGGGCTGTGGGTTTCCCTAGGCCAGGGCGAGTTCCGTAGGCTAGGCCCCTTCGTAAGGCAGACCATGTGGCACCCCACCTCTGTAGAGTGCCAAGTACAGGTATACATGCCCCTGTATCATCTATGTGTGCAGATGTCGACAATAGCCATGTAGGCCATATCCCAGGAATTGCATCTGTAGAGCCCAACAGCGCGGCGTAGTGCAGGGGGCTGCTGTGTGTGTATTGTCCGCCAACGGTAGCGGTAAGCCATGAACTCAACCTGTCTTTCTTCTGTCGCCCCCCCCCCTTTTTGTGGTCTCCTTGTTCATGTGTGCATCAGCATCATCAGGCGGAGGTACAGTGGCACCGGAGCACGAGGGAGCTGCATCCCACATGGCCATGGAGGGCCACACCACGGACTCGGAATACACCAGTGGGACGGAGGGTGAGGGGAGCTTCACGGCAGTCACAGGATCTGCAACGAGCGACACAGACTCGTCCTCCGATGGGAGCTCCCTTGTGGTGGCGGCAAAATCTGTGCCCCCCACTTCTACAGGTACAGCCACCACACCCCCTACCAGCACCGCCCTCCCAGCAGCCCCTCAGCCTTCGCCCCGTTCCCGCTCACACAGAAGGGTGGACATCACCTTCGCCCCAGGCACCTCAGCCCCTGCCCCTGTCACCTCTGCTGCCCTCGGTGAGGAGGCCATTGACCTCCTCAGGTCCCTCACTGTTGGGCAGTCTACCATTTTGAATACCATCCAGGGTGTAGAAAGGGAATTGCAACACACAAATGCATTCCTGGAGGGCATTCATTCTGGTCAGGCTGCCCTTCATCGAACCCTGCAAACTCTGGCCTCATCACTGATGGCACCCATTGTCCCTGTCTCTAGCCTCCCCCCTCCAACTTCCTCCACCCAAACCCAATCCCCTGTACCCCAGCCTATCCCAAGCACACCATCAGACCAGCATGCACACACCTCACCAAACAAGGGAAGCTCAAGAAAACATATGCACCACACATCCCACAGGCACTCACGCAAGCATCACACACATACAGACACAGCAACATCCACTGCCTCCACTGTGTCCCCCCTCCTCATTGTCTCCCTCCTCCCTCCCAGTCTCGTCTACACTTCATCTGCATGCACTACCACTACAGCCACTACGTCCCGCACCAGCACACCCACCACCACACCCGCTCACGTGCACTCACCTCCCCCACTACCATTTACACGTCCCCTGTGTCCTCTCCCAGTGTGTCTGTGACGCCCCCTCCCAAAGTACACAAACGCAGTCACACACCCACCCAACAGCCATCCACCTCACAACAGCCTCCAGCGCATGCACCTTCACCCAAAGTCACCAAACGTACACCTCCTACAACCACTACCTCTTCCTCCACTCCCAAACCCCCTCCAGCTACCCGTCCCAGTGTTCCTAAGAAACTTTTCCTGACCAAGCTTGACCTCTTTCCCACCCCCCCCCCCTCCAATTCATAGGTCCCGTACTAGCACCTCAGCCCTAAAAATCTCCGGGACCAGTGGTGCCTGTTGTTACAGGTATGTGGAGTGCACCGGGCACCAGGGCAGGCAGTGTGACACGGAGCCACAGCACAGCCAGTCCCCCCCCTGTGAAGCACCAGAAGTTGGACAGTGCCCGGCGGGACAGGGGGAAGACTCCAGGCAGCAAAGCCACTCACAAGGGTCCCGGGGGGAGTGTCGACTCAGCTGTGACTCATCCCAAGGTGGGGAAGGGGCAGAAGAAATCGCCAAAGTCTGGGAGGAGCAGCACGGCGGAGAAGACCGCCATCATCCCCGCTGCCCAGGAGGCCACCGCCAGCCCAATTGTCACTGGCCAGGAGGCCACCGCCAGAGTCAGTGCCCAGGAGGGCAGCCCGATCGCCACCGGCCAGGAGGCCACCGCCAGACACAGCCCAGCTGCCCAGGAGGGCCCCGGCAGCCACAGCCCAGCTGGGCAATGAAGGACCGCCACGGCAAGCACCGCTGAACAGGGCAAGCACCGCTGAACAGGTCAGGAACTGCAAACTCAAGCACCGCTGAACAGGGCAAAGACCGCCATGGCAAGCACCGCTGAACAGGGCAAGCACGGCTGAACAGGTCAGGAACTGCAAACTCGAGCACCGCTTAACAGGGCAAAGACCGCCATGGCAAGCACCGCTGAACAGGGCAAGCACCGCTGAACAGGTCAGGAACTGCAAACTCAAGCACCGCTGAACAGGGCAAAGACCGCCATGGCAAGCTCCACTGAACAGGGCAAAGACCGCCAACTCAAGCCCCGCTAGCCCATGGGCGGCAGGGGCAGTGACGCAACAGGGACCTTCAAGGGGGAGTGATGCACTCTGGGCACCAGTCCCCCTCCAGAACCAGTGGAGACATGCATCCACTACCTCTGTCCTTCACAGGATGAAGCACTCTGGGCACCAGTCCCCCTCCAGAACCAGTGGAGACATGCATTCACTACCTCTGTCCTTCACAGGATGAAGCACTCTGGGCACAAGTCCCCATCCAGAACCAGTGGAGACATGCATCCACTACCTCTGTCCTTCACAGGATGAAGCACTCTGGGCACCAGTCCCCCTCCAGAACCTGTGGAGACTGTTATCCACTTGAGAGACTGTGGCTTTGCACTCCCCAGGATGGTACAGTGGGCAACCCACCCACTGTAGAGACTTGAGAGACTGTGGCTTTGCACTCCCCAGGATACATCAATGGGCATGGAGCCCCCTCGTGGATCTGGCGTCGTGCACTCATCCGGCTGAGGTGCCCCCCCTTCCCTTCCCCCTGAGGTGCCTGTTGTATTTCTATCTGATGCCCCTGCAGTGTTCTCTCCGTTTGTGGACAGGTATCTAGTGTGGGCCTCGCCCATGCATTTAGGGCCCAGGGGTCCACGGACAATGAATGGTGCATTACCTGCACTACTAATCGTGGTGTATATTTTGTTTAATGCGTGTGTGTGTGTATATATATATATATATATATATATAAATATATATATTTGCCTCCTGTATTTTGATATATTACAATGGTTCCACTCATTTACTTTTGTCTTTGCATTCTTCTGGGGGGGTGGGGAGGTTTGGGGGTTACTGTAATGTTTGGATATGCATTGGTGTGTGTGTTGTAGTGAGTGAGGTGGGGGTGTTGCGTGTGTGTGTCCCTGTCTTTTGCCTCCCCCTGCCCTATGTGGTAGGTGCAGTACTCACCGTTGTCTTCGCCGTTGATGATCGTCATATAGGAGCACGAAGACTAGTGCTGGCAGAATATGGAGTTCCGGCTCCATGGTGTTGTCGTTCCTCGTGGAGTGTGTAGAGGTGAGCGTTTTCCCTTTGAAATGGCTGTTTCCGCCGTGTTTTTAACCGCGGTGAATCCGCCACGGAAAAGGTGGCGGATTGGTAGGTTGTGATACTGTGGGCGGTACTTTGTCTCCCGCCTGTCTGTTGGCGGTTACCGCAGCTCTGTTTGTCTGTACCGCCGTGGCGGTTGGAGTGTTAAAGTGGCTGTCTTTGTTGGCGGTTTCCGCCATGGTCATAATTCCCATTTTTTTTTACCGCCGGCCTTACCACCGCTTTAACACCGTCCGCCAGGGTTGTAATGACCCCCATTGTGTTTGCCGTGATGACGTCGCGGTCATATATAGGCGCCACCTCGGCTCGCTGACGTCAGTTTCTTTTCATAACATTCCACGCCAGTAGTGCTGAGCCATGAAGAACACAGACCGTGGTGAGCTAAAACTAGAGCCCATAAGGGAAAGTTCTTGTCCCTAGAAATCAGTTTGTAGTGTGGGGATGATGGGCGGGTCGGTAAGGAATCTGCAACTAGAATGTCTCTACCAGATATATCGTTACTGAAGGTAAGTAACTTGTACATCTGATAAAGACTTCTAGTTGCTGATCCCTTACCTTTGAATAGATACCCGAGCAATACCATCCCCAGTGGTGGACTGCGAACCAAGAATACACCAAGACGTCTGCAGGACCGAACAGCAAAATTAGCTGTCCCTTCAGACCTGACTGTCCAGACAGTAGTGTTTGGTAAAAGTATGCAGAGATGCCCAAGTAGTTGCTTGACAGATCTCTATGACTGGAACGCCCTGTGCTAACGCTGTGGTAGCAGCAGTAGCTCTGGTGGAGTGAGCCCGTAAACCTTCAGGAGGTTGCTTGTTAGCCAGAGCGTAGCACATTTTGATGCATAAGCGCACCCATCGTGAAATGTCCTCTTCTGCACCACCTTCGCCTTCTTTGCATTCACATATTCCACAAAGAGTTGATCATCCACCCAGAAGTGTTTGGTACAATCAAGGTAGAACACCAACGCTCTTTTTGGGTTCAGACGGTGGAGTCTCTCCTCCTCATGAAAGGGATGGATGTGGAGGTGCATAAAAGGTAGGCAAGGTGATGGGACTGACCAACATGGAAGGGTGTCACTACTTTAGGAAGGAAAGAAGCCCTTGTGCAAAGTACCACATTGTCACGTTGTATTGCCAGGAAAGGTGGCTTAGATGACAGAGCCTGGAGCTCATTTACTCTGCAGGCAGAGGTAATGCAAACTAAAAAGACAGTCTTGATGGTTAAGAGCCGTAAAGGTCAGTTGTGAAGCGGCTCAAACGGTGCACACATAAGGTATGTTAATACCAGGTTAAGATTCCACTGAGGCATGATAAATGGGCTAGGAGGAAAGAGAAGTGTGAGGCCTTTAAGAAACCTCCCAACAATAGGAGATTTAAATAAGGAAGGCTGATCTGGGAACCTCAAAAAAGCACAGATAGCAGAAAAATATCCCTTAAGAATGCCCAGGATGGAACCTTGCTGGGCAAGGGAAAGAATAAAGAGGAGGACTTGAGAAAGAGGAGCAGTTAGAGGATCAACAGATTTGTCGATGCACCATGCCACAAATTTCTTCCAACGGCAGGCGTATACGGTTTTGGTTGAGGGATGCCTGGCTGCCAAAATAACATTACACACTTCAGGTGGCAGGTCAAAAGACATCAATTATCGCAGCTCAATCTCCCTCCAAGCAAGGAGGCGGAGGGTGGACAGGTTCAGATGGAGGACCCCCGACGCCCCAATACCCCCCCCCCCCCCCCATGGACCACTGCCTACTCTGAAAAAACCCGAAACAAATGGTTTCAGTATTTTTCCTGTTTGCAGCTCGTTTTCCTTTAAGGAAAACGGGCTGCAAAAAGAAAAAAAAAAAAACTGCTGTATTAGGAAAGCAGTCACGGACATGGTGGTCTGCTGTCCCAAGCAGGCCACCATCCCCGTGAGTGCCTAGACTCGCTATGGGGTCGCAAACTGCGACCCACCTCATAAATATTCATGAGGTGGGTCTTTGCGACCCCATAGCGAGTCGCATTTCCTTTTGGGAGTTGCAAATTGCGAGTCGCTGGGACTCGCAATTTGCAACTCGCAAAAGGAAACCTACCTACATCTGGCACATAGTGCTCATGCACATATGCCCTCACCTGTGGTATAGTGCACCCTGCCTTAGGGCTGTAAGGCCTGCTAGAGGGTTGACTTACCTATGCCACAGGCAGTGAGAGGTGGGCATGGCACCCTGAGGGGAGTCACCAGCACACACTAGCTGTGAGGCAGTGTGCAAGTGTTGAGTGAGGGGTCCCCAGGGTGGCATAAGACATGCTGCAGCCCTTAGAGACCTTCCCTGGCCACAGGGCCCTTGGTAACAGGGGTACCATTTACAAGGGACTTATCTGTGTGCCAGGGCTGTGCCAATTGTGGGAACAAAGGTACAGTTTAGGGAAAGAACACTGGTGCTGGGGCCTGGTTAGCAGGGTCCCAGCCCACTTTCAATCAAAACTGGTATCAACAAAAGGCAAAAAGTCAGGGGGTAACCATGCCAAAGAATTTCCTTACAGAAGGAATGCTTTTAATGCTGGTTGAATCGATCGGAGACCCAGATGATTGATTTGGAGCCCGGTTTCCGCCGGAGACCAGAGGCCTCTTATCTTCGCCTCTCCCATGTGGCCGCCCCATCCCAGGAGTGACGCGTCCATCTGCTTGGGGAAAGGAGAGGGATTTGCCTTTGACCCAATCCTGATTCGTTAACCACCACTGCAGGTCTCTCGCAGTTGCTTCTGCGGTCTGGACCTTGTCGTAGAGATTCCCCTGATGCTGCGCCCACTGGAACTTCAGGTCCCACTGCAGAGCCCGCATATGCCATCTGACCTTTTGAACTAGCAGGATGCAGGAGGCCTTTAGGCCCAGAAGCCTCAGAGTCATTCTCACTGAAATACAGGATAGAGGCTGAAACATCCGTATCATATCATGAATATCCTGGACTCGCTTTTCAGGAGATTATGCAGGAAACTGCTGTGTATCCAGAACTGCTCAGATGAAAGGGAGCGTATGAGAAGGAGTCAGGTGTGACTCCCGCACGTTGATAGTGAACCCCAGCGAATGCAAAAGGTTTGCCGTAGTCTGGAGGTGGGAGATGACTGACTGGGGTGAGTTCCCCTTCAACAGCCAATCATCGAGGTAGGAGAAGACTAGGAACCCTAACCTGCGCAGATGAGCTGCCACCACTACCATCACTTTCGTGAACACTGGAGGGCCACTGATAAGGCCAAAAGGGAGCACGGTAAACTGAAACTGCTTGTGACCTACCACTAATCGTAAGTAACATCTGTGGGCTGGCAAGACGTGAATGTGGAAGTATGCTTCTTGCAAGTCCAACGCTACCATCCAGTCTCCGGGATCCAGGGCAGATAGGGCCTGAGCCAATGTCAACATTTTGAACTTCTCCTTCTTGAGGAAGAGGTTGAGGTACCGAATATTTAATATAGGACGAAGACCCTTGTCCTTTTTTGGCACCAGAAAGTAGTGTGAATAGCAATCACGACCTACTTCTGGCAACAGAACCCTCTCTATAGCTCCTTTGGCCAAAAGGGCTTGGACTTCTTCACAGAGAAGGGTCATATGATCCTCCGATATTTGAATGTATGAAGGTGGCATGGCTGGAGGAGGTGTCTCGAAGGGGAGGAAGTAGCCCTTTCGGACAATCTAGAGAACCCACCTGTCAGACGTAATGGATTGCCATTGGGGCAGGTGATGGCGAATCCTGCTGCCAACTGGTTCCTGGTGAACCTGCGGAATTGGAAGGTTTGGAGGCTGAAGAGGGGGCTAGGGTGGACTGGGCAACACGCTGGCTCCCTGATCTCCGGGAGCGTGGGATCCCGCGGCCGCGCAGGGGCTGTACAGCATGTGCTGGTCAATGGCCAGGGAGGGCAAGGACGCGGTTAAGTGCCCCTTCCGTAGCCACAAAAGGGGCGAAAGGTAGACTGCTGGGGTCTAGGAGCAGGCACGAGGCCAAGGGACCCGTCGTGGCTCAGGAATCCTTGAAGCGCTCGAGCTCCGAGTGCGCCTCATCTGCAAAGAGACATGTGCCATCAAAGGGCATGTCCATAAAGGATTGCTGGACATCCCCTGAGAAGCCAGATGTTCTCAGCCAGGCGTGGTGTCTCAATGCCACCATTGATGTAACCGATCTGCTCAGAGAGTCGGTCATATCCAGTCCATAACGAATCTTTGTCTTGGATCCAACTTCTTTATATTGCTTCCCTGGCCAGGGTTCATGTTTATGGTACCGTGTCCTCTCCTTTTCCCATCACTAGGGGAACTCGGCAGAGGTGCCCGCTCTCACCCCTGCTATTTGCCCTGAAGGTGGAACCCCTATCCACCAAGTTGAGACAATTGGATTTGGCTATGCTTTGCGCTACCCCAGTAGGCACTGTTTAGTTTCTATATATGCCAATGATATTATCTTATGTCTTCAAGATCCTCATGTCAGCCTCAATACTGCCTTACAGAAGTTCATCTCCTTTGGTGGGCTTTCCAGCATACATATTAACTGGGAGAAATTGTTCCCGTTTTCAATTGCACCCAAATCCGCCATCCATCACCCCCGACTTGCAACTCCCATTGATCTTCATGGAAATCAAGTTGTTAGAGATATTGATTTCACAAGACAGAGATTTTGTTCTGCTCCAACTATGGCACAGCATTAAATACCATCACGGATTAAGTCATGTGCTGGATTACCTTATCACTGCTGGGCCTAGATCTTAAGTGAAAATGGTCTTTCTTATATCCCTTCTTGAATATCCCTGTCCATTTGCCACACTACTTATTTTGCATGCTTTACAATCAGTTGATACGGCTCGCATGGGCTGGGGGGCCAACCCAGTCTCCAAAGGAATACCTTTACATTACCTTTTCAAGAGGGCAGTTTTAAGGTGCCTAATATGGAGCTTTAATATTTATGTGCTCAGGCTCACCACACTATTCACTAGTTCAGGCCGACCCCATACCATCCTCATCTGGTGGGTGAAAAGGGTTATATGGTCCCATTCCTCCATACTTGTACATTAGCATCCCAGCTACTGGATCCCCAATGTCCTGGAAAACTGTTGCATGCACACCAGCGGCTTCACGAAGGTTGTGTTACAGGGCAGGTAAGACCCTCCTCTATTCTCGTCTGCTCTCTTTGTACCACCATCTCTTTCTGCCAGTCACTCACTAAGCATTAGGTTGTGTCAACTCAAACACAAAGTCCTCATGCTCTGGGAGATCTGTAAATTAATCGTATGTTTCATACACAGACCAAATATCTGTGGGACCCTTCAGCCTCGCCTCTCAACACTTTTACCCATTTAAGGCTGAAAAGAAGCTCTAGAGTAGCCACTCCTGTCTTTTCCAAGGAGCCTCCTACCTTTTCCAGCTTGCTTTGCATGCTTTAGATTTCCAGACCAAACACCTGGTCTCCCTTCTCTGTCATGTTTCACAGGTTTAACCCCTGCACCCTCGTGGCAAAGTTCGGTAATGCTGGGAATGGGGATTACATGGGACCCTTCTGAGAAACAACAGAGATACTGCTGCTTTCAGATAGGATTGATATCTGCTAGTAGCAGACTCAGATATATTCATTTCAATTTCATACAGAGAGCATACTATACACCTGTCTTGTTACAACGGTTTGAGCTTAGGTCATGCACCTGTTTTCCGAGGTGCAGTTTGGATGGCACTGACTTTCTGCAGTTGGCATGGGGATGTGGACCAGTACACTACTACTGGATAGAGGTACAGGAGGCTCTCTCTAGTATGACATAGAGCAGTATAATGCCGACACCTTTGATCAGCCTATTGATATACGTTAAAGATTTCCATGCGCCTACTAGTAAATAGATTGCTCTGTCCCTTCTGCTTGCCAAGAGATGCATTGCTTGTTGCTGTGGAATGTGGTGGACTCAAATTTAAGGACTTGCTCAGTGATCTTGTCTACTGCAACTGACATAGCTAGAGCTCTTGTCACTCTGTAAATGCTTTTGTTGCTGTTATGTCATGGTCTCCAATGTTGTGGTTTTGTTTTGTACGTTGCAAAATAATAAATACATAATCGAAGAAGAAAAAAAAGGACTTACTCTACAGGAGGGTTACCCTCTAGAGATGTATCAGTGGCATTAGCATTCAGCAGGTCAAAGTAAAGGCTTGCATCCACGCAACAAGGTGAAAGGCGATTCTCCGCCTCACAACTGTCTTCCTCTGTGAGCTCATAATCCCAACTGGCTATGTCTGTGGCACAGGAATTAAATACAAAGAGCTCCCTAATGCTGATGAGTCTCTGAGATAAAGGGAGGTATTGTGACAGGGGCTCACCATTCAAGCAGGCTTGAAATATTTTCTTTTACCGCTCACATAATGTCTTCTAACTTCGAGGGCTGAGTGGATGTCTACATCAGTTCAGCAGGCGACATCAGTGATGGTGTCGTAGACAGCACTGAAGGCAAGAGAGACAGTGATTTAGAGGGCAAGGGAATCCTCTGAAGCGGCACCAAGGCCGAACTCTTTGGAGGCATGGATTCAGATGATGTTGGGGTCAGACCAACTAGACTAGTGAAATCTGTTAAATCTAGGTTTACCATTTGGGAGTGCTCTATAAGGTTGTAGTATCATCTTAAAAATATCTGTGACAGCCTTTCGGCCTCAATCCGAAAAGGAGCTTTTTTTTTCTTTCTTTTCCCAGAACCAGACCACTATCAGGGAGGCGCATAAACGTTCGAAGAAACTTTTTGCCCCCTTGCCTAAGGGGTCGCTCCCCTTATGAAACAAAACAAACCAAAAAAACACAATCCCTGGTGTCTAGTGGGTTCTGTTTAGGGGGAGCAAAGAGCTTTTAGAGTTTAGGGATAGCAGTGCTAAGGGGTTGTGTAGAGTTTTAGGATCTGTGTTGGGCACCTCTAACGGGTACTAGGATTTTTAGGGTTCAGGGGTAGTAGAGCAAGTTAGGGTCCAGGGTGGTCCCTGCTAATGGGTACTTAGCAAGTTACTTTGGTAATGCTGTTTCTGGCAGAGACTATATAGCCAACAATTTCTCATCTTTTGATCTGGAACCTTTTCAGCAGTATATCTGGGCACCAGAAGTTGGCTATGCACTGATGCCATTCCACTCCTGAAGTAAGGTGCAAGGTCTAAATAGGTGCCACTCCTGTGTGCTGACATCAGTTGCTTTCGAGATAGCATACACCTCTAGATGTGGAGCCCCAATAGCAAAGTGTAAGGCCAGTGTGCAGATGCATATATTAGGATCTTATTATAAATGGATTAAGTTCAACAAAAGAACGAGGGAGGATGGAAGTGTCAGTGTTGATTATGTGGCTATACAGGGTCTCTACGAAAACAAGTTACTTTCAATAACATCTTATCTGATAAAGACTCTTCCTAACTGCAGATTCCTTACTCTAGAATATTCCCTAGGCAAGCCGTAGTGTTTGGTGAACGTGTGCAGATCCACCCACGTTGCAGCCTGATGTCCAGGACAGGAACTTTGGGAGCTAACGTATTAGTCACTGCCTTAGCTTAGGTAGAATAAACATGCAAGTCCTCAGAGGGTTGCTTGTTGGCCAGTGCATAGCAGATTTTAATGCAGAGCACAATTCATCTTGAGATTGTCCGTTTCTGCACCGCCTTTCCTTTCTTTGCCTCGATGAACCCAATGAAGAGTTGATCGCCCACCCAGAAATCTTTGGTATGATCACTGCAGAACAATAAAGCTGTTTTGGGGTCCTCCTCTTTGAAAGGGTGAGGTGGAACACAGGAGGTCAGTAGTATAATGATCAGGCCTATGAGAAAGTCTCACATCATTTTCATTAGGAGAAAGGTTCTTTTCCTTAGAACCAGTTCTGGTAAGGATGTCAAGTAAGGAGTGTCCACAAACAGTGCCTGCAGTTCATTAAAGCTCCTGGCTGATGTAAAGGCCACTACAGCTATTTGATGGTTAAGAGACACAGAGGGCGGCTATGCCTAGACTCAAATGGTAAGCACATCAAAAAAGTCTTAACCAAGTTCAGGTCCCATTGGGACACAGAGAATTTAGAGGGAAGCATATGGTAGAGAATTTTAAGAAAACGGGACACAACTGGTGACTTGAACAGGGAGGACTTATCTGGTAACTGCAATAAAGGACACAAGGCTGAAAGGTACCCTTTAACTGTGCCCTAAGCATAGCCTTGCCATGCTAACTCAAGAACAAATTAAACCACAGACAAAGGAGCAGAGAGGGGATCCCCATTTTTGTTAGTGCACCAAAACACAAACCTTTCCCAACCGAAGGCATATACTCTTCTTGGAATGAAGGATGCCTGGATACCAGAATGACATTGCAGACTTCTGTGGGAAGGTCAAAAACTGTCACTCAATCTCGCCACTCAATCTCCAAGCATGAAGGCGGGGTGTGAAAGGTCGGATGCAGAACCCTTCCCTGTTGCTTTAACAGTAGATCCTCCCAAACGGGCATCATTATTGGAAGATCGGTGCACCTGCTCAGAAGTTTGGGATAACATACTCTCCATGCCCAATAAATAGCCGCAAGAATTTATTTGGCCCAGTCGTTTCTGTTCTTCTTGAAAACTCTGGGCAGGTGAGGTACCAGTGGAAAAGTGTACAGGAGATCTGAATTCAACTCAAGACAAAATGCATCTCCAAGAGAGAGATGCCTTTGAAACACTAACAAGTGCGGACACTGAGCGCTCTCAGCAGTGGCATAAAGATCTAACCAAGGTTCCCCAAGACTCTGAAGAGAACTTGCACTACACCACTGAGATGCCATTTGTGATCCGCGAGTCCAACTGCTGAGTTCATCCACTCTGGCATTCAGAGAGCCTGCCTCATGCTGAGCCACCAGGAATATATCCCGACATTCAACCCATGTCCAGAGATGCAGGGCCGTATGACGCAGGGATTACGACACCATTTTGCCATGTTGGTTGCCACGTAATTTCAGAGGTGTTGTCCGTGAACATCTGAACTAGTCTTCTCTGGATAGAGTGAAGAATGGCTTTCAATTCCAGGCAAATCGCTCTCAACTCTAGCATGTTGACGTGGACCGGAGTCTCCACTGGAAACCAGAGTTCCCTGATCTCCACCTATCCCAGAGGGTTTCTCGACCCAGGAGTGACACATGTCACCACAGACAGTTCAGGTTGAGGGAAGGGAGCGGGGTCTGCTGCTGACACAATCGTGGTACATCAGCCACCACTGCAGGTTTTTTTTGCAGTTTACTCCAAAACGTGGACCAGGTCAGAAAAAATCCCTGATGCCCTGCCCACTGGAATTTCGGGTCCCACTGCAGAGCCATTATATGCCAGAGGCATGTGTCATCAACAGGATGAAGGTGGCCATGGGGCCGAGCAACCTCAGACTCAGTCTCACCAAAATACAGGAAAGAGGCTGAAAGATCAGAATCTTAGCCTGAATATCCTGAACTTGCCACTCTTGAGGCTAGGCCCAAAACTACACTGTGTGCAGGATGCCTGTGAGGAAAGGGGGAGTCGTCTGAAAGGGAGTCAGGGATGACTTTAGCACACTGACAGAGAACCCCAGCGAATGCAGGAGATCTGTTGCAGCTTGGAGGTTGAAGACAACTGGCTGGGGTGAGCCCACCTTCAACAGTCTGGGGTCATTAAGGTAGGGGAAGATTGGAACCCCGACCTCAGTAGATGGGCTGCAACCACCGCCATCACCTTAGTTAACACCTGAGGACTGCTGGTGAGGCCAAAGGGGAGCATAATGAACTGAAAGTACTTGTGGCCGGCAAGTCCAGCGCTACCATCCAGTCTCCAGGGTCCACCGGATATGAGCCAACTTGAGCAGCTTTTTCGGGAAGGAGGTGAGAGGGAAGAGATTTAAAATAGGATGGAAGCCCCAATCCTTGTTGGGAGCCAGAAAGTAGTTGGAATAGCAACAACGACCTACTTCTGATGCTGGCACCCTTTCAATGGCTCCTTTGACCAAAAGAGTTTTCACCTCTTGACTGAGCAGGAAGAGGTGGCCCTATGCCAAGAACCTCTCCAGCGCTGCTCCCGCTGGAACCGGGATCTGCACAAGACTTTCCAGCTGGTACAAGGTGTCCAACGACTACTGTGACCATCCTGCAAACGAAGAGACTGGGAACTCATCTGTGCGATTTTTAATGCATTTTTAAAAGTGACTGCCTATTGATTCCAATGGTGCGTAATTACGCACCGAAAGACTAACTTTGCCAAAACTTTAAAAACTCATAACAACAAAAGTACTTAACATATACTAAAGATTCTGGTCTTAAATTTTATATAAAAGTCTGAAGTATTTTTTTTTATAAATTCTGGTCTCGAGTTATTCATTGAGTGTATGTGGTGCATGACTGGATTTGTGAGTGCAGCAAATACTTAGCACATCTCCTCTGTTAGCCTAACTGCTCGACCAGCTACCTTAAAAATGGGAGCATTAGGTGGTGTAATTTTTATCTCTGGAAACCAATGTGTGGTTGCCGGAACTCTCTGCATAGTGTGCCTGGTTTTGCACACTGCACAGAGAGATAGCCTCCAACATTTGGTGTATCAGCGGTGGGATAAAGACTTTGCATTTCCTGAAACCACTTTTACAATTGTGTTAACACACAAATAACTCTCCAAATTGTCTTTTAGTTAATTGTTTTTGATTTTTCTAATTGACAAACTTTTTTTTTTTTTTTTTACAAATTTCTAAAATATTTGTCAGGGCCTGGTTAGGTCCCTACAACTTAGAAAACGTTTTTAAAAGTCTTTGCTCTAGTTGGTTAACCAAAAAGGGGAACTTAAAATTCTAAAAAGGTCCCAACTTTAGTGAGATAAAAAATGTCTGATTCAGAGTCCAGAAACCAGGAGCTCAACCTGGAACCTTATGAGGCATATAGCTATGACCAATTAAGGAAACTCTGCAGACTATACAAAATTCAAACTGGAAAAAGCCCCAAAACAGAGAAACTTAGGTTTCTGGTGGCCCAGTATGAAAGAGATCATCCCCCAGCTGATGATGATGAATCTGATGAAGATCCTATGGAGAATGGGGAGGGGGGTAGCTCCTCTTCTCACACAAGCTCTATAGCACCCACAGATACAGACCTGGAACTTGCCAGGCTGATCAAAAGATTGGCTTTAGAAAGTCAGCTTTTGAAGACAGAACAGAAAAAAAAGGAGTTGGGCTTGGCACCCATCTCTGGTGGCAGCATACAAGTATTAAAAGCAAAAGCTTTCAACTCCGAACTCCCAAAAGGAGTTATCCCTCCCTTCACTGAAGGGAATGATATAGTGAAATGGTTTTCTGCCTTTGAAAGAGTCTGTATTGGGTGGGAAATTGAAAAGAAACACTGGGGCACAGTGATGTGGGAGTTATTCTCAGGAAAGTGCAGGGATAAGCTCCTGACACTGAATGTGACAAAATCTAAATCCTACGACCTCATGAAGGGTACCCTAATTGAGGTCTTTGAATTTACAACTGAAAAGTACAGGATAAAGTGCAGGGAGGCTCGAACATCCCAGAGCCAAACTTGAGTTGACTTTGTTGACTATTCAGTAAAAATGCTGGGTGGTTGGATAGCTAGGAACCAGGTACAAAATTATTATGGGCTGTATAATTTATTTATGAAAGAGCATCTGTTCAGTAATCATTCCAATTATAGACTATATCAACATCGGGTAGACCTGGGTCCACTTTCCCCTCAAGAGATGGGGAGGAAGGCAGACCATTGGGTCAAAACAAGGGTTACCAAAACTACCACTGGTGGGGGAGACCAAAAAAATAAGAGGCCAAAAAGCCCCCCCAAGGGAAAGATGGGAGCCAGGGTATAAACAAAATAGAGTCTATTCAAGGCCCCCAAACATCTTCAGAGGAGGGTGGACCCAGAGACTACTCACAGTCCAGGGGGGGTACAAAAGGAAACATTTTGACCCCAGCAAGGCTTGGTGCCAAGACTGTACGACAAAAGGGCACCGAACTGGAGACTCTCGCTATAAAAACAAAAAGAATGCCTCTAGTCAATCTGCAGTAAATGCAATTGCCAATATCAAGATGGGGTCGGAGGTGTGGGCTGACCATGTTGGTGACCCACAGAGGCAACATTAGTCACTGAGGGTGGGGTATATTTATCCTGAGCTGCCTGGCCAAGTAATATGAGCAAATACAGGCAGCAGCCTGTGATTAATGGGAAAAAGATAGAAGCTCTGAGGGATAAAAGGGCTAGCATCACTATGGTGTCTCAGCACCTGGCCCCCACAAATCAGTTCCTAGTAGGGAGGTCTTACCTGTCACCAATGCGGACAATGAGACCAAGTTCCACCCCATGGTTATGGTAAACTTTGAATGGGGAGGAGTAGCAGGGCAGAAAGAAGTGGTTGTGTCCTCATCTATCCCTGTCGATTGCCTACTTGTTAATGATCTGGAGCATTCCCCCGGGGCTGAGGTATAGCTAAAGACCCATGCAGCAATGCTTAGAATCCCTGAATGGGCTTGTGTCAAGACAAGGGCACAGAGCAAACTTCAGAGAGAAAAAGCTGGATCCTGAAATAGTGGACCAGCCTCCCAAGAGAAAAGGCAAGAAGACTGGGGGACCAGCTTCACAACAGATCACAAGACAGTACCCCTCTCCAGCAGAGGAGTCGTCATCCACCTTAGAGGGAACTGAGCCTGAGGAGCTTAGGCATTACCTCCCAGAGCTCTTGGGCCCAGGGGGACTCTCTAGGGAAGATCTGTACCAGGGGCAAAGAAAGTTTTCCACTCTTGAAGGCCTGAGACAGCAAGCTGCTCGGCAGGAGCAAGGAAATGTCAGTGGTACCCCACAGGGTCTACTGGGAGGAGGGGCGCCTGTTCACTGAGGCCAGAGACCTCAAGCCTGGTGCAACCACGAGGGTGGTAGTGCCCCAGATGTTCAGAGACTTCCTTCTCACTTTAGCCCATAACATACCCCTAGCAGGGCATCTGGGCAAGAACAAGACATGGAGTAGGTTGGATAACCACTTCTACTGGCCAGGTATGTCCTAAAAAGTGAAGGACTTTTGCCAGTCTTGTCCCTCCTGCCAAGCCAGTGTCAAGGCAGGTGGGCACTTAAAGGTCCCTTTGATTCCAGTGCCTGTGGTTGGAGTTCCCTTTGAGAGGGTAGGGGTTGACATTGTTGGCTCCCTTGACCCTCCAACAGCTTCAGGACATAGATACATTCTAGTGGTAGTGGATCATGCCACTAGGTATCCTGAGGCTGTTCCCCTTAGACCATCACTGCACGTGCAGTGGCCAAATCCCTCCTGGGTGTCTTTACCAGGGTGGGGCTCCCTAAGGAGGTAGTATCAGAGAGTGGGTCAAACTTCATGTCTGCATACTTGAGGCATATGAGGCAGGAATGAGTGACTTATAAATTCACTATCCCATACCATTCACAGACCAATGGGCTGGTAGAAAGGTTCAACCAGACCCTAAAAGGCATTATTGGAGGACTCCCTGAAAAACTCAGGAGATGTGATGTCCTACTTCCTTGCTTGCTGTTTGCCTACAGAGAAGTGCCAAAAAAGGGAATAGGTTTTTCACCCTTTGAACTTTTGTTTGGGCATCCTGTTAGGGGACCACTGAGTCTTGTAAGAGAAGGCTGGGAGAGACCTCCCAAAGAGCCCAAACAGGACATTGTGGACTATGTGCTTGGCCTACGTCCCAGAATGGCTGAGTACATGGAGAAAGCCAGAAAAAATCTTCAGGCCAGCCAAGAGCTTCAAAACCTTTGGCATGACCTAAAAGCTGATATGGTGGAGTTCCAACCAGGGCAGAAAGTTTGGGTGCTGAAGCCTGTTGCTCCAAGGGCCCTCCAGGACAAATGGTCTGGGCCCTATCCCATCTTTGAAAGAAAAGGGGAGGTCACATATCTAGTGGATCTGGGCAGTTGCAAAAAACCCAAAAGGATCATCAACATCAACCTCCTAAACTCTTCTTTGACAGAGCTGATGTGACCATGCTCACGGTCACAGATGAGGGACAGGAAGATAAGAATGAACCTCTCCATGATCTCCTCTCCAGCAATCCCCAAGATGGTTCTGTGGATGGAGTGGTCTTGTCAGACACCCTCTCAGGACAACAGCAGACTGATTGCAGGAAAGTGCTCAACCAGTATGCTGGGCTTTTTTCTGCGACCCCTGTGAACACAAACTGGTGTACCCATGATGTGGACACTGGTGACAGCCTGCCTGTCAAAAACAAAATTTACAGTTTGACCATGTCAGAGAAAGCATAGAAACTGAAGCCAAGAAAATGATTGATTTGGGTGTCATTGAACCCTAAGAGAGCCCCTGGGCCAGCCCAGTAGTGTTAGTCCCCAAACCTCACTCCAAGGGTGGAAATAAAGAAATTAGGTTTTGTGTGGACTACAGGGGCCTCAACTCAGTAACCAAAACAGCTGCACACCAAATTCCAAGAGCTGATGAGCTCATTGACAGATTAGGGGCAGCCAAATATATGAGTACTTTTGATTTAACATCAGAGAACTGGCAGATTGGTCTGACCCCAGGAGCACAAAAGAGATTAGCATTTTCTACTCCTAGTGGGCATTATCAGTTCACTGTTATGCCCTTTGGACTAAAAAATGTACCTGCTACGTTCCAGATGTTGGTGAACCAAGTCCTTGCTGGGCTGGAAACATTTAGTGCAGCTTACTTAGATCACATAGCTGTCTATAGTACCACTTGGTAGGATCACCTGATCCACCTGGGAAAGGTCCTTGAGGCCCTGCAAAAGGCAGGCCTCATTATAAAGGCTGGTAAGTGCCAGAGAGGGCAGGGGAAAGTTGTGTACCTCGGCCACCTGGTTGGCAGAGGCCAGGTACAACCTCTACAACCCAAAATTCAGACTATTCTGGCTTGGGAAGCTCCTTCAACCCAGACACAAGTCAGGGCATTCCTTGGCTTGACAGGCTACTACAGGAGGTTCGTGAAGGATTATGGCACAATAGTTGCCCCCCTCACAGAGCTTACCTCCAAGAAGATGCCCAAAAAAATCAACTGGACAGTGAGCTGTCAAGAGGCCTTTGACACGCTGAAGAAAGCAATGTGCTCTGCTTCAGTACTACAAGCATCAGACTACTCAAGGAATTCATAGTCCAGACAGATGTTTCAGAGTTGTGAATGAGAGCAGTCCTCTCCCAAAGGAATGATGATGGACCTGACCAGCCAGTTGCTTTTATTAGCAAAAAGCTACTCCCTAGGGAACACAAATGGAGTGCCAGTGCCATAGAGAGGGAAGCCTTTTTCGTGGTTTGGGCCCTGAAGAAGTTGAGGCCATACATGTTTGGCTCTCACTTCACTGTTCAGACTGACCACAGACCTCTCAGATGGCTCCAACAAATGAAAGGTGAAAATCCCAAACTGCTTAGGTGGTCCATCTCCGTACAGGGAATGGATTTCAAGGTGGAACACAGACCTGGGACAGCCCATGTCAATGCAGATGGCCTCTCTAGGTTCCTCCACTTAGAAGATGAAGACTCACTAGGGAAAGGGTAGTATCATCCTCTGTCGTTTAGGGGGTGGTGGGCTGGGGGGGCAGGGGGGTAGTAGGAGAGGAGGCATCTTTTTGTATGGTTAGCCCACACTTTTTTGCCTGATGTTGAGGTGTTCGAGAAGTTGGTAGTGCCCAGGGCCCCTGGCCCAGAGCTCTTTCCCAAAATCTGTTCTGATGCTTGGCACAATTGGATACGCTCTTAATTATCCCCATAAGTCCCTAGTAAATGGGTACCCCAGTACCCAGAGCAAGAGTTAGTAACAGTAGACCCCTGAGGGCAGCAGCACTGATTGTGCCACCGCCATGGGCCCTGCAGCCAGATGCACCCAGCACTGCCATTGCAGACTGAGTGTACTGGGGCAAACCTAAAAAGACAAATTCGACATGGCACCCTCTCTGTGTTCCCTGTCCACCCTACCCTGCATATATTAAGTCACCCCTCTGGCAGGCCTTCCAGCCCTAAGGCAGGGTGCACTATCTTGTGTGAGGGCATAGCTGCATGAGCAATATGCCCCTACTGTGTCCTTGATAAACCCAAGACATAGTGAGTGAACAGAGCAGCCATTTTACATACATGTACTGGGCACTGGTCAAACACGAGTTTCCCAGCTCCATGATGGTTAATCTGCACCCTGGGTTGTTTGGTATCAAACAACTCAGAATAATAAATCCAAACTGGTACCAGTGTTCGATTTAACCCTAAATGTACCCTGGGGTCAATCAATCAATCAATCATTGGATTTATACAGCGCACTACATACCCGTGAGGTTTTCAAGGTGCCGGGTGGGGGTGGGGGGCTGAGGGGTGGGGGGGCAGGGGAGAGCTGGTGTTACTGGTCGAAGAGCCAGGTCTTGAGGAATCTTCTGAAGGTGAGTAGGTCTTGGGTCTGTCGCAGGTTGGTGGGGAGGGTGTTCCAGGTTTTGGCGGCGAGGTATGAGAAGGATCTGCCGCCGGAGGTCTTTCTTCTGATGCGGGGGACGAGGGCGAGGTTAGAGGAGCGGAGCTGACGGGTGGGGGTGTAGAAGCTGAGTCTGTTGTTTAGGTAGGCTGGTCCGGTGTCGTGGATCGCTTTGTGAGCGTGGGTAAGAAGCTTGAAAGTGACCCTTTTGTCCACTGGGGGCCAGTGAAGGTTTCTCAGGTGGTGGGAGATGTGGCTGTGGCGGGGTACGTTGAGGATCAGTTGGGCAGAGGTGTTTTGGATGCGTTGGAGGCGTAGTAGGTCTTTCGCTGGGATGCCTGTGTAGAGTGCGTTGCCATAGTCCAGCCTGCTGCTGACGAGGGCCTGTGTTACTGTTGTTCTTGTTTCTGTCGGGATCCACTTGTAGATTCTGCGGAGCATGCGGAGTGTGTTGTAGCAGGAAACTGCGCTGACCTGTTTAGACAAGGTGAGGGAGGAGTCGAGGATGAAGTCCAGGTTGCGAGCGTGGTCGGTCGGGTTCCTAGTGCGGTGGGCCACCAGGAGTCGTCCCAGGCGGAGGGGGTGGATCCGAGGATGAGGACCTCCATCTTGTCCGAGTTCAGTTTCAGACGGCTGATTCTCATCCATTCGGCGATGGATTTCATCCCCTCGTGGAGGTTGGTTTTGGCAGTGCGCGGGTCTTTGGTGAGTGGGAGGATGAGCTGGGTGTTGTCGGCATAGGTGAGAATGCTGAGGTTGTGTTGTCGGGCAACTTATGCGAGGGGGGCCATGTAGATGTTGAACAGCGTCTGACTGAGGGATGAGCCTTGGTGGACGCCGCAGATGATGTAGGTGGCTTCGGAGCGGAAGGGGGGGAGGCGGACTCTCTGGGTTCTGCCGGAGAGGAATGAGACGATCCAGTCGAGGGCTTTTCCTTGAATTCCGGTTTCGTGGAGGCGTGATTCCAGGGTGCAGTGGCAGACTGTGTCGAAGGCGGCAAATAGGTCCAGGAGGATGAGGGCTGATGTTTCGCTGTTGTCCATTTGGCATCTGATGTCTTCTGTGGTGGCGAGAAGGGCGGTTTCAGTGCTGTGGTTTCGTCTGAAGCCGGACTGGGAGGGGTCTAGGATGCCATTGTCTTCAGGTGGCTGGTTAGTTGTGTGTTAACGATTTTTACAATCACCTTTGCTGGAAAGGGGAGCAGGGAGATGTGTCAGAAGTTTTTGAGGTCGTTGGGGTCAGCTTTGGGTTTCTTGAGGAGGGCGCGGATTTCGGCGTGTTTCCATTTTTCAGGGAATGTCGCTGTTTCGAAGGAGATGTTGATGACCTTCCGTAGTTGGGGGGCGATGGTGGCGTCGGCTTTGTTGTATCCTCGATGGTGTGGGCAGGGGTCTGACTGAGATCCTGAGTGGATAGAGTTCATGATATTGCGTGTCTCTGTGTCGCTCACGTTGGTCCAGGAGGTCAGGTGATTTGCATAGGTGGAGTGTTCGGGGGTGGGGTCTGGTGAGGGAGTGGTGGCAAAACTGTTGTGGATGTCGATCTTCCGGTAAAGAAGGTGGACAGTGCGTTGCAGAGTTCTTGGGATGGAGGGATGTCGTTGACGTTGGCACTGGGGTTGGAGAGTTCTTTCACGATGCTGAAGAGCTCTTTGCTGTTGTGTGCGTTGTTGTCCAGGCGGTCTTTGAAGTGGGATCGTTTGGCTTGTCTGATGAGTTGGTGGTGCTTGCAGGTGGCGTCCTTGTGGGCTGTGAGGCTGTCAGGTGTGCGTTTGAGGAGCCATTCCTTTTTTAGCTTCTGGCAGTCGCGTTTGGAATTTAGCAGCTCGTCGGTGAACCAGGTGGATTTTCTTCTGGCTTGGTTGTCAGTGGGTTTTTTGAGTGGCGCGAGGGTGTTGGCGCAGTCGTTGATCCACAGGGTGAGGTTGTTGGTGGCGGTGTCTGGGTCGGTGGAGTCGGGGTGGGTTATGGACGAGGGCGTTGGTAAGCTGGTCTTCCGTAACTTTGTTCCAGCATTGGCGGGGTGGTTGTTGGGTGCGATGGTGCTCGGTATGTTTTTTGTAGGTGAAGTGGATGCAGTGGTGGTCGGTCCAGTGGAGTACGGTGGTATGGTTGAAGGTGATGTGGGTGCTTGAGGAGAAGATGGGATCAAGCGTGTGGGCGGCGATGTGGGTTGGTGTGTTGACGAGTTGTCTGAGGCCGTGGTTGGCGAGGTTGTCGATCAGAGTGGTGGAGTTGGTGTTGTTGTTGTTCTCCAGGTGGAAATTTAGGTCTCCGAGGAGGATGTAATCCGTTGAGGTGAGTGCGTGGGTGCTGATGAGGTCGGCGAGGGATTCGCTGAAAGGTGCTCATGGTCCGGGGGGTCTGTAGATGAGCGTTCCTCCCAGAGTGGTGTTGGGAGCGGAAGTGTAGGTGTTCGGCGGTCTTAAGGGAGTCGTCGGTGTGAGTGTCAACTTTGAGGGAGGATTTGTGGGCGATGGCTATGCCTCCTCCGGTTCCGTTGTTGCGGTCCCTACGGATGATCTTGTAGCCGTCCGGGACGGCTATTGCGACGTCGGGAGCCGAGGAGTCGTTCCACCAGGTTTCGGTCAGGAAGGCTACGTCTGGGGCGGTGGAGTCGAGCAGGTCCCAGAGCTCGATGGTGTGCTTGCGTGCGGAGCGGGCGTTGAGAAGTATGCAGTGGAGGTGGTTTGTTCCGGTCTTTACAGGTTTCCTTGTTCTGTCGCAGGTGAATTTGCAGGGGCGGCATGCAAAGGGTCCGTGGGTGGTCCTAGGTGATGACTGGGAGCAAGCTGTGGTGCGGCCGGGGTTGAGTTGGTCAGCCGTGTAGCGGCGTCTGGAGGTGCAGGGGTCTCGTGGACCGGGGGGCGTGGGGGGAGATGACGCTGGGCGCGGCCCAGGCGCGGCCGGGCGCAGACGGGCTTGCCTTTGGCGTGCCGCGACTGCCATAAGAGGAGGGCAGGGTGGGAGTGGCAGCTGGGAGGGTTCGTCCAATGAGTGGGCTGGGGGGGTGGGGCCGCAGGGGACGCAGCGGCGGGAAAGAGGGAAGCAAAAGACGGTGAGAGAACGAGGGGAGAGGCGGGAGGGGCCGCAGGGGACGCAGCAGCGGGAAAAAGGGGGAAGAAAAAGATGGTGAGAGAACGAGGGGGGAGGCGGGAGGGGCCGCAGCAGCGGGAAAAAGAGGGAAGCAAAAGACAGTGAGAGAACGAGGGGGGAGGCGGGAGGGGCCGCAGCAGCGGGAAAAAGAGGGAAGCAAAAGACAGTGAGAGAACGAGGGGGTAGGCGGGAGGGGCCGCAGGGGACGCAGCGGCTGGAAAAAGGGAAGCAAGAGTGAACGGCAAAGAGGGTGGTGGCGCGGAGGGCAAAAGCGGGGAGAGACCTACCTGCAAGCAGGGTCAAAGGTTGGTCACCTTAGAGGTGCCCCCTGCAAAAGCTAACCTAACTGGCATAGTTGCTGACTGGTTCCATCCAGCCTGCCACTCCAGACGACCAATATACAAATCTGGGGGGAGAGCCATGGTTCTCTGGTTTGTAAGACAATGCTCTTCCTGGTGGAGGAGCTAACTACTCCTTCCTCAAGAATCTGCAACACCCTGGTGGTGAGCTTCAAAGGGCTACAGCCCCTGAAACTCGAACCTCCAGGCCTGCTGCTAGCAGCAGAGGGCTTCCCCCCTTGCAAAACTCCACTTTGGGCAGGAGCAAAGGTGGGAAACCAGATAAAGTGTAGGAGGAGATGCCTCACTAAGCATGCGCCAGCCCTAAGGACTTGCTTGCGAAGTGGATCCCCTCTATCATTTTTCTCCATCTTGGAATTGAGGAAAGTAGCCAACCAGGCTTAGGGAAGTGACCCTTCCCACAAGAAGAGGGTACTGTGGTGGGTGTAGCCACCCAAGGGTAAGTGCCGCATTGGACACTACCAAGTTCCCCCTAAAACGCCCACTGAAGTCATTATTTAGTGGGCTCCCCTAGAGCAGGAATTCAGATTGAACAGGAAGAAAGACGACAGCACCAAAGAACCCACCAGGATGAGAACCGAGGACCTGCTGCACCAGAAGAGGCTCCAAGACCAGTGCCTGCTGCTCCAGAGTCCCAACAATCGTCGCTGCGGAGGAGCTGACCATTGGACCGACCTCAAAAGCCCCAGAAGACCTCCAGGCTTCGCAAATAGCCTAAATCTCCCTCCTGAGGGGAGGCACCACTTAAGAAAAGCAAGAAACCTGCAAAGGACCAACAAACCAGTGAAGGTCACTTCACTGAATTGCCAATATCTCTGCAACCGGAAGTCACAGCCGGACCCGACAACACACCGACGACCACCCGGAAGTACCCCAAATCTGTGCCAAGTATGGTGGCATTGCGCCCTCTAGTGGTCAAGATACAGCAATACCCCGGGTACTAGTCAGCTGACGTTGGACAAGTAGAAAATCAGCTACCCCAGAGCTGAAAAATAATCAGGAGGAAGGCCCAGTCAATGGACTTCAGGAACACCCTGACCAGAGTCCCCGTTGTCCTGTAAGCCGCCTTCAAAGAGACTCCCCTCCAGTGGACTCCGCTGCACACAGCATCCAAGACCTCCAGAATGCCCTGCACCAGGCTGCTCTGGGCCTTGTATCGCGGGATCTGCTGTGTGCCCCGAGTCCCCTACCCCTTGCGACCTCAAAAGCCCAGGAGGATCCCCAAGCACCAACTTTAAATCTGCAAACCAGCTCCTTTTCCAAGTGGCCCATCTAGGTGGCCCTGTGCCAATAACCTCTCCAACGCTGCTCCCGCTGAAACCAGGAGCTGCCCGAGACTCTCCAGCTGGCACAAGGTGCCCACCGACCGCTTTGATCATCCTGCAAATGAAGAGACTGGTAACTCATTGATGCAATTTTTTATGCATTTTTAAAAGTGACTGCCTATTGATTCCAATGGTGCATATTTACGCACAGAAAGACTAACTTTGCTAAAACTTTAAAAAGTCAAAACGAGAAAAGTACTTAATGTAGTCTAAAGATTCTGGTCTTAGATTTTATATAAAAGTCGGAAGTATTTTTATAAATTCTGGTCTCGAGTTATTCATTGAGTGTATGTGGCGCATGACTGGATTTGGGAGTACAGCAAATACTTAGCACATCTCGATTAGCATAACTGCTCGACCAGCTACCTTAACAATTGGATCATTAGGTGGTCTAATTTTTATTTCTGGAAACCAATGTGTGGTTGCCTGAACCCTCTGCATAGTGTGCTTGGTATTGCACACTGCATTGAGGGCCAGCCTCCAACACTGGGTGGGAATGGATGCAGCTGGCAGCCTCTACCATAGCCATAGAACAGGAAAAAGGCACAATGGCGATGGATGGAAATGGAGAGGCCCCACAACCAGATAGTGGCCATGCTGTCCTTAAAGCACTCCAGCATGGAATCTGCCTTACTGGTGAAGATGCAGGCGGTATGGAAGGTGATGTCCATAAGCGATGCCTGGTCGTTACCAGAAAAGCCAGTAGATCTCAGCCAGGCATGGTGTCTGACAGCCAGTGACTATGCAATAGCTCTTCCTAACGAGTCAGTAGTATCCATTTTGCAGCAAATGGTGACCTCTGCTAAGTCCCTTCCATCAACAGTAGCCTTAGGGCCAGGATGGCTTAGGCCTCCTCACGTACATGGGTAGTACTTACACAATCAAATCTTAAACTGGGTGGAAACATTGCCCTAAGAGGCACATGGTGTTCCCAGGCCGTACTGCACGCCTGGTGGGTGAGAACATCCACTTGTCAAAGGTATCCAGCCTCTTGGATTCCCCATCCGGTGATGTGTTATAGAACACGCCAGGGTTGACTTTGGAGGTGACATGCTCTCCGGAGTGGGGTACTCTCCTGCACACAGGAGCCCCTCTGCAGGGCTTGGTCCTTGTCCCCTGCAGGACAACTGTGAGGGCTTTGTTAAAAGGGAGAAGAGGTTCTGTGGGGACGACTCCTGGCTGAAGTACCTCTGTAAAACTATTCATTTTGACTGCAACTGATACAATAGAGCTACACCTCCTCCTTAGAGGGATGAAGCCAAGCATAGAACACCGGCAGAGTGATAACTGGTCGACGTGGAACAGTGTCACAACTTTTGTAAGAAAGGATACCCTACTTCGCAGAACTAGCTTGTCAGTAAAGAATGTGGTCTATGGAGGGTGAACACAAAGCCTGAAGCACACTCACAAGCCATGCTGAATGGAATTTCAACTAGGAACACAGTTTTGATGGCGAGAAGATGTAAACGACAACGGTGGAACAGCTGAAATGGAGTATACATCAGATACGCAGGGCCAGGAATTGAGGTCCCATCGGGGCACCACTAACAGGAGGAGAAAACATATTTTGCAGCCCTTTAAAAAAACGCATCACAACTGGCGATTTTAAATTCCGAGGGCTGATCAAGTAAGAAGGCCAAAAGATAATCTTTAACTGCGCCCAGAGAAAGCTCTTGCTAGGAAAGACCCAGAACAAATAATAAGACATCAGATAGTTTGGCCTGGAGGGGGTCAACCTAACGCCACACCAAGCAGCAAATGTCTCCCAATGACAGTCATATCTAGTTTATAAGGAGGAATGTCTGGCTGCAAGATGAAATCAATGACCTCTGCAGGAAGGTTGAAAGTTTTCAGCTGTCATCACTAAATCTCCACGTATGAAGGCGGAGACTGAGGAGGCCAAGGTGAACAATCCAATCATTCTGTTGGGACAGCAAAGCCTCCCGGAGGGGCAACCTCATTGGAGGACAGTTACTCAAGCATAGGAGTTCTTGATACCATCCACTTGGTGCCGAATCCAGAGCCACAATGATGACTTGGACGCGGTCTGTCTTGATCTTTTTGAGAACTTAGGGCAGGCGTGATATCAGCAGAAAAGCATTCCGAGTCCTGATTTCTGCTCAAGGTGAAATGTGCCTCCAAGCAAGACACACCTTAAACTCTCCAACGAGCAGAAGTGCTGACACTGCCTGTTCCACTAGTTGTAGGTATCTCAAGTAACTATAGCTTGTGACCTAAAGTAACTGTAAATCATGCCCTTGCCATACACTGCTAATTACCTTACATATTACATCACTTATGACATGTTCTATGGCATCACTGGTAACATCACTGCAACATGTGAAATTACATTGATGATGACACTGTGCATAGCAGTGGCGTGAGTTACAGTTATTTTAGGGCACAGGCTACAGCTATATGAGAACTATAAATGATGAATCTGAGTGGCTTTGTTATTTTGAAACATGGTTTTAACTGATATTTCCAACTAACTTTAACACCTATTGAAACCTTTGTTTTTATCAGAGAATTTTTAAAGCAAACTATTACAATTCCTAACTATTACATCACTTTAACCTTTGTTTTTTCAATGAAAATATATTTCAACTATATATACAGGGAGTGCAGAATTATTAGGCAAATGAGTATTTTGACCACATCATCCTCTTTATGCATGTTGTCTTACTCCAAGCTGTATAGGCTCGAAAGCCTACTACCAATTAAGCATATTAGGTGATGTGCATCTCTGTAATGAGAAGGGGTGTGGTCTAATGACATCAACACCCTATATCAGGTGTGCATAATTATTAGGCAACTTCCTTTCCTTTGGCAAAATGGGTCAAAAGAAGGACTTGACAGGCTCAGAAAAGTCAAAAATAGTGAGATATCTTGCAGAGGGATGCAGCGCTCTTAAAATTGCAAAGCTTCTGAAGCGTGATCATCGAACAATCAAGGGTTTCATTCAAAATAGTCAACAGGGTCGCAAGAAGCGTGTGGAAAAACCAAGGCGCAAAATAACTGCCCATGAACTGAGAAAAGTCAAGCGTGCAGCTGCCACGATGCCACTTGCCACCAGTTTGGCCATATTTCAGAGCTGCAACATCACTGGAGTGCCCAAAAGCACAAGGTGTGCAATGCTCAGAGACATGGCCAAGGTAAGAAAGGCTGAAAGACGACCACCACTGAACAAGACACACAAGCTGAAACGTCAAGACTGGGCCAAGAAATATCTCAAGACTGATTTTTCTAAGGTTTTATGGACTGATGAAATGAGAGTGAGTCTTGATGGGCCAGATGGATGGGCCCGTGGCTGGATTGGTAAAGGGCAGAGAGCTCCAGTCCGACTCAGACGCCAGCAAGGTGGAGGTGGAGTACTGGTTTGGGCTGGTATCATCAAAGATGAGCTTGTGGGGCCTTTTCGGGTTGAGGATGGAGTCAAGCTCAACTCCCAGTCCTACTGCCAGTTCCTGGAAGACACCTTCTTCAAGCAGTGGTACAGGAAGAAGTCTGCATCCTTCAAGAAAAACATGATTTTCATGCAGGACAGTGCTCCATCACACACGTCCAAGTACTCCACAGCGTGGCTGGCAAGAAAGGGTATAAAAGAAGGAAATCTAATGACATGGCCTCCTTGTTCACCTGATCTGAACCCCATTGAGAACCTGTGGTCCATCATCAAATGTGAGATTTACAAGGAGGGAAAACAGTACACCTCTCTGAACAGTGTCTGGGAGGCTGTGGTTGCTGCTGCACGCAATGTTGATGGTGAACAGATCAAAACACTGACAGAATCCATGGATGGCAGGCTTTTGAGTGTCCTTGCAAAGAAAGGTGGCTATATTGGTCACTGATTTGTTTTTGTTTTGTTTTTGAATGTCAGAAATGTATATTTGTGAATGTTGAGATGTTATATTGGTTTCACTGGTAATAATAAATAATTGAAATGGGTATATATATTTTTTTGTTAAGTTGCCTAATAATTATGCACAGTAATAGTCACCTGCACACACAGATATCCCCCTAACATAGCTAAAACTAAAAACAAACTAAAAACTACTTCCAAAAATATTCAGCTTTGATATTAATGAGTTTTTTGGGTTCATTGAGAACATGGTTGTTGTTCAATAATAAAATTAATCCTCAAAAATACAACTTGCCTAATAATTCTGCACTCCCTGTAGAAACATATATGAGAGTGTGTATGTGCGTATGTTGTTGTGGAAAGCTGGGCGGAGGAAGGAGTGGTGGCTGTTGGAATTAATACTGACCACTTTTATCCAATCATGAACTAAAGGTAAACCTGATATACATATATTGAAGTATTTAATTTCTCATATAACGTCTTGTGACGTAAGTTATATCCCTCCACCCATTAATTGTTATGTTATGAATATTTGTAAAGTGTGAACAGCTACCCACTAGTAGTGTTCTGGCATAAAAAGTTTTAAAAAAAGCACACAGGTTCCTGAGACCGAACCAAAGTATAAATTAAATATATATAGAAACATATATGAGTGTGTATGTTGTTGTGGAAAGTAGGGGGGGGTCCCTGGGGTTGCTGTTGGAATTAATACTGACCACTTTTATCCGAGAAGTAAAGGCAAGACCGATTACAACAATCATGAAGTAAAGGTAAACCTGATATACGTATATTGAAGTATCAATTTCTTATATAAAGTCTTGTGACATAAGTTATATCCCTCCACCCATTAATTGTTATGTTTTGAATATTTGTAAAGTGTGAACAGCAACCTACTAGTAGTGTTCTGGCGTGAAAAATAATAAAAAGCAGAGATGTTCTTGAGACAGAACCAAAGTCTACATTAAATTTCTCAATAGTCACGTTTTCAGTTTTTTATTTGTTTTTTTGTAAACAGCAAATTGGTTGTTTGGAGAACAGCCAGAGGAAGTTTATTTTTGCAGCCAGAAAAGGAAAGGAACAGCCATCTGTTCTGGAATGAGCTATGTGAGTGACACTAGCCAGGTGGAGCCTGGGTCATCGTAGACTGCAGGTAGGGAGACAGAAATACAGCTTTTAGTTAAGGTCCAGATTGTGTAGAGCTTTATATGCACAGCAGAGGGTCTTAAATAAAGATGGGGGAGGGGTAATGGGAAGCATATACAGGTTGAAAAACTTGGGGCTTAACAAAGACCCTTGAGGGAACCCACAGATCAACTTAGATAGAGTAGACTGGTATGGAGGCAGGTACATGGATTTCAACTGGCCAGAGAGAAATTCACAGAAATCTAAAGTTTGTAGGCAGACGCCCTACCTTTGAAGATGGCTCCGTAAGATGGAATGAGACACCTTATGTCTGTATGCTGTGAAGAGGCCCTGTTAAAACAAGGCGGCAGAGCTGCCTTGATCCTAAATTATACAGATGTTACATGTGATAGGTAGGAGTTGCCCCTGTGCTATGAGAGGCACAGAGACAGAATGGAAAAGGATCACAGATGGTGTGCTTTTCTAGGTAGGTCAATAGTTCTGGATGAACTAATTTTTTCAGAGTTTGCCAGGAAAACAAAGGAGAGAGATCAGGCGATAATATATTAGGGTCTACAGAGGGCTTCATGAGTAAAGGGAACACCACTGCATTCTTCCCGGAATTAGGGACAAGAGCCCTAAATAGGTATTCTTTACAAAGAGAAATGAGAGCAGACCTAGGTATTTGAGCCCCAAATTGTAGATGTACTTGGAAAATTATTCTCAATGAGATCTAGATCCGACTGTGGGGATATTCTTAGACACGCGTCCAGCTCCCCCAAAGTGAATTCAGTTAAAAAAACATTATAGCCTACTCACAAATTCTATCTAAATTCACAAATTCTGTGTAAGAAAAGGCAAATATTCTAGAGTAGGCAGCTGGTCAAAGCTAAAGTGGATATTGCTGATCTTGTCCACAACATAGTTTGAGGTAGAAAAACAGATTTATGAGTACCTTGGACAGCAGTGCAGCACACCTAGGGTCGGGTAAGACGGAAAAGCATTTGTGAGGAGTCAGACTTGGAGACATTTAGATTGCCGAAGAAAGGATTGCTGGTGCACTCTCATCAATCATAATGCTTACTCCATTTTTATAAACAGAATAAAGTAAACCTACAAACTATAATGATAGGCTTAAGGCAGCTAGCATTTACTCTGTCTTACACATATTAGAACAACACTAGTGGTTAATAGACCTATCTATTGGGTAGGAAAAGCTCACCCTACTCTGCCAAACATCTAACCACAACTCAAACATTATAAACTGGTACGGACAAAGAAGCAACTTTTCCATGTGGCAGTAATAGAAAAGAAGTTGCCATTGTAATATTCTGAGCCGCCTCACAAGACACCACTTTGTGAAATTCTTTAAGTGGCTCCTGTTTTATGCCTGCAACAGTCACATAATCACCACCCAAAAAGTTTACCTTACGCAGCCTATGAACTAATCTTAAAATAGGTCCAAAGAGCTAAGCAGAAACTACAAGCATTGTTTGAAATACATAAATATATACACACCATGTCCTACTTACATGAGCAGTTAGTCTTAGCATTACAAATAAAATTACTGCTCTTAATATATACAAAAAACACTCCATAACAAGCATATTAAAACAGACTTACAAACAGACATTACCTGGAATAATCAATCAACACACTCAAATTTGTCTTCAAGTTTTACTCACCAATATTTTCACATTTACACTGATGTTCATTGTGTGAAACACGTCTGGCAACATAAAATGCTTTAGCAAGGAAATAAGCAGCTCATCCAGTATGTGAGAGTCATAATGCACACCAGGCGAAAACTCTCGGTAGTAACTGGTAAACACTTCAACTGAAAAGTAGAAAATCTATTGCAGTCAGGCAAGACATTTTAATATGCACATAAAGACTGACACAAATTCATATAGAAAGTAGCAGCTTGTCCAATTGCATTAGAGCCATCTACTAGAACAAAATACAGCAGGCCATTACTTCTAAGTTCAGAAATCAGACCGGTTCAGGGGGAACCAGTCTAAAAGGAGGGGGTGTTAGAAAGGAGCAGGGACTGTCACTCAAAGAGCAAGCTACTTACCTTCTTTCAACTGGACACATGTATCACTCTAGTACAGCCCTACAAGGAAACATTTCTCCAAGCGCAAAACTCAATATTGAAGTGTTTGAAGTAAAGCAGTCACTGGTGTGTTAGGTTAGAAGGTACCGCTCAGTGGCTTTCTCAGCATTTCATGCATCCATCATAAAATGAAGAGGAGGGATAATCATACAGTATTAGCCAAAATGAAAATGTCACTTACCCAGTGTACATCTGTTCGTGGCATCAGTCGCTGGAGATTCACATGTTCTGCATAGCTCGCCATCTGGTGTTGGGTCGGAGTGTTACAAGTTGTTTTTCTTCGAAGAAGTCTTTCGAGTCACGGGACCGAGTGACTCCTCCTTCTGTCTCCATTGCGCATGGGCGTCGACTCCATCTTCGATTGTTTTCCCCGCAGAGGGTGAGGTAGGAGTTGTGTTGTAGTAATAGTGCCCATGCAATGGAGTGACTAAGTATGTACCCATTTAAGGTTAAAATAATATATATACAAATGTACAAAGTTGAAGCTAACTTCCAAACTGCTACAGGCTCCCGGGGAGGTGGGTGAGCACATGTGAATCTCCAGCGACTGATGCCACAAACAGATGTACACTGGGTAAGTGACATTTTCAGTTCGATGGCATCTGTCGCTGTAGATACATAGACTAGTAAGCAGTTATCTCCCCAAAAGCGGTGGCTCAGCCTGTAGGAATGGAAGTGGTTTGAAATAATGTTCTTAACACGGCTTGACCTACTGTGGCTTGCTGTGCGGATAACACGTCTACACAGTAGTGCTTGGTGAATGTGTGTGGCGTAGACCATGTGGCTGCCTTACATATTTCTTGCATTGGGATGTTTCCTAGAAAGGCCATGGTAGCACCTTTTTTTCTGGTTGAGTGTGCCCTTGGTGTAATGGGCAGTTGTCGTTTTGCTTTAAGGTAGCAGATTTGGATGCATTTAACTATCCATCTGGCTATACCTTGTTTTGATATTGGGTTTCCTGCATGAGGTTTTTGGAATGCAATAAATAGTTGTTTAGTCTTTTTGATGTTTTTTGTTCTGTCAATGTAGTACATTAATGCTCTTTTGACATCTAATGTATGTAGTGCCCTCTCAGCTACGGAATCTGGCTGTGGGAAGAACACTGGTAGTTCCACTGTTTGATTTAGGTGGAACGGTGAAATAACCTTTGGTAAAAATTTAGGATTAGTCCTTAGGACGACTATTTTTGTGTAGTTGTATAAAAGGTTCTTGTATTGTAAACGCTTGAATTTCGCTTACTCTTCTTAGAGATGTAATGGCGATGAGAAATGCAACCTTCCAGGTTAGGAACTGTATTTCGCAAGAGTGCATGGGTTCAAAAGGTGGACCCATGAGTCTTTTTAAGACAACATTCAAGTTCCATGAAGGAACAGGTGGTGTTCTTGGTGGTATAATTCTTTTAAGGCCTTCCATGAATGCTTTAATGACTGGTATCCTATATAGGGAAGTTGAATAGGTAGTCTGCAGATATTGCCGCAAGGTGTATTTTAATGGAAGAGAAGGCTAGGTTAGATTTTTGTAAGTGAAGCAAGTAACCCACTACGTCCTTTGGAGTTGCGTGTAAAGGTTGGATCTGATTATGATGGCAGTAGCAGACAAACCTCTTCCATTTACTTGCATAGCAGTGCCTAGTGGACGGCCTTCTGGCTTGCTTTATGACGTCCATACATTCTTGGGTAAGTTGTAAGTGTCCGAATTCTAGGATTTCAGGAGCCAGATTGCTAGATTCAGCGATGCTGGATCTGGATGTCTGATCTGTTGGTTGTGTTGTGTTAACAGATCCGGCCTGTTGGGCAATTTGATGTGGGGTACTACTGATAGGTCTAGCAGTGTTGTGTACCAGGGTTGCCTTGCCCAAGTTGGTGCTATTAAAATGAGTTTGAGTTTGTTTTGACTCAATTTGTTTACCAGATAAGGAAGGAGAGGGAGAGGAGGAAAAGCGTAGGCAAATATCCCTGACCAGTTCATCCATAGGGCATTGCCTTGGGACTGCCTGTGTGGGTATCTGGATGCGAAGTTTTGGCATTTTGCGTTCTCTCTTGTTGCAAACAAGTCTATTTGAGGTGTTCCCCAGAGTCTGAAGTAAGTGTTTAGAATTTGGGGGTGAATTTCCCATTCGTGGACCTGTTGGTGATCTCGAGAGAGATTGTCTGCAAGTTGATTCTGGATCCCTGGAATAAACTGCGCTATTAGGCGAATGTGGTTGTGAATTGCCCATCGCCATATCTTCTGTGCTAAAAGGCTCAACTGCGTTGAGTGTGTCCCCCCCTGTTTGTTTAGATAATACATTGTTGTCATGTTGTCTGTTTTGACAAGAATGTATTTGTGAGTTATAATTGGTTGGAAAGTCCTTAATGCTTGAAAAACTGCTAGCATTTCTAAGTGATTTATATGCAGTTTTGTTTGATGTACGTTCCATTGTCCTTGTATGCTGTGTTGATCGAGGTGTGCTCCCCACCCTGTCATGGAAGCATCTGTTGTTATTACGCATTGTGGCACTGGGTCTTGGAATGGCCGCCCTTTGTTTAAATTTATACTGTTCCACCATAGAAGCGAGAGGTAAGTTTGGCGGTCTATTAACACCAGATCTAGAAGGTGACCCTGTGCTTGTGACCATTGTGATGCTAGGCACTGTTGTAAGGGCCTCATGTGTAGTCTTGCGTTCGGGACAATGGCTATGCATGAAGACATCATGCCTAGGAGTTGTAAAATCATCTTTGCTTGTATTGTTTGTGTTGGATACATGCGTTGTATGATCTTGTTGAAATTTTGAATTCTTTGTGGATATGGAGTGGCTACTCCTTTTGTTGTGTCTATTATGGCTCCCAGGTATTGTTGTACTTTGCAAGGCAAAATGTTGGATTTTGCAAAGTTGACGGTGAACCCTAGTTTGTAAAGGGTTTGTATGATTTGATTTGTGTGTTGTAAGCACTTTGTTAGTGAATTGGTTTTGATTAGCCAGTCGTCTAGATACGGGAATACATGTATTTGCTGCCTTCTGATGTGTGCAGCCACTACTGCTAGACATTTTGTAAAGACTCTTGGTGCGGTTGTTAAACCAAAAGGTAATTCTTTGAATTGGTAATGTATTCCTTTGAATACGAACCGTAGGTATTTCCTGTGCGACGGATGTATTGGTATATGGAAATACGCGTCTTTGAGGTCTAAGGTTGTCACGTAGTCCTGTAGTTTTAGCAATGGTAACACTTCTTGTAGCGTGACCATGTGAAAGTGGTCTGATTTGATGTAGGTGTTTAGTATTCTGAGGTCTAGGATTGGTCTCAGTGTTTTGTCCTTTTTTGGTATTAAGAAGTGCAGTGAATAGACTCCTGTGTTTGTTTGTGTGTTTGGTACTAATTCGATTGCATTCTTTTGCAATAGTGCTTGAACTTCTATTTCCAGGAGTTCGGAATGTTGTTTTGATAAATTCTGTGCTTTTGGTGGTATGTGTGGAGGGAATTGTAGGAATTCTATGCAATAACCATGTTGGATAATTGCTAAGACCCAAGTGTCTGTAGTTATTTCCTCCCATGCTTTGTAATAATGACCTATTCTTCCCCCCACTGGTGTTGTGTGGAGGGGGTGAGTGACATCCGAGTCACTGCTTGGTTGTAGGGGTTTTTGGGCTTTGAAATTTTCCTCTATTCCTAGGGAATTGCCCTCCTCTGTATTGGCCCCGAAAGCCTCCCCTGTACTGTCCCTGGTAGCTGGACGGTGTTGCCTGCGAGGTGCTGGCTTGTGTGGCCTGACCCCGAAACCCCCCTCTAAAGGGTGTCTTGCGGAAGGTGCTGTAGGTTCCTCTGCTCTGCGGAGAGTAGAGTGCGCCCATGGCTTTAGCAGTGTCAGTGTCAGTGTCTTTTTTAAGTTTTTCGATTGCCGTGTCCACTTCTGGTCCGAACAGTTGTTTTTCGTTGAATGGCATATTGAGCACTGCCTGCTGTATCTCTGGTTTGAACCCAGACGTTCTTAGCCATGCGTGCCTTCTAATGGTCACAGATGTATTAATTGTTCTTGCAGCTGTGTCTGCTGCGTCCATAGAAGAACGTATCTGGTTATTTGATATGTTCTGCCCTTCCTCAACCACCTGCTTTGCCCTCTTTTGTAGTTCCTTGGGAAGATGCTCGATGAGGTGTTGCATCTCATCCCAATGGGCTCTGTCATAGCGCACAAGTAGTGCTTGAGAGTTAGCGATGCGCCACTGGTTTGCAGCTTGTACTGCGACTCTTTTCCCAGCTGCATCGAACTTGCGGCTCTCTTTATCTGGGGGTGGTGCATCCCCAGATGTGTGGGAGTTGGCTCTTTTCCGAGCTGCTCCTACTACGACGGAATCTGGTGGCAGCTGTGTGGTGATGAAAACAGGGTCTGTAGGAGGTGCTTTATACTTCTTTTCCACCCTTGGCGTTATTGCCCTACTTTTGACCGGCTCCTTGAATATTTCCTTTGCGTGCCGAAGCATACCTGGCAGCATAGGCAGGCTTTGGTAGGAGCTGTGGGTGGAGGAGAGGGTGTTGAATAAAAAGTCATCCTCGACTTGTTCTGAGTGGAGGTTTACGTTGTGGAATTGTGCTGCTCTAGCCACCACTTGAGAGTATGCTGAGCTGTCCTCTGGTGGTGAGGGCTTTGTTGGATATGCCTCCGGACTGTTGTCCGACACTGGGGCGTCATATAAGTCCCAAGCGTCTTGATCCTGGTCACCTTGGCTCATGGTGGTGTGAGCCGGGGAATGTGACGGAGTTTGCGCTGGTGAGACGTTAATTACAGGTGGAGGAGAGGGTGGCGGAGTCACCTTTTTCACCATTTTTGTTTGTGGCGCCTGGTCTGTTTGACCTCCAGTCTCCTTTTTCTCCTAATAGGGGGAAGGGTGCTTATTCTTCCCGTTCCCTGCTGTATGAAAATACGTTTTTGCGTATGGTCCACTTCGGTGGATTGCAGCTCTTCCTCAAACCTATGCTTTCGCATCTGAGAGGACAGTGATTGTTCCTCTGTATAAGAGCCTGGACCTGGGTCGGTTACGGGTTGTTTCGGCACCGAAACCCTGCCTGTATCTCTTTTCGGCTCCGAGGTGGCTTTTTTCTTTTTTGGCGTCGAAACCTCTCGCGTCGATCTTCGTCGGTGCCGCTGTCTCGGCGTCGAGCCGCTTCTACACCGCTATCTCGGTGTCGTTGCTTTTCTCCAGCACTTTCTCGATCCCGAGAAGGCTGCGTGCCGGTGTCTCAACCGGAGTCGGACGATCTCAGCACTGTTTTGGCCTTTTTCGGTGCCGATGGTCGGTCACCGAATTTAAGGGTGGAGCCATGGCCTGGTGGCAGTGTCGTCCCCTGGGCCTTGTCACTTTTCTTCTGTGTTGTTTTCGACGTCTTACTCACGGTTCTTTGATCGTCGAATTCCTCGGAGTCCGATTCGTGAATCGAAAAGGTTTCTTCTTCCTCTTGTTCCTCGAACTCTCGGTGCGCTGTCGGCGTGGACGCCATCTGAAGTCTCCTGGCTCGACGGTCACGGAGTGTCTTTCGGGACCGGAACACACGACAGGCCTCGCAAGTCTCTTCACTGTGCTCAGGCGACAGGCACAGGTTACAGACCAAATGTTGGTCTGTATACGGGTATTTGTTGTGGCATTTGGGACAAAAACGGAACGGGGTCCGTTCCATCGACGTTGTTCGACACGCGGTCGGGCCGACCAGGCCCCGACGGGGGATCGAAAACTACCCCGGAGCGCGTCGATCTTCGATGCGGTGTTGACTCTAACTACGCCGATCCCGAACGCAACAATACCGACGAAAATCTTCCGATATTAACTAACTTTCCGTTCCGAAACTCGGAGCGACAGGAACACGTCCGAACCCGATGGCGGAAAGAAAACAATCGAAGATGGAGTCGACGCCCATGCGCAATGGAGACAGAAGGAGGAGTCACTCGGTCCCGTGACTCGAAAGACTTCTTCGAAGAAAAACAACTTGTAACACTCCGACCCAACACCAGATGGCGAGCTATGCAGAACATGTGTATCTACAGCGACAGATGCCATCGAACCTACTGTATCCATCAGAAAGAATGGAATTGAAGTTAAGTAGCCTGTTCTTCTGATACTCGCTCATGCAGATTCGACTCAGTGCAAGAAATGTAGTTTGTCAGAGCTCTTTACATCACACATATTGTAGACAATAAATCATACAAGTGTGTAAATCAATGTTCAACTGTTTTTCTCTATGAGAGAGCAAACATTCCTACAAGACTTCAAGAACAAGTTACTTACTTTTGGTGGTGTCTTATCTGGTAGAGACTCACTAGCCACAGGTTCCTTAACTTAGATCACTAGGCGTCTGACTGGATCAGGAACTTTTGGAGCAGTACCCCTGCACGCCTGTAGGTGGCATCGTTCTGCTCCAAGTCGGCCGCACCACAAGTGGCATACGTGGCACCTAAACAGGCACCACCTCGGAGCGTTGCGTGATGAATGACCTTGGTGGAAACATGTTGCAAACCTTTGAAAAATCTCATAAACACAAGTCACTCAAATAAGGAAGGTTGGTCCAGCAACTGCAAAAATGCACAGTTGACTGAAAGATAGCTCTTAAAGGTGTCCAGATCGATGCTTCTGGATACACACCATACCACAACATTTTCCCAGTGGCAGGTGTATACCATCTGGCTGCCAGAATAATATCACAGACTTCAGGACGAAGGTCTAAGCCCGTCAGCTGTATTCGAGACGTGTCCACGCATAAAGGCAGAGGGTGTGCATGTTCGGGAGCAAGGCCAGCTCCTATTGCTGCAACAGAAGACCCTACCGAAGAGGCAGCTTGACCGGTGGACTGATGGTCATGTGCAGCAGCTCGGGTTACCAGATTCTCCTTGCCCAATCCAGAATCAAAAGAAAAACTTGGGCCTGGCCGTTCCCGATCTTCTTGAGAACTCTGGGCAGGAGTGGTATTGGCAGAAAGGCATACAGGAGGCCGGAGCACCACTTGAGATGAAAAGCATCTCAGAACGGCAGCATCCTTGGAAACTCCAATGTGCAGAACTGCTGACATTGAACATATGCAGCGGTGGCAAATAGGTCTAAACAGGGCTCTCCCCCACTCTTGAAAGAGGCCTTGCACCACCTTCAGATGGAGACACCATTCATGATACGCTAGGCATCGACGGCTGAGTTAATCCGACATGGCATTCAGAGAGCCTTCAAAGTGTTGAATAACCAGAAAGATGCTCTGGTGTTCCAGCTCTGTCTGGAGAAGCAAAGCCTCCTCACAAAGGGTCCATGACACCACCCCACTTGTTCCAGGACCACACGGTGGTGGTGTGGTCTGTGAACACCTGCACTACCCTTCCCTTTATGGAGGGTAGAAAGGTCTTCAATGCCAAAGCCTGAAGCTCCAATAAGGTTATGTGGAGCCTGGACTCCGATGGAGACCAGACTCTTCTGATCACCACCTTTCCCATTTGGCTGTCCCAGCACAGGACTGAGGCATCTGACACTACAGTCATTTCTGGCTGGGGGAGGGAGCGGGGTCTGCCACTTACCCAATGGCAGTTCCTCAGCCACCACTGCAAATGTGTTGCAGTTCCCTCTGAGATCTGGAACTTCAAGTCCCACTGCAGAGACAGCATATGTCAGCCAGCATGTTTCACTAGCAGGACGCAGGAGGCTAAGAGGCCCAACAGCCTCAGAGTCTGCCTCACCAAAACCTAGGATAGAGGCCGAAACATCAGTATCATAGCCTGAATATCTTGGACTCACCAATCAGGAGGATAACCTCGACATAGCACAGGGTCCAGAACAGCTCTGATGAAAAAGAGCACCTGAGAGGGTTTCAGGTGTGACTTTGGCACGCTGATATTGAACCCCAGCAAGTGCAGGAGATTCACCATAGTCTGGAGGCGGGAGATGACTTTCTGGGGTGAGCCAGCTTTCAACAGCCAATCATGGGAATAGGTGAAGACTGGAACCCCGGACCTCATCAGGTGTGCTGCAACCGCTGCCATCATCTTGGTGAATATCCAAGGGGCACTGATGAGGCAAAAGGGGAGCAAGGCGAATTGAAAGGGCTCCTGGCTCACTGTGAACCAGTGGTAACATTTGTGGGAGGGCAGGACAGGGATGTGAACAAGTCCAATGCAATCATCCAGTCTTCCAGATCCAAGGTAGACAGACCTCGTGTGAGCATGAGCATTTCGAATTTCTCCTGTTTGAGGAAGAGATTGAGAAGGCACAGGTCGAGTATAGGACGAAGGCCTCCGTCCATCTTGGGCTTCAGAAAGTAGCCTAGATAGCAACAAATAGGTTTCTAACCAGTAGTAATAGTTTTCCAACTTAAAGTATTTTATGGTTTAATATGCTGTGCAGTATTCCACCATTTAGTGGTTGGGTCAGTAATTATCTCATGTAATATTAGGCCTGTTTTAGTGTGTGTGTGTGTTTTTTTTTTTGCTTTCATGGGTTCTACCATTTGGTGCCCTATCCACCCACCTCTAACATCATACACCCTTCCCGAAAGCTCCTACTCGTAGTTGCCAACCTTAGATTCTTTTTTTTTTTTTTCCTGCCATCTTCTTGGGGAGGTGGATGGATCCCTTGTGAAAATCAGAAAATTCTTCAAGCTACAAAAATGATCCTACAGGTACAAAACTCTTTTGTTTTTGCATCATTAATCTTTTCTGGATTCACATGCTGTGCATTGATTTTGTAGATTTTTTTTATTTTTATTTTTATTTTTTACACTTGTGGAAGTTAGGCTGAAAATGGATTTAAATTAGTAAATAGATGTTTAAGCACTTTTTATCCCACTTGAGCTTCCTTGTTCATTATAATGTCAATGCAATAATGTTTTGTAAACATATTGACTAATGACCAAGTAGCAACCATACAAATGTTCTCTAGGGGAATACTTGCTAGAAAGGCAATGGTTGCTCCTTTTTATCTTTCAGAATGTGCTTTCAGTCTGGTGTTTAACTGCAGTCCTGCATTTGCTTAGCATATCTGAATTGTTTGTGAAATCCATTTAGCCATTGTACCCTTTGTCACTGATTTGCCCAGATTATGGTCAGCAAGGGAAACAAATAATAGTTTTGTTCTTCTGTTTGTTTTTGTACTTTCCATGTAGTGCGACTGCTCTTCTTTGAGTTCCCAATCGTGGGAGGATGAAGCATGTCTGCCTAGTTTGTCTGCTTGGACATTACCTTTTCTGAAAGATGAACTGCTGTTAGGTTTATATTCCTCTGTCGTGCCCACTTTCAGATTTCCTGCGCTAGGCTTGATAGAACAAAGGATTGAGTTATTCCCTGTTTGTTGATGTAGAACACTGTTGTGGTATTGTCTGCTTGAAACAATATGTTTTTTCCCCACAACTGCTTCTGAAGGGCTGTTAAGGCTAGGAGCACAGCTTTCAGTTCCAGAACATTGATATGTTGGAATGCTTCTTGATCACTCCAAACACCTTTTACCTTGAGTGAGTCAATCTGTGCTCCCCAAGCCATATCTGAGGGGTCTGTTACAGTTTGCTGTATAAAAGGTCTTCCAGCTGTGCTCGGTTCCACAATGCCATCTTTTTCTGTAGCTTTTGCGTGACAACCACTAGATCCTCCCAATTTCCTGTAGCTTGTGACCATTGTTTTTGTAGCCATATCTGGATTTGCTCTCATATGTAGCCTTGCATGTGGGATGAGAGGTATGCATGATGCCATTTTCCCCAAAATCTTCCACACAGTCCTCACTGTCCCTTCAGGTATTGGAGAATTTCTTACAGTATTGATGCAATCCTTTTCTCGTAGGGATATGCATTCATTTGTATTGAGTTGAGTCTTTTCCTGTTCTGGCTCTATTAAGGGGGTTTCTGTATTTTTTTTTTTTAAACCCCAGTTTGAATAGTGTTGTGACCACCTTTTGTAAATCTGCTTTGCATTAGTTTGCAGAGTTGGCTCTTCTTAGCCAGTTGTCTAGGTGTGCTACAGCAGTCAGGCATTTTGTGTGAAAACTCTCGGTGCAGATTTTATGCCAAAAGTCGGTACCCTGAATTGGTAATGTATTTTGTTCGCTACAAAACATAGCTATTTTGTGTCTCTGTGACTCATTGGGATGTGGAGTATGCATCATTTAGGTCTATCTGTGCCATGCAGTCCTATTTGCAACTGTGGAATGACTTCTTGTAAAGTTGTCATTTTGAATGTGTGTCGTTATGATTTTGTTTATAAACCATAGGTATAGTATTGGCTGTAAGGCTGCGTCTTCTTTTGGAATAGGGACATTTTTTGAGTAATTTCTATGGTTGATCTCTTTCTTGAGGTCTTTTTCTATTGCTACCTTTTCCAATAATTCCTCTACTTATGTGAGTATGCAAGATGTTTCTTCCATTGAGTGTACTCTTTTCTTTCGTCCCCTTACTGGTGGTGTTTTTACCAGTTCTATGCAATATCCAAATATTATGATGCTTAAAATTCAACTGTCTGATGTTATCTTCCTCCACTTGTGAAGGAAGTTTTTCATTCTCCCTCCCACTGGATTTTGAGTGTGAGAGGTTCTGTGAAGTAATTTTCCTGAGGAGGTTGTCCCTCCTATGTGGAGCTGTGCTTCTCCACATGCTAGTCCTCGAAATGGTTGGTATGCCTGCTCTTGATATTGCAACTGCTGAACAGGTGACTGGGTTTGGGCTGTGCTTTGGAACACCTGATTTGATGCTGATTAGGGAAACTTCCTGTTCCTAATGGTTTTCTCTTCATCAGTGTTCCTCTCCTTAAGTTCTCTTGGAATTACAATGCTCCCATGAATTTTGCAGTGCCATTGTCCTCCTTCAACTGTTCAAGAGTTCTCATTGACTGCACAGCCAAATAACTGCTCCCCGCTGAAAGCGGGATCAAAGATTTTAGCTTGGACATCTGGTTTGAATCCTGAAGCACTTAGCCAAGCATGGGGCCATCATCTGGCGGCTTGCTGCACCATCTTCGTCTAGCGCCTATTTGAGGCATGTATCTGCTATATTCATTTCCTACCTCAGGTTCATCTTTTAAGGTGCTGTTTGGGCAGATGTTTCATTAGCTTCCCTATCTCTTCCCAGAGTTGGTAAACGTACCTTTTCAGGAGAGCATGTGCATTGGCTATTCTCCACTGGGTAGCCTCCCCTCTATCGAATTTAACCTACCAAGTCCATCCGCTTGCTCTCCTTATCTGGGGAGGTACCGATGTTGTTGGGATATTTGCCTTTTTCTTTGCCATAACTGCAATAATGGAAATGGCTGGCACCATTCCTTTAATGTACAAAGGATCTTTGGAAGAGTGCTTATACTTCTTCTCTGCCCTTGGAATGTACCGCTCTGCATGTTGTAGGCTCCTTGAAGGCTTCTCTTCCGTGATCCAGAATGCTGAGCAACATAGGTAAGAACTAGTTCTTGGTCTGGGACGACAAGAATTTCCAAGAGGATGCAGGATTGTGATTTTCTTCCTCCAGCTGCACACCATGATTGTCTGTTGCCCTTTTAATATGTCAGCCATACATGGTGATATCGTTCGGAGGCAAGGGTCTTGAAGGATATGTGTCTACTGCCTCTTCAGAAGAGTCTGTCTCCATGTCCTGATGCTGTGTCTGAGTGTATTATGAACCTGCATAGTCCTAGAACAAGGACACATCCATGTTCTCAGCCTGATCTTCCTCGAAAAAGTACTGTTGCTCCTCTTCTTCCTCTTGAAGCTCTGGAGTTAAAAGAGCCTCTAACTCTTCGACCTCCCTCTTTTGGTGCTCCTTTGGGTTTAGGGGCTTTTTTGAGATTCAGAAATCCCGAAGTGATGCATCAAAATCTTTCTTCTTTTGCAGAAGTGCAGCCATTTCTGTCTCGAGACACATTTTGCTTTCCGATATCAGTAGACTGCTTTTTGACACCGACTATCGCCGAAGATTTCCTCTTCGACTTCGAAGTGTCTTTTGAGGGTGTTTGGGTCAATTAAGTTTTTGGCATCTCCTCTCCTTTCATCGTCAAAACATCGACTCAGTTTGTCTCTCGAGGTCTTTGTCTTTTCGAGTGCTCGACTGCCAGTGGTGTCTTTGTAATGGGACCTGAGGGGCTTGTTTTGAGCCAGCTTACCTACGGTCAGTGATTTTCTCAGCGCCGAGACAGCTTTAGTTGTTTTAGACTCTGCGGCCTTAGTCTCTCCCATACTTTTGGGGGGTTACCTGGGGTGTCTTCTCAATTGACTTCCGATGCCAGAAATTGATGATTCTCAGTTCCACATCCGAGCCTTCTCCTTCTGCCCCTTCGCCGACGTGTTGTCATTGCTTGAGATACCTAGTTCTTTCAGAGATGGTGTCTGCTTGTGGCCTTCCATGCGCAGAGCACCTGTATGTTCCTGCCTCGTCTTCAATGTCTTTGCCTTGAACCCCATGCAGGTCTTACAGTCCTCACTTCGGTGGTCAAGTGGCAGACAAAGACTACACACCTGGTGCTGGTCCTTATGTGCGAATTTATGATGGCAGTTCGAACAGAACTGAAACGGGGGTCTTCTCCATCAAATGGAACAGTGAGCAACCTGTGTGGGTATTCTTGAACACCTCTTCCGACCTCTGGATTTCTCTGCGACACTGCATCTTATAATCTTCGGTGGTCTTCTTCTGAAGTACTTTGACAAAGCTCTGTTCAAACTTTACTTTTTCCATGACCTGGGAAGTCTTCAGTTATGCATCCAGACCCAAAGGAGGAAAATATAATAATCTGAAGATGGCGACCATGAGTGGGAGCTTCTGGGGAGGGTGTATGATGTCAGAGGAGGCTGGATAGGGTACTTAATGGTGGAACATTCGATGCTCAGAAAAAATAAATTAAAAAAAAAAAAACATTTACAAAAAGGAGGACAACTACTACAGGGCCGAATTCCAGACCCAACCACTAGATGGTGGAATAATGCACAGTATGTGAATCCAGAAAAGATTCACACTGCAAAACCACAACATACTTCTGATGCTGGCCTCATCGCCCTATAGCTTACTTCGCCAAGAGAGCTCACGCTTCCCGGTGGATGAAGAAAAGATGGTCCTCCGTCAACTCGTCTTAAGACGGTGGCATGGGTGGAGGGGCAGCCACAAAGGGGATGGAGTAGCTCTTTGAAACATTTGCTGTACCCAACAGTCTGATGTTCTTGGCCCCCAGTGGAGCAGGTGATGGCATATCCTGCCCCGCACTGGATTCCCTTTATGGCAGGAAGCCAAACTAAAGGGACTTAGAGGTTGCTGAAGGGTCACCAATGAAGATATCAGTCTGCCCAGTGAGTCCGTCAAGTCCAGACCACAAAGAATGGCAAACTTGTCGGCATTCATCCCTTCACCAATAGCCTGGAGGCGCTCAGGCATCCGCCAAGACCATAGACAGCACTTGTGCAACGAGTCCCGGATTGTGTGGGAGTGACAGCCCAAAAAGGACGTGGTGTTTACTGAACGCAGTGCTAGGCTGGTGGAAGAGAACATTCTGTTTCCAAAGAGCATGTTGAATTTCTTGTACATTTCTTATATGAAAGCGGTTTATTAAGTGAGATCTGGTCCACCAAGCTCTCTGAAGTGAGCGCTAAGTGAGGTCTGGACCACCAAGCTCTCTGAAGTGAGCGCTGAGTGAGGAAACGGGGGTTCCCGGGAGCAGGGCAGTGGCAAAGGACAACCACCCTGTACACAGGAGCATCTGTGCAGGGCTTGCACCATACCCCGAGAAGATGTCAGTGAGGGCTTCAATAAAGGTAAACAAGAGTACGAAGCGGGCAGTTCATGGCTGAAGCAATTCTGTTAAGATGTTAGTCTTAACTGGCGATAACGGCACCTGAAGGTCCAAGACAGCCTTCCTACAGACCACCATAGTGAAAAAGGCCCACTCCTCCATAGCTAGGAGGGAGACTCAATGGTATCCACCAGTTCCTCATACCGAGTGCCGTCTGTATCTTCCAATGGGTTGCGATATTCATCAGGTCACAATACTCCTCCCATTCGTCCCATGTACCAGGCCTTTCAAAGATAAAAGGCCCCGCCTCCATCTCAGCAGACGTGGCCCCAGACGGCGCCAGGACCGCTGTCTTAAGATGCCAGTCCTGCTCCGTATCAAGAGTTGAGGACTTTGAATCAAGTAGTATCACCATTAACTTTAAAAAAAAATCATGTGCAGGTGTCTATCATGCATAGATCACTTGTGGCTAAATCCATTAGATGGACTCGCCCCCCGCCTAAATGAGAAGCATCAGTCACTATCAACTCTAGTAACAAGTGTAGAAACAGTTCTACTGACAGGGACACAGGACTTGCCCAGAAGCCCAACATCAAAAATACAGAGGATTCCTGAATCAGACTGCAGAGGTCCCACATGCAAATGTGCTTAGGGTACAAGAAGAATGCATGGTGCTATGTGGGCCAATACCCACACAACCTCTCTTCCGGCTGCAGAGATTGGGAATTGTACAGGTAAACTGTGAAAGAGATGAGACGCAATCTCCCAGCCAGATGAAAGGCATAAGGCAACTGAATGTACAAAACTGCTTATATGAATATTATCTTTTCAGCAGTGACAAGTCATTATTTATTTACATTTAATGACTGTAGGCATGAGATTTTGAGATGCTATGAAAGTGAGGCCTGGAGAGGACATCTTCACCAGCCAAAAGCCTACACAATGAGAAGGATTGACACAATGGAGCATAAGGTGGGCTACTGCAGTGATCTGTACGTTGGTAAACACCCTCTGTGTTGAGGGCAGACAAAATAAATTGCAGCAAAATAGTTGTGCTCTTTTCCCACAACACAACTATTGCTTAGCCGCAATAAGGATATGGAACGAGGTATCCTTTAAATCCAGCGACATTATCCATTAGTTGAGCTGCACAGCCTGCAGAACATGAACCAGAGTTGTTAGTTTATATCGCTTTGCAAGTAAGGAGGAAACATTCCTCATCGAGTTGTTTGGGATATGAGATAGGAGGAAGGAGAAGTGAAGGCCTGTGAGCAGAGAGCATACACCTGACAAACAATCTGGATTAATCACTGGGCCAAAATAGTTAATAATAGTTAACTCAATTTTGTGAATTAGACCATTCAGAACATCCTTGTAAGTGGTTTTCGGGCAAAAAGCATGTAAGTTAAAAAGGAGGACTGACCCTGTCTGCTATGTGTGAGAAATCGGGCTGTTGGTTAACCTTTGAACACCTATTCAAGCAGCAGCCACAATCCTTGTAAAGGTGACCCACAAAAAGTTACTACATTAATCTGTGCTTAAACCTTGGTAGCTTGGCACAAAAGCAATCAGGCAGATCTTGGCGCAAACAGGCTCATTCATAGTCTCAAAGAGCCCAAAGTTTCAGGATTACTCCTGATCTTCAAGGAGGAGCTCAACTGATACAAAACCTAGGATTCAGGACTTGGGAGGCACCACTTGGGGATCAAGAACTCACTTCAGCAGATACCAGCAGATCTCAGACAGGCCCAGTTGCAGCAGGTCAGCTGAGCAGTTTCAGAAATGATTCTGGAGCTTGTTCTGACCCTGTAGCCCACAACAGGTCAGTTAGCGGACCCTTGAATTTCTTCAGCAGGGAATGCTGTAGTATCTACAGGTCCAGTAGTGAACTGACGAGCGGGTCTGAGGGTCTCTTTTTTAAACCTGGTGTCAACTTTGAGGTGGAAGAGCCTTCTGGAGTCCCCCCCCCCCTTTACAGAGGGGGTTCGAATTCCTGCCTCCAAGCTCTGGTCCCAGTCTGTCTGGAGGTACAATAAGCTAGTGTGAAGTCCTTTGTGTGTGAGCTGAGCCAGTGCCTTTGAAGTGCAAGAGTGGTAGGTGACAGCTCCGCCCTCCCACCCCTGCCAGAAATGGCACATCTTGCTACCAACCAGACCTTCCCCTGTGACCCTGTCTGTCAGGAATACACAAAGGGCAGCTTTGTGAATTCTTACCAACGAACAGGCTGCAGACACCAAATGGTTAGGACAACAATATGCCAACTCTCTAAAAGAGGCATTTACAGAACAGTAGTTTAAAATCAGAGTTCCCCATTAAAGAGGATTTTAAATTACAATTCCTCACACACTAAACATGTCCTTCCTACCTGTTCCCAATCAAACGTTAGCACTTACTAAAAGTAACAGGGAAAGCAAATGTTAGAGGTAGGTCTTTCAGTAGTGAAAAACAAACTTGAGAGTTTTTCACTACTGGGATATGAAACTTAAAAAACATGTCAAACATTTTTAATACATTGAACCCAGCTTTATGTACTATGTAGGGTCTACTCTATGGGTGACATATGTACTGAAAAAAGGTTTGAGCCTAGAAGAACGAGTTACTTACCTTCGGTAACGACTTTTCTGGTGGATACATTAGCTACCTGTGGATTCCTCACCTAATGAATACTCCCATGGCACCAGCATTCGACGGAAATCTTCTTCCTAGCTTCTGCACGTCGACGAGGACGTCACATTAGCCCACGTGGCGCCGTCTGACGTCATACAGGCAATAAGAGGTCCTCGCCGACGTGCCGGCGTCAGTACCAACATTTTTTTACGTGCATGAGAACAATAACCCAATGCAATGAAAGATCAAGGCAACATCTCATAACATTGTAAAGTACACAACATTGCAATAAAATGGCTATAGATTTAATATAACTCTTTTTATATACACAAAGAAATATATATATATACAAGTATCCATATATACAAAATCGATTGCAGTCTTAAAGACCAAGAGGAGCACACTCAAGGATTACTTGGTAAGACCAAAAAGGCAACGGGGAGGCGGGTGGTACAGTGAGGAATCCACAGGTAGCTAATGTATCCACAAGAAAAGTCGTTACCGAAGGTAAGTAACTCGTTCTTCTGATGGATACAACTACCTGTGGATTCCTCACCTAATGAATAGAGTCCCAAAGCAGTACCACGCCCGGTGGTGGGTGCCTAAATGGTCAAACCAAGAAATCCTGCAGCACTGACCGTGCAAAATGACCGTCCCTTCTGACCTCAGAGTTCAAGCAGTAGTGCTTCGCAAAAGTGTGAAGGGACGACCATGTTGCGGCCTTGCAGATGTCGACCACAGGAACACCCCTAGCCAAGGCCGCAGTGGCCGACTTAGCCCTGGTGGAATGGGCTCTAATACCATCAGGAGGATCCTTCTTTGCTAAAGAGTAACAGAATTTAATGCAAAGAATAACCCACCTGGAGAGTGTTCTCTTGTGGACTGCCTTTCCTCTCCTCTTGCCCACGTATCCGATAAACAGCTGGTCCTCCAGCCTGAAATCCTTCGTTCTGTCAATGTAGAAGCTTAACGCCCTCTTTGGGTCCAAGCGATGTAGTCTCTCTTCCTCCTTCGAAGGATGAGGCGGAGGATAGAACGTGGACAAAGTGATTGTCTGGGCCAAATGGAAGGGTGAAACAACCTTCGGAAGGAAAGCAGCCTTGGTCCTCAACACCACCTTATCCCCATAAAAAGTTGTATAAGGGGGTTTTACTGATAAAGCCTGCAACTCACTCACTCTCCTTGCAGATGTTATGGCCACCAGGAAAACTGTTTTAATAACTAAGTACCTTAAGGGGCAAGAATGCATAGGCTCAAAAGGGGACCCCATAAGGAAAGTCAGGACCAAGGACAAATCCCATTGAGGCATAACGAATGGTTTTGGAGGGTATATATTTAGAAGACCCTTCAAGAATCTAAGAACAATAGGAGATTTAAATAGCGATGGTTAGTCTGGAAGACAAATGAAGGCTGACAAGGCAGACAAGTAACCTTTAACAGTAGCCACTGCACAACCTTTCTGCGCTAGAGACAAAGCAAAAGATAAAACATCTGACAAATGAGCACGTAAGGGATCAATCTGTCTCTCTCCACACCATACCACAAATCTAGACCACCTATTAGCGTAGATAGTTTTAGTGGAGTGTCGCCTGGCTGCTAAGATAACATCCACTACATCAGGCGGGAGAGAGAAGGAACTCAGGTTGCCCCGCTCAATCTCCAGGCATGAAGGTGCAGACTCTGGAGGTTTGGGGTGTAAAACCTGCCCCTGCGACTGCGAGAGGAGGTCTGCCCTGAGAGGGAGACGGAGCGGAGGACACAGTGAGAGTTGGAGAAGATCGGAATACCACACCCTCCTTGGCCAATCCGGAGCTATTAAGATTACTAGAGCCCGGTCTTGGCGAATTTTCCTCAACACTCGAGGAATCAAGGGTATGGGGGGAAACGCGTAAAGCAACTGGTCGCACCAGGTCCTCTGAAACGCGTCCCCCAACACTCCTTGCACCGGATACTGGAGGCTGCAGAATAACGGGCAGTGCAAGTTCTCCCGGGTGGCAAACAGATCTATCCGAGGAAACCCCCACAACTGGAAGATCAGACGGACTTGATCTGGATGGAGACGCCACTCGTGGTCGGCCGAGAAGTGGCGACTGAGACTGTCCGCACGTACATTCAAGACTCCGGCCAGATGACTTGCTACCAAGCCAAATCTGATGGTCCTTCGCTCAGGACCATAGCCGAAGAGCTTCTCTGCAGAGAAGGTACCACCCCACTCCTCCCTGTTTGTTTATATACCACATCGCGGTAGTATTGTCCGTCAGGACCTGAACCGACTGACCGCGAAGGGAAGGGAGGAAGGCCTTGAGAGCCAGACATACAGCCCGTAACTCCAACAGATTGATATGAAACATCTGTTCCTCTGGAGACCAAAGCCCTTTGATCTCCAGATCCCCCAGATGAGCTCCCCACCCTAGAGTGGAAGCATCCATTATGACCGTGGTCACTGGTGGCGACTGCGTGAACGGCCTTCCTTGGGAAAGATTGTCGCCCGCAATCCACCACTTCAAGTCCGTAGCAGCATCTCTGGAGATCTTGACAGAACCTTCGAGATCTCCTTTGTGTTGAGACCACTGCCTTCGGAGGCACCACTGAAGAGCCCTCATGTGCCAGCGAGCATGCGTGACCAACAGTATGCAAGAGGCAAACAGACCGAGCAGACGAAGGACCTTGAGGACTGGAATGACCGCTCCACATCGAAACATTGGAACCAACTCCTGAATATCTTGAATCCGCTGAGGCGGAGGAAAGGCTCGATCCAATGTTGTATCCAATACTGCCCCTATGAACAGGAGGCATTGAGAGGGCTCTAGGTGAGATTTGGGCACGTTCACCGAAAAGCCCAGATCGAACAACAACTGGGTTGTCGACTGCAGATGATGCAACACAAGCTCCGGGGACTTGGCTTTGATCAACCAGTCGTCCAGGTAAGGGAATACTGCTATCCCCTTCCTTCTGAGCTCTGCCGCAACCACCGACATCACCTTCGTGAAGACTCGAGGTGCTGAAGTAAGACCAAACGGGAGGACCGCAAACTGATAGTGCTGCGACCCCACCACAAACCGGAGATACTTCCTGTGCGACTTGAGAATCAGGATGTGAAAATAAGCATCCTGCAAGTCGACAGACACCATCCAATCTCCCTTGTTCAACACCAAAAGCACCTGAGCTAGGGTCAGCATCTTGAACTTTTCCTGTTTGAGGAACCAATTCAAAATCCTCAGGTCCAGGATTGGTCGCAATCGACCATCCTTCTTGGGAATCAGGAAGTACCTTGAGTAACAACCTTGACCCTTTTCCTGCTCCGGAACCAACTCCACCGCGCCCTTTGAGAGGAGGACTTGAACCTCCTGTTCTAACAACAGGAGGTGTTCTTTTGAACAATAAGATGGGCGGGGCGGGATGGGGGGCAGAAACTCCCGAAAGGGAAGGGTGTAGCCTTTTCCCACAATGCTGATAACCCAAGTGTCTGATGTAATAGCTTCCCACTTGTGAAGAAAATGTCGTAACCTTCCCCCTACAGGAGAGGAGTGAGTGGGAATTGGTGGAAGCCTAAGGCTGCTTCCCCTGCTGCACCCGTCCCGAGGACGAGGAAGAGGCAGAGTGCTGCTGAGAGGCTCCCCTGGTGCGGGCCCTACCCCTCCCTCTAATTGATCTAAAGGTGAGAGAAGAGGCAGGTTGCTGGAATCTCCCCCGAAAGGAAGAGGAGGAAGAGCCACGTCCAAATCCACAAAACCTCCTAAAAAATCTGGAGGAGGCAGAAGAAGGGGCTTGCAGTCCTAATGACTTAGCTGTGGCCCTGCTTTTTTTAAACCTTTCCAAGGCCGAATCCGCTTTGGCTCCAAACAGTTTGTCCCCATCAAACGGGAGGTCCAACAGAGTCGACTGCACGTCCGCAGAGAACCCTGAGTTGCGGAGCCAAGCCTGTCTCCTCTCCACCACAGCCGTGCCCATCGCCCTAGCCACCGAGTCAGTCAAATCCAAACCAGATTGGATAATCTGGATTGCGGCAGCCTGGGCATCCAAAACAATGTTCAAAAGTCCTTGGGGAAGCTCTGTATATGAAGATGATATGTCGTCCATAAGAGCATAGATATACCTCCCCAAGATACAAGTCGCGTTGGTGGACTTCAACGCCATGCTGCAGGACGAGAATATTTTCTTAGATTGTGAATCCAACTTCTTGGAGTCTCTGTCCCCCGGCACCGTCGGAAAAGATCCAGGCGCAGATCTAGAAGAACAGGAGGACTGGACCAACAAGCTCTCCGGCGTAGGGTGTCTGGACAGAAAGCCAGGGTCAGATGGCGCAGCCCGATACCTCCTGGCCACAGCTCTATGAACAGCCGAGGAAGATACTGGCTTCTTCCACACCTCCAACACCGGATCAAGCAAAGCCTCATTGAATGGCAAAAGAGGCTCAGCTGCAGTAGAGGCCGGATGTAGAACCTCAGTCAACAAGTTCTGTTTTGCCTACGCCACCGGCAAAGGCAGTTCCAGAAAGTTAGCTGCCTTTCTCACTACAGCGTGATAAGCAGCTGCCTCCTCAGTGTACTCCCCTGGAGATGACAGGTCCCACTCAGGGGAAGTATCCAGCCCACTGGCTGTATCCAGATCATGAAGCTCGCCAGACTCCTCAATCTCTCCTTCCTCCAAGACTCGTTGGTATTCCTGCTCCTCCAAAAGACGGAGAGCACGTCTTCTAGAATGTAGCCTTTCTTCGATACGTGGCGTCGACATGGCATCCGCCGAAGTCGAGGATCGGCGCCGATCTCCGGATCCATCCGACGCCATGACCGGCGCCACAGGCAACTCCGACGCCAAGGTAGGAGCCGGACGAAGAGAGGCGCGTCTTGGCGTCTCCGATGGTCCTGTCGGAGTCACTGGTCGAAACCCCGAAGTCGACGGGATGGAAACCTCCGGGGCCGAAATCTCTGGAGCCACCGGAGCGGACACCGGAGCCGACACATTCCCTAAAGGGAGAAAGGGCATAAAGGGTGCCGGCCGTAGCGGCGCCGGAGCACCCAAGGTGAAAGCCAACGGCCCCGAAGTACCAGCTGGAGCACCGCCTGGAGCCATCTGCTGAAAGATGGTATACATTGCATTAAAAAATGCAGTATTATCGGCTCCAGGGGCAGGAAAAGACGGATACTGGGGTGCCTGGATCGAAAGCGACCCCGACGCCAGTCTCGACGTCTGTGACGCCGGAGAGAACACCTGAGGCTGCGTCACTTCCACCACTGAAGAAGTCTGCCCAGGCGAAGTCGGCGAAGCCGGAGAAGGCAACGGCGTCGACGGATGTGGTGTGACCGTGGGACTGACCTCTCAAGTCTTTCGACGCAGAGCCAAAGGCGACCTCGAACGAGACTCCTTGCTGGAATGGCGCTGTGATTCCCCACGGCGCCGGGAGTCTCGATGACGCCGATGAGACCTCGGCGAGGAAGACTTCCTATGATGCTTCTTCTCCTTCCTTTTTGACTTCGCCATGAAGAGTTTAGCCTCTCGTTCTTTTAGGGCCTTCGGATTCATGTGTTGGCATGAATCACATGTTGCGACGTCGTGGTCGGAGCTTAAGCACCATAAACAGTCGGAATGAGGGTCAGTAACAGACATCTTGCCCCCACACTCCCGACAGGGCTTGAAACCCAACTTCTTCTGAGACATAATAACCACAGAGAAAAAGTCACGTAGCAGAAAAATACACTAACTGCGAAAGCAACAGTAGCTCCCTCGAAGATCACCGTTTCGAATGCACGGAAAAAAGGGAACTGACGTTGGCGAGGACCTCTTATTGCCTGTATGACGTCAGACGGCGTCGCGTGGGCTAATGTGACGTCCTCGTCGACGTGCAGAAGCTAGGAAGAAGATTTCCGTCGAATGCTGGCGCCATGGGAGTATTCATTAGGTGAGGAATCCACAGGTAGTTGTATCCATCAGAAAAAGGTTTATTTTGCCATGTCAAAATAGTTTAAAACGGCACATGCATTCTGCAATAGCAGGCCTGAGCCGTGTTTTACAGAGCGACTTACGTGGGTGGTGCTGCATGCCTTGGTTGTATATATAGCACCACTCTACTAGGGACTTGGAATTAAATTAAATGTGTGAACCGGGTATAAACCAATTTTACAATATTTAAAGCAACACAATCCCTTTAGCACTGGTTAGCAGTGACAAAGTCCTAAAAGCCAACAAAAACAAAATTCAGCAAAAAAAAGAAGAATGACGGAAAGTTTGGGTATGACCCTGCTGAGACAGCCAAGTAGAACACTATGAAATAAAGAAACAAAAGTGCAGCTGAGGTAGTTGTGTGACTTGTTTCTGCCTCTGCCGCTGGTGACTATCAGTTGGCATGGTGAACATATGCTACGTGAGTGCTAGCAGGGTGGAGGCCGCATCCAGTTGAGGTAGCACTGGCCCCATTTTAGTCACGCACCTCTTCACCCAGCAAAGAATTGTCACACTGCAGAAAATCTTGAGTCAAAGAGTTTCTCCATTTGCTGAAGGTGTCAGGTTTTCTCTTATTCAACATTTATGGGTATTGATCCCTTTCATATATTGAGCTGACACGTAGCAACGTGTGCTTAATAGGAGGTCCAGCCATGGTTTAGAACAAACTTTATGGGTGTCAACACCATCACAAATACTACTGCCTCAACTCTCAAAGGAAGGAGCTGTCTGTAAGCTGAACTTAGAGGACGAAGATCTTGCTGGTCTCAGAGCGGAGACTGAATCCATCAGATTCAAGGCCAAAACCAATGTCACAATCATCTCCCTAACGGTCGGCAAAGCAGAGCGCTTGGAGTTCTGAGAAAGAGTACCAAAAGGGCACCTGACAATAGCCAACATAGTCTTTTTATGTCTGTCAATTTGGCCTTCCAAGCTCCAGAAGAACGAGTTACTTACCTTCGGTAACGACTTTTCTGGTTGATACATTAGCTACCTGTGGATTCCTCACCTAATGAATACTCCCATTGCGCCAGCACTCGACGGAAATCTTCTTCCTAGCTTCTGCACGTCGACGAGGACGTCACATTCGCCCACGCGACGCTGTCTGACGTCATACAGGCAATAAGAGGTCCTCGCCGACGTCAGTACCAACATTTTTTACATGCCTGAGAATAATAATCGATTGAGATGAAAGAACAATAGCAATATTTAATGACATTTCAAACAAACACATCATTCTGAGAAGTCGGTGTATGATTTTTTTTTTTTTAAAACAAGTAAATAAATATATGAAATATATATATATATATATATATATATATATATATATATATATATATATATATATATATGGAAAATGTCACTTACCCGGTGTACATCTGTTCGTGGCATTAGTCGCTGCAGATTCACATGCTGTGCACAGTCCGCCATCTGGTGTTGGGCTCGGAGTGTTACAAGTTGTTTTTCTTCGAAGAAGTCTTTTCGAGTCACGAGACCGAGGGACTCCTCCCATTTCGACTCCATTGCGCATGGGCGTCGACTCCATCTTAGATTGTTTTGCCCGCAGAGGGTGAGGTAGGAGTTGTGTATGCTAGTAATAGTGCCCATGCAATGGAGTGAATGCGTATGTACATAATAAAGTTTTAAGTAATATATTTACAAATGTACAAATGTTTAAGATCTACTTCTAAACGGCTACAGGCTCCCGGGGAGGCGGGTGGGCGCATATGAATCTGCAGCGACTAATGCCACGAACAGATGTACACTGGGTAAGTGACATTTTCCGTTCGATGGCATGTGTAGCTGCAGATACACATGCTGTGCATAGACTAGTAAGCAGTTATCTCCCCAAAAGCGGTGGTTCAGCCTGTAGGAGTTGAAGTAGTTTGAAATAATGTTCTTAATACAGCTTGACCTACTGTTGCTTGTTGTGCAGTTAGCACATCTACACAGTAGTGCTTGGTAAATGTATGAGGCGTAGACCATGTTGCTGCCTTACATATTTCGTTCATTGGAATATTTCCTAGAAAGGCCATGGTAGCACCTTTCTTTCTGGTTGAGTGTGCCTTTGGTGTAATAGGCAGTTCTCTTTTAGCTTTAAGATAGCAGGTTTGAATGCACTTAACTATCCATCTAGCAATGCCTTGTTTTGAAATTGGATTTCCTGTATGAGGTTTTTGAAAGGCGATAAATAATTGTTTTGTCTTTCGAATTAGTTTTGTTCTGTCAATGTAGTACATTAGTGCTCTTTTGATGTCTAATGTATGTAGTGCTCTTTCGGCTACCGAATCTGGCTGTGGGAAGAACACTGGTAATTCTACTGTTTGATTTAGGTGGAACGGTGAGATTACTTTTGGTAAAAATTTAGGATTGGTCCGTAGAACAACTTTATTTTTGTGTATTTGAATAAATGGTTCTTGAATGGTAAATGCTTGAATCTCACTCACTCTTCTTAGAGATGTGATGGCAATTAAAAATGCAACTTTCCACGTTAAGTATTGCATTTCACAAGAGTGCATGGGCTCAAAAGGTGGACCCATGAGTCGTGTTAGGACAATGTTGAGGTTCCATGAAGGAACTGGTGGTGTTCTTGGTGGTATAATTCTCTTTAGGCCTTCCATAAACGCCTTTATGACTGGTATCCTAAACAATGAAATTGAGTGCGTAATTTGTAGGTAAGCAGAAATTGCCGTAAGATGTATTTTAATGGAAGAGAAAGCTAGGTTAGATTTTTGCAAATGTAGTAAGTATCCTACTATTTCTTTTGCAGATATGTGTAAAGGTTGAATTTGATTATTATGGCAGTAATGAACAAATCGTTTCCACTTATTTGCATAGCAGTGTCTAGTGGTAGGTTTTCTCGCTTGTTTTATGACCTCCATACATTCCTGTGTGAGGTCTAAGTGCCCGAATTCTAGGATTTCAGGAGCCAAATTGCTAGATTCAACTATGCTGGATTTGGATGTCGGATCTGTTGTTTGTGTTGTGTTAACAGATCTGGTCTGTTGGGTAGTTTGACATGAGGTACTACTGAAAGGTCTAGTAGTGTTGTGTACCAAGGTTGCCTTGCCCATGTTGGTGCTATTAGTATGAGTTTGAGTTTGTTTTGACTCAACCTGTTTACTAGATATGGAAGGAGAGGGAGAGGGGGAAAAGCGTACGCAAATATCCCTGACCAGTTCATCCATAGAGCATTGCCTTGGGATTGATCTTGTGGGTACCTGGATGCGAAGTTTTGGCTTTTTGAGTTTTCTTTTGTTGCAAATAGATCTATTTGAGGTGTTCCCCAAATTTGAAAGTAATTGTTTAGTATTTGGGGGTGAATTTCCCATTCGTGGGTTTGTTGGTGATCTCGAGAGAGATTGTCTGCCAACTGGTTCTGAATCCCTGGAATAAATTGTGCTATTAGGCGAATGTGGTTGTGAATCGCCCAATGCCATATTTTTTGTGTTAGGAGGCACAACTGTGTCGAGTGTGTCCCTCCTTGTTTGTTTAGATAATACATTGTTGACATGTTGTCTGTTTTGACAAGAATGTATTTTTGGGTTATTATGGGTTGAAATGCTTTCAGCGCTAGAAATACTGCTAACAGTTCTAAGTGATTTATGTGAAACTGCCTCTGATGTATGTCCCATTGTCCTTGGATGCTGTGTTGATTGAGGTGTGCTCCCCACCCTGTCATGGAAGCATCCGTCGTTATGACGTATTGCGGCACTGGGTCTTGGAAAGGCCGCCCTCGGTTTAAATTTGTACTGTTCCACCATAGAAGTGAGATGTATGTTTGGCGGTCTATCAACACCAGATCTAGAAGTTGACCCTGTGCTTGTGACCATTGTGATGCTAGGCACTGTTGTAAGGGCCGCATGTGCAATCTTGCGTTTGGGACAATGGCTATGCATGAAGACATCATGCCTAGGAGTTTCATTACCATTTTGACTTGTATCTTTTGTGTTGGATACATGGCCTGTATTACTTTGTGAAATGTTTGAACCCTTTGTGGACTTGGAGTGGCAATCCCTTTTGCTGTGTTGATTGTCGCTCCTAAGTATTGCTGTGTTTGACACGGCAAAAGGTGTGACTTCGCGTAGTTGATCGAGAAACCTAGCCTGTGAAGGGTCTGTATGACGTAGTTTGTGTGCTGTGAACATTGTCTTAGCGTGTTGGTTTGGATTAACTAGTCGTCTAAGTACGGGAACACATGTATTTGCTGCCTTCTGATATGTGCAGCTACTACTGCCAGGCATTTTGTAAAAACTCTTGGCGCAGTTATTCCGAATGGCAACACTTTGAATTTGTAATGTATTCCTTGGAATACGAATCTTAGGTATTTCCTGTGTGAAGGATGTATTGGTATATGGAAATACACATCTTTTAGGTCTAATGTTGTCATGTAATCTTGCTGTTTGAGCAGTGGGATTACGTCTTGTAACGTGACCATGTGAAAGTGGTCTGATTTGATGTAGGTATTTAGTGTTCTGAGATCTAGTATTGGTCTCAGAGTTTTGTCCTTTTTGGGTATTAGAAAGTACAGTGAGTAAACTCCTGTGTTTTTTTGTAGATTTGGCACTAATTCTATTGCGTCCTTTTGTAGCAATGCTTGAACTTCTAGTCCTAGAAGATCTATATGTTGTTTTGACATATTGTGTGTTTTCGGTGGGACGTTTGGAGGGAATTGGCGAAATTCTATGCAATAACCATGCTGGATAATTGCTAAGACCCAGGTGTCTGTTGTTATTTCCTTCCAAAGTTTGTAAAATTGGCTTAGTCTTCCCCCCACAGGTGTTATGTGATGGGGTTGTGTGACTTGTGAGTCACTGTTTATTTTGAGGAGTTTTGGGGCCTTGGAATTTTCCTCGATTTCTTGGGAATTGGCACCCTCTATATTGCCCCCGAAAACCTCCCCTTTGATATTGACCCTGGTAAGTAGGCCTTGTTTGGGAGGTTGTGGTTTCTGTGGGTTGACCTCGAAACCCTCCCCTAAAAGGTGTTTTTCGAAATGTGCCTCTGCTCTGCGGGGAGTAGAGTGCGCCCATGGCTTTGGCTGTATCGGTGTCTTTTTTGAGTTTCTCAATGGCAGTGTCCACCTCCGGCCCACACAATTGCTGTTCATTAAATGGCATATTGAGCACAGCTTGTTGGATTTCCGGCTTGAACCCTGAAGTGCGCAGCCATGCGTGCCTTCGTATCGTGATTGCAGTGTTTATTGTCCTTGCAGCTGTATCTGCTGCATCCATGGAAGACCGTATCTGATTATTTGAGATACTTTGTCCCTCTTCTACCACCTGTTGCGCTCTTTTTTGGAACTCCTTGGGTAAGTGTTCGATGAAATGTTGCATTTCATCCCAATGAGCTCTGTCGTATCTTGCCAAAAGTGCTTGTGAATTGGCAATACGCCATTGATTTGCTGCTTGTGCTGCAACCCTTTTTCCTGCAGCATCAAATTTGCGGCTCTCTTTGTCTGGAGGTGGTGCGTCTCCTGAGGTATGAGAGTTGGCTCTCTTACGAGCTGCCTCGACAACTACTGAGTCTGGTGTTAGTTGTGTTGTAATATAGATTGGATCTGTTGGTGGTGGCTTGTACTTTTTCTCCACCCTTGGAGTTATGGCTCTGCCTTTAACTGGATCCTGAAATATTTGTTTTGAATGTCTTAGCATTCCTGGGAGCATGGGAAGGCTTTGGTACTGGCTATGGGTGGAGGATAGGGTGTTAAACAGAAAGTCATCCTCAATTGGTTCAGCATGTAAGGTGACGTTGTGAAATTCGGCTGCCCTTGCGACCACCTGTGTGTAGGATGTACTGTCCTCAGGTGGTGACGGTTTTGTAGGGTAGGAGTCTGGGCTGTTGTCAGATACTGGAGCATCGTAAAGGTCCCATGCATCGGGATCATCCTGACTCATTGTAGTATGAGCTGGTGAGTGCATCAGTGGTGGAGTTGTTGCTGGTGATGCATGTGTTGATGGTGGTGGAGACGGTGGCGGGGTTGTTTTCCTTGCCACTTTTGCCTGTGGTTGCTTGTCCTTTTGTTGAAAGGCAAGTTTCCTTTTTATTTTGATTGGGAGAAGAGTGGTTATCTTCCCTGTGTCCTCATGAATATGAAGCCTTCTTTGCGTGTAGTCAGGCTCTACAGCTTGAAGCTCCTCTCCAAATCTATGTAATTGGGAGGTTAATCCTTATTCCTCTGTATAGGAACTAGTTTTCGGCTCCGAGGCTGGATGTTTCGGAACCTAAACCTTTTCGGAAGTCTTTTTAGGCTCCGAAGAAACCTTCTTTGTTTTCGGCGTGGTGTCTCGGTGCCGAAATTCTTCGGTGCCGCTGTCTCTGTGCCGAAGTTTCTCGGAGCCGCTGTCTCGGCTCCGAGGTTGCTGTGTGGAGGTATCTCGACCGGAGTCGGATGACTTCGACACCAGCATGCTCTTTTTTGGTGCCTTGGATCGGTCACCTAGTTTTCGGGTTAAGCCATGGCCTGTTGGCGGTGGCGTCCCCTGGGCTTTTATGGACTTCTCGTGAGTCTTGATTTTCGACGTCTTACTCACGGTTTGGTGTGTTTCTTCGGCGTCGAGTTCTTCAGAATCCGACTCGCGGATGGAGAAAGCTTTTTCTTCCTCCTCGAAACGTTCTTGACCTGTCGGCGTGGACGCCATTTGTAGTCTCCTGGCTCTTCGGTCTCTCAGCGTCTTCCTCGACCGAAACGCTCAACAGGCTTCACAAGTATCCTCCTTGTGCTCGGGGGACAAGCACAAGTTACAGACCAGATGCTGATCCGTATACGGATACTTGTTATGGCATTTTGGGCAGAAGCGGAATGGGGTCAGTTCCATCAGCCTTGAAGTCGTACGTGGCCGGGCCGACCAGGCCCCGACGGGGGATCGAAAAAATCCCAAAGGGCCACCAGAGCTCTTCAAAATTCGGTGTCGATTTGTTCTAACTAACCCGATACCGAACGCAAACAATACCGACGATTTTTTCCGAGATTCTAACTAACTTTCCGACCCGAAACACGGAGCGAAAAGGAACACGTCCGAACCCGATGGCGGAAAAAAACCAATCTAAGATGGAGTCGACGCCCATGCGCAATGGAGTCGAAATGGGAGGAGTCCCACGGTCTCGTGACGCGAAAAGACTTCTTCGAAGAAAAACAACTTGTAACACTCCGAGCCCAACACCAGATGGTGGACTGTGCACAGCATGTGTATCTGCAGCTACACATGCCATCGAACATATATATATACACAAACATATATACATGATATATACCAATCCTCAAAACCAAGAGGAGCACACTCAAGAATTACTTGGTTAGACCAGACAGGCAACGGGGAGGCGGGTGGGACCGTGAGGAATCCACAGGTAGCTAATGTATCCACCAGAAAAGTCGTTACCGAAGGTAAGTAACTCGTTCTTCTGATGGATACAACTACCTGTGGATTCCTCACCTAATGAATAGAGTCCCAAAGCAGTACCGCACTCGGTGGAGGGTGCCTGAATGGTCAAACCAAGAAATCCTGCAGCACTGACCGTGCAAAATGGCCGTCCCTTCTGACCTCAGAGTCCAAACAGTAATGCCTCGCAAAAGTGTGAAGGGACGACCAAGTTGCGGCCTTGCAGATGTCGACCACAGGAACACCTCTAGCCAAGGCCGAGGAGGCCGACTTCGCTCTGGTGGAATGAGCTCTTATACCATCAGGGGGTTCTTTCTTTGCTAAAGAGGAACACATTTTAATACAAAGAACAACCCACCTGGAGAGTGTTCTCTTGTGGACTGCCTTTCCTCTTCTCTTTCCCATGTAACCGATGAAAAGCTGATCCTCCAGCCTGAAATCCTTTGTCCTGTCTATGTAAAAGCTTAACGCCCTCTTTGGGTCCAAGCGGTGTAGTCTCTCTTCTTCCTTTGAAGGATGAGGCGGAGGATAAAACGTGGAAAGAGTAATTGATTGGGCCAAATGAAAGGGTGAAACAACCTTCGGAAGGAAAGCAGCCTTGGTCCTCAACACCACCTTATCCCCATAAAAAGTTGTATAAGGGGGTTTTACCGATAGAGCCTGCAACTCACTCACTCTCCTTGCAGATGTTATAGCAACCAGGAAAACTGTTTTAAGAACTAACAATCTTACGGGGCAAGAATGCATAGGCTCAAAAGGGGACTCCATAAGGAAACTTAGAACCAAGGACAAATCCCATTGAGGCATAACGAAAGGATTTGGAGGAAATGTATTCATAAGGCCCTTCAAGAATCTAAGTACTATAGGAGATTTAAATAACGAAGGCTGGTCTGGAAGACAAATAAAGGCTGACAAGGCAGACAAGTAACCCGTAACAGTAGCCACTGCACAACCCCTCTGTGCTAAAGACAAAGCAAAAGATAAAACATCCGACAAATAAGCACGTAAGGGATCAATCTGCCTCTCTCCAAACCATACCACAAATTTAGACCACCTATTAGCGTAGACAGATTTAGTGGAGTGTCGCCTGGCTGCTAAGATAACATCCACTACATCAGGCGGGAGAGAAAAGGAACTCAGGTTGCCCCGTTCAATCTCCAGGCATGAAGGTGCAGGCTCTGGAGGTTGGGGTGTAAAACCTGCCCCTCCGACTGCGAGAGGAGGTTTGCCCTGAGAGGGAGACGGAGCGGAGGGCACATTGAGAGTTGAAGAAGGTCGGAATGCCACACCCTCCTAGGCCAATCCGGAGCAATTAAGATGAATTGGGCCCGGTCTTGGCGAATTTTCCTCAACACTCGAGGAATCAAGGGTATGGGGGGAAACGCGTAAAGCAACTGGTCGCACCAGGTTCTTTGAAACGCGTCCCCCAACGCTCCTTGCACCGGATACTGGAGGCTGCAGAATAACGGGCAGTGCGAGTTCTCCCGGGTGGCAAACAGATCTATCCGAGGAAACCCCCACATCTGGAAGATTAGAAGGACTTGATCTGGATGGAGACGCCACTCGTGGTCGGCCGAGAAATGGCGACTGAGACTGTCCGCACGTACATTCAAGACTCCGGCCAGATGATTTGCTACCAAGCAAAACTGATGGTCCTTTGCCCAGGACCATAGCCGAAGAGCTTCTCTGCAGAGAAGGTACGACCCCACCCCTCCCTGTTTGTTTATATACCACATCGCAGTAGTATTGTCCGTCAGGACCTGAACCGACTGACCGCAAAGGGATGGGAGGAAGGCCTTGAGAGCCAGACGTACAGCCCGTAACTCTAACAGATTGATATGAAACATCTGTTCCACTGGAGACCAAATCCCTTTGATCTCCAGGTCCCCCAGATGAGCTCCCCAGCCTAGAGTGGAAGCATCCGTTATGACCGTGGTCACTGGTGGAGGCTGCATGAACGGCTTTCCCCGGGAAAGATTGTCGCCCGCAAACCACCACTTCAAATCCGAGGCAGCATCTCTGGAGATCTTTACAGAACCTTCGAGATCTCCTCTGTGTTGAGACCACTGCCTTCGGAGGCACCACTGAAGAGCCCTCATGTGCCAGCGAGCATGCGTGACCAACAGTATGCAGGAGGCAAACAGGCCGAGCAGACGTAGGAACTTGAGGACTGGAATGACTGCTCCACTTTGAAACATTGGAACCAACGCCTGAATGTCTTGAATCCGCTGAGGCGGAGGAAAGGCTCGATTCAATGTTGTATCCAGTACTGCCCCTATGAACAGGAGGCACTGAGAGGGCTCTAGGTGAGATTTGGGCACGTTCACCGAAAAGCCCAGGTCGAACAACAACTGGGTTGTCGACTGCAGATGATGCAACACGAGCTCCGGGGACTTGGCTTTGATCAACCAATCGTCCAGGTAAGGGAATACTGCTATCCCCTTCCTTCTGAGCTCTGCCGCAACCACCGACATCACCTTCGTGAAGACTCGAGGTGCTGAAGTAAAACCAAACGGGAGGACCGCAAACTGATAGTGCTGCGACCCCACCACAAACCGGAGATACTTCCTGTGCGACTTGAGAATCAGGATGTGAAAGTAAGCATCCTGCAAGTCGACAGACAAGATCCAATCTCCCTTGTTCAACGCCAAAAGCACCTGAGCTAGGGTCAGCATCTTAAACTTTTCCTGTTTGAGGAACCAATTCAAAATCCTCAGGTCCAGGATTGGTCTCAACCGACCATCCTTCTTGGGAATCAGGAAGTACCTCGGGTAACAACCTTGACCCCTTTCCTGCTCTGGAACCAACTCCACCGCGCCCTTTGAAAGGAAGACTTGAACCTCCTGTTCTAACAACAGGAGGTGTTCTTCTGAACAATAAGATGGGCGGGGCGGAAACTCCTGAAAGGGAAGGGTGTAGCCTTTTCTCACAATGCTGGTAACCCAGGAGTCTGAAGTGATGACCTCCCACTTGTGGAGAAAATACAGTAACCTTCCCCCTACAGGAGAAGAGTGAGTGGGAATTGGTGGAAGCCTAAGGCTGCTTCCCCTGCTGCACCCCTCCAGAGGAAGAGGAAGAGGCAGAGTGCTGCTGAGAGGCTCCCCTGGTACGGACCCTACCCCTCCCTCTAAAAGATCTATAGGAGAGAGCAGAGGTAGGCTGCTGGAATTTCCCCCGAAAGGAGGAGGAGGAGGAGCCACAACCAAATCCTCGAAACCTCCTAAAAAATCTGGAGGAGGCAGAAGAAGTGGCTTGCAAGCCTAGCGACTTGGCCGTGGCCCTGCTCTCCTTAAACCTCTCTAAGGCCGAATCCGCCTTGGCACCAAAGAGCTTGTCCCCATCAAAAGGGAGGTCCAGCAGGGTCGACTGTACATCCGATGAAAACCCTGAGTTACGAAGCCAAGCCTGCCTCCTCGTAACTACAGCAGTGCCCATTGCTCTAGCCACAGAGTAAGTTGTATCCAACCCAGATTGAATAACCTGAGTTGCAGCAGCTTGAGCGTCCGATACCAGATTCAATAGCCCTTGAGGGATCTCCGTATGCGTAGATGTAATTTTGTCCATCAGAGCATAAATGTACCTCCCTAAAATACATGTAGCATTGGTTGACTTTGATGCCATGCTACATGACGAGAACACCTTTTTGGATGCCATGTCCATCTTCTTGGAGTCTCTATCCGATGGCACAGATGGAAAAGACCCAGGCGCAGACCTTGCCGAGCAGGAAGCCTGGACCACCAAGCTTTCTGGTGTTGGATGTCTGGTAAGAAAGCCAGGGTCAGCCGGTGCAGGCCGATACCTCCTAGCCACAGACCTATTGACAGACGAAGAAGACACCGGCTTCTTCAGACCTCCAAAACAGGTTCCAGCAGCGCCTCGTTGAACGGCAAAAGTGGTTCTGCTGATGTAGAGGCCGGGTGCAACACCTCTGTCAACAGATTCTGCTTCGCTTCAGTCACCGGCAAAGGCAGATCCAAAAAGTTAGCTGCCTTCCTGATAACAGCATGAAAAGTGGCTGCCTCTTCTGTATACTCCCCAGGAGATGACAAGTCCCACTCAGGGGAAGTATCTAGGACACTAGCCGTGTCCAGCCCATGGAGACCCTCACGAGAGTTCTCAATCTCTCCTTCCCCCAGGTTCTGCTGGTACTCTTGTTCTTCCAGGAGACGGAGAGCACGCCTCCTCGAGTACAGCCTCTCCTCAATCCTCGGCGTCGACATGGCGTCCGCTACAGGCGCTGCAGGTACCTTCGGCGCCAAACCAGGAGTCGGATGGAGAGAAGACTACTTCGGAGTCGTAGAAGGCCTAGACGGCGTCACTGGCCGAAACACCGAGGCCGCTGGAGCCGAAACTCTCGGAGCCGAAGTCTCTGGAGCCTCCGGAGCCGACACCGGCGCCGAGCCCACGTTCCCCAGGGGGAGAAAGGGCATAAAGGGTGCTGGTCGAAGCGGAGCCGGAGCACCCCTGTTAAAAGCCAAAGGGCCCGAAGGCCCAGCCGGTGCACCACCTGGAGCCATCTGCTGAAAGATGGAGAACATTGCATTTAAAAATGCGGTATTATCGGCTCCAGGGGCCGGAAAAGCCGGGTACTGGGGTGCCTGGATCGAAGGCGACACCGACCTCGACGTCTGTAACGTTGGAGAAAACAGTTGAGGCTGTGGAACCTCAAACACTGAAGGCGGTTGGCCCGAAGACCCGGGCGAAGTCGGTGAGGCTGGAGAAGGCAACGGCGTCGACGGATGGGGAGTGACTGTGGGACTGACCTCCCAAGTCTTCAGACGCCGAGTCGATGGCGACCTCGACCGAGACCTCTCTTTACTCGACCGGCGCCGTGATTCTCGAGGACGCAGGGAATCCCGATGACGCCGATGAGACTTTGGTGACGAGGATTTTCAATGGTGTCTCTTCTCCTTCTTTTTCGACTTTGCCATAAAAAGCTTGGCCTCGCGCTCTTTCAGGGCCTTCGGATTCATATGCTGACATGAATCACACCTGCCAACATCATGAACGGAACTTAGACACCACAAACAGTCAGAATGTGGGTCCGTTACCGACATTTTGCCCCCACACTCACGGCAGGGCTTAAAACCTGACTTCCTCTGCGACATTGTAATCTCAGAGAAAAAACACAGCCAAAAAACACACTGTAAGTGTCGAACAGCAACAGTAGCTCCCTCGAAGATAACCGTTTCGAATGGCACGGAAAAAAGGGAACTGACGTCGGCGAGGACCTCTTATTGCCTGTATGACGTCAGACGACGTAGCGTGGGCAAATGTGACGTCCTCGTCGACGTGCAGAAGCTAGGAGGAAGATTTCCGTTGTGTGCTGGCGCAATGGGAGTATTCATTAGGTGAGGAATCCACAGGTAGTTGTATCCATCAGAAGGAGGAAAACTTCCCAGGGAGAAAGAAGATTGTGTGCTTCTGAAGGAGGTTGTTCTATCATGTTTCTTGGACTTTTTGTGCCACCATCCTTTTTTATAGGGAGAGGATGAATGATGTTTCTTGTGTACTTTCTGGCTCAATGAGGGTTACGGCTCACTTGAATGCAACTTATGAGTTCAACTGGTACTTAAATGAAGGGCATTTGTTGTTTTTGGATTAAAGCCTTGCAATCAGTCAATTTATGAGCAGGTTACAGGCACCACAGGTAAATGCTGTGTGGGTTAGTAATCGAAACCTGTCTGCAAAAGCACCCACAATGCTAAACCTCCAAATATTTCAGAGGGACATGATGGAGGGCTTAAAAGGTTTCTCCACTGTCAGAAAGAGTGAGAAAATGTCAGAGGATCCAGATCCCACAACTGAGAGCTATTGAGTAAAAAAGGAACTAGAGTAACTGGTTCCTGCAGCAGCTTATTTGGGCTCCTATTATTACCTCTAGCAGGCACATGAATCAACAACAAAAATGCTGCACCATTTGGCGCCTCTGCATAGACGATCCAGTCAAACAGAAAAATACAATGGGCCACAAAATCTATTCAAACTAACCCAGAACTTTTCAGGTGAAAGAACATCTGATTAGGATCCCAAAAATATTTGAAGTTATGGTAAACTACATACCCCATGCACTGATGTTGAACTCAGACATCTGTTCTGATATCCTCAATGACTCCACTGATGACATTCATCACCACTGATAAAAGCAATTCCTTTCAAAGAAGCACTAAACCTTTTAGAAGAGGTTCTTATATAACATGGATACTGAAACTAGGTCGTAGAATCGAAACCCTAACAAATATTTGTCTTCTACTAATGCTTCGAACGTAATCCTATGACTTTGCAGCTCCACAGATCAACAAATTGGTAAAGGATGCTAACCATCATCCAACAGATGTGTACGGAGCAATCAAACCAGTCATGATGTCAAACAGGAAAGTGAAATAGGAAGATTAAATGAGTTGAAAATGTATACTAGGAATATTAGGAAATACATTCTTTAGCTCAAAGTCATTCAGTACCAAAGGAAAGTGTAAAGAAAGGATCTTCCATTGCATCTTTAAGATCATATCATTGCGAGTCATTACTGAATAAAAGAGCAAGACACTGCAGTCTCCGTGATATAATTTTGACAATCCTTTAACAAATGTTCAAATATTTTTGAAAACTGGCACAATATTTAGCAACTAAAAGTTTGAATTCAGAGCCCTGCAAGTTTAAGTGACCAACAGTATCTACGTGCAACATTATTGCTAACCTTATAAAGGAGATTCCTGCTGTACAGATTTGTTGCTTTGCCACCAAAGCACCACACTTCCCTCACAAAAGGTCATGCCTAATGAAATAATGGAGTTACTGGGACTGTTATAACGAGTGAGTTGTACATTTATAGTGCACATGCCCGGAGTTCAAGGGAGAGAGAATTCACCTCTCACAGCTCTTATTCAATATGATGCAAGTAAGAACCTGCTGGGAGGCCATGATCATTAGCATGGAGTGCTCCAATATTCAATTGACTTGTCGATTCACCAAATTTGTATGGCCATTTACAAACAGGAAAAAAATCACTTGTTGAAACTAATATTTAATGCATAGTTTCCCATTATCCCAATGCTATTCCAGATGTCTTTCATGTCATTTCGCTTATTCAGTAACATCTTGGGCTAAATAAGCTTGTGATCTATCCTGATTGGCCTGTTTCTGCACTTTACTTAATAACTCTGCACCTTACATTAAAAACCTTTTATTGTTGTTGATACAAATATGCTAAAAAACCTCAGTACAGCTGTGCCAATCAAGCTGATCGCTTTATTGAATTCAGATTTTTAATTGTGTTTTCTTTCTGATTTTTACAATAATGCATAGCCATTTGCTAATCAGTTTACAACTGTTTCAAAAGTGATAATTATTGTGTTAATTATGACTCTCAAAGGGAGCCTCTATCATGTATTTTAGTTTCTTCAAGTCATAACTCTGAGAGCCTATCAGTTCAGCTTTGCTTGTCTGCTTTGACTGAAACCTGAAAGCACGGCAGCAGGAGGGTGAAAAAAGCAGTGAAGGTAGTGGTTTCTGGTTACGGATATCAGGTAACATTTATTTTGCACATTTGCGTCAGGGAGGAGAGGACATAAAATGCATAGCTCTCCCATTGTCCTCTGGTCCAGCGAAGTAGTTGAAGGCAGGGGCAGATGATTTTGCAGACCATACGCAACAAAATTACAGACTGGTAAAAAGTGAATTACGGCGATGTTCTTCATCTCAGGGTTCTGACTGACATCACAGACATCTCGAGCTTCGCTCTCATTGTCTATTTGATATCACTCAGGATCCCTCAGTAAAAAACATGTCTGTAATTAACTCCTACCCATCTATAATTCTATATGTAATGTGATATTTTAACCACTCACCGGTTAATCAGCCAACACTGTTCTAATAGAGACAATTTTCTGCAATATGTTTTTTTATTTTAAGATTTTTTTTTATGAATCAAATAAATTATTTACCACCCTTGTAAGGGGATGACAACATTAACAAACTAACTTGCCCTGCAATCTAAGGATGTGGAGTAGTTTGTTGCTATACGTGGTACATTTAAACCTCCCTCTAAAGAGGAATCTGCTTAGCTGACCCCAGTCGCAGCAGAATCCCAGTGGCTTTGCATCACAGTTACTTGGTTGAGATTATATTTTTTTTAATTTTAAGTGAACGTACATAAAAGAAATACCAGCTTTTCATAGTGGCACAGAGAGTGCGTGCCATGAGCCCTCTGCAACGAAGGTGGCCCAACTGGCTAATAAGTGCAAAGATTGAGATTGCAGTGGGCCCCTTAACCGCCTTTATATCTGGGGTCCCTCATCTGTGCACAAAAGATAGCCCAGACCCTTCTCGATTGTATGAAACATGCAAGGGACTTTTTTCTACAGCTAAAATGTGCTGTTTCATCAGCCATAAAGAAGTGGTTTCTAGTGCAACATAACATAGGAGAATTTTCAAATGGTCAAAATAGCAGAAAGGTAGATTAAAAAGGTACTTACCTGTAGTAACAATATTTATAGTGGATACATATTCTTCCCACAGATTCTTAACCTCATAAATCGCTGGAGTATTTTAGCCACCAATCTGTTGGTTGATGGCAATTCCTGGTACTTTTTCTGCATCCCATCAAGGCCTGTAGAGACTAGCAGATTCTTCCACACAAGAGACAAATACAGCACATAACATGTTTGCATACCTTGAGACTTATTGATACCGGTCACACCACAGGGACGGCTACAGAAGCCTACAGTAAGATTATGTATCCAGCAGAGATATAGTTATCGAGGATAAGTAACCTTTCTTCTAGTGAAGAATGCCTTCCCACGGATTCCTCATCTTATGGATAATTCCATAAGCAGTACCTTTCAGGGAGGTGGTAATGAGCAGTGCTGCTTAACCAACTAAATCATGCAACACAGGTGGTGCGAAATACTCATGATTGCGTGCCTGGGTTGGAAGGCAAGTATGACCAGACCAGTTGTTTGTAGGTGTCAGCAAAAGGGGTGCCTCTTGAAAAAGCCATGGAAGGATCCGCAGCACAGGTAGAATGAGCCTGAATGCCATTCACAGAGTCTTACTTGTGCAGAGAACAGTAGATATTGATACCAAGAATGACTCAACATGAAATGGTGTGTTTGGTCACCACTTTGTCCTTTTAGCTCCAGAGGAGCCCACCAAGAGCAGTCGTTCGCTTTGTCCAGACGTGTGCAGATGTCATGCGACAACACATACCTGGGTTCCAGCCTATGCATACCACGCTCCTCCTAGGTTAAATTTGCAGCATGGACTAAAGATGGAAGTTTAATAGACTTTCCCATATGAAATGGGACAATCTATTTACCTCCTGAGGTAAAAAGGTTGAACAGGTACAAAGGACCATCTTATCCAGGTATAAAATTGCACAACTGACATAGCGAACGGGTCTTAAGTTATCTGACCCTACAGGTAGAAGTAAATCCCTGCCATTAGAACTATTTTAAGAGTAAATAGTTGAGCCGAGCAACTGTGCCTGGGTTTGAGTGAAGTTATCATTAAGAAAGTGAGAACAAGGGTCAGAGGGTCCAATTACAGTGAGGAACAATAGGGAACAAGCAAAGCAAGCCTTGCAGAAAACAAGCCACTAGGGGCGATGGAAGAGGGAGGTTCAGTCGGGAACACACAAACGTAGGGAGAACTGCAAGGTAGCCTTTAATTGTAACCAATGACAGACCCTGTTGTGTGAAGGACACTGCAAAACTCAAGACATCGGACAGGTGAAATGTAACAGTATTAATGCCTTCCAACTCACGTCATTGCACAAACCTACTTCAGCTGCTTTGGGTGGCAGGCTTTCTTGCTGCTAAAATAGCAGGAAGGCAAAAGGATTATAACACTCAATTACGTGCAGAATTTGGTCTGGGGTAGAAGCCGGACTGCAAGAGTGGTCTGTTTTGAAAATGTGGGGCGAAAGGAGGTCAAATGCTGATTTGAAACACATCGAATACTAGATTCTTCTCATCCAGTCTGGAGAAACCAGAATTTGCTGTGCATAATCCTCCTGCACTTTCGTCAGAACCTCTCACAGAAGCGGGATTGGTGAAATCCATACAGAATGCCCTGAGACCAAATGAAACTGAAGGCATCGCCCCAGGGAGCCATCCAGAGAGAAGTGTATGGAAGACAACTGAGGGTATGTCCTGCTGCAAAGAGATTAAGGAAGAGAAACCCTAATCTGAAGAAGAATGACTGTTCGTTTATGGTGTAGCCAGCAATAGATGACCGAGGGCATTTTCTCTCCCACTAGGAGAGCATGAGAGACGGGACGCCACTGCAGACTCACGGTTACTGGACCAAAGTCCACAAGCAACCCACCTCCAAACATAGCGTCCACAACTCCATGCAGCTCTACTTGTTGATATAATGGATGGTAGTGGTGTTATATGACAGAATCTGGACAACGCTCTCAAAAATGAAAGGGACAAAGCTTTACAGCTAAGTGGACCACCCACAGCTCTACCACATTTATGTGCTGGTGCTGCTCCTATGCAGACCAAAGGCCCACACAGCCATGCTTTCAAGATGAACACTCTAGCCCAGTAAACAGACACCAATGACCAACATGAGCCTGGGTGATTTCTTGGAAGGTTTGAGAAGTCCTTGGTGTAAGATAACCCACAGCCAGCACCAGGAACTGCACCTTCACCGTCAAGTCATTCAAATATGGGAATACATGGACTCTTGCCCACTGCAGTGAAGATGTCACGAATGAAAAAGAGGACCACACATGTCAAGTACTGCCTGTGCGGACAGTGAGAATTGGAAAATATAAGTTAGCATACGGGACGTCCAGGGATGCCACCAATCTCTTGAGTTTAAGTCGAACAAAACCTGGACCGAGGACTTAATTTAAAAATTATTTTGCCAGATGAACAGGTTCAGAAGTAAAATAATTAAAATCCTGTGCCTCTGTTCCAGAGGCACCAACTATGTGGCCTCCTTTTTCAGCAAGTCAAGGACATTCACCTCTAGAATGACAGCGTGAGCAGACAAGCAGGCTCAGAAGGAACAGACAAGCAGGCTCTGAAGGAAAGAGGGTGGCCTGCAAGGGAGAACAGATAAGGAGGGGCACAACTCATGCAGATCAGCTGGATCACCCAGCATTCCACTGCCATTTGTTCCCATAGGGTGGAAAAATTAAACATGGTGGTTATGTTAAGGTGTCAGAGGGGGTTTAAAAGTGACAGAACGAGTGGCGGATGATAGGGATTTCTGCTGCTGCTGGCAACATCCTCAAGATACACCCCAGCCCTGAAAGGAGATATAGTTGCTGTGAAGTTTCAATGACCTGAGAGAGCTGTGGTTCACAAAACTGTCTGCCCAAGAATAACCGTGAATTTATAAAACTGTTGGTGGAACCGCAATGTAGGGAAGGCCAAGGGTGTAAGCTGTAGCCCTGCACTTCTTAAAGTATTTAGAGGAGGAGCCAGCCAACCTACACCCTTGGAGGGTCTGAGGTATAGGAAATATCACATTCTGGCACAGTATCTAGGCCAATAGCATTTTCTAATTCGAAGTAGAGGTCTGCATTGATATTGTAGGGTGGCAGGAGGGTGAGCAGCCTCTGAGTCATTCTCCTCCACACAGCCATAGTCCTTTTCCTCCATAGTTAAGGCCTTTAAATTTTAACTGAAAACTTTCTCCAGGAAGATGAGCTTTTGAGCACTGAGGAGATGATCACAATGGGAGTTATTATTGACATTAACCATGACATTCTCATCTCATACATGGATAATACTTTCCACTATCAATTCCTTGGATGGCTCCCGAGACGGCTCAGTGGGCAATGTCTTGTTAATTGGACCAGCTATATAGGAGGTGGCACCTTCCAAAATCAGAGCACAAAAGTGAAGCACAAACAAGGGGCTTAGCAAACAAGGCAATGACAATGTAGCTGGTACCCATTTCACCAAAGGCACCGGAGTCAAAGCCTGTGGAGGCATAGCATTGGGAGGCATAAGAGCCCACAGGAATAAGCTCCAGTCTGCCTCTGAACCCCATCCCAGAAAGTAGCAGAAGGCATGACAGCGCTATCCTGAAAATATGTAGCATCAATAGATCACCAACAGTAAGGCCTTGACTTGATCTGGGTCTGCGAAAGGAAGACACTTTGTTCTCATCAGGACTCACAGTGATACCCTGACATCAAAGAAGAGTCAAGAAAAGGGTAACTGCATTGAGGTTCTGAACGATCACATGACCAGGGCTGCTTCCTCAAGGAAGTAGCCTTCTCTTTCTCACAGGGCTTTCTGTGTGTTTTTAATTTTTAGAGAAGATCTGTTAGGCGAATGCGCACAGGAGAATGGCTTACCTTTAGAAAAGAGAATTGCTTGTGAGTTTTCCTGTGGGTCTTAGATAAAAATAACTTTGCCTCCCCCTCTCTGACTGCTTGGTTCAAGAGACCCTTGTGAGGGCACCTTCCAAACTGAGACACCTTATACTGTCATCAAGGGAGTCCCAAAAGAGACATTTTTCTGAGCTTCTATCAGACAGACTTTATTCCCTGAGGCCCGTTGAAAAGACAATTCACTTAGTCACAGTCATAACCTCACAAAATTGCCTGAGAGCTCTCGATCTAGTCTAATGGGCACCTAAAAACAGGAACTGACGTCAGCACAAAGTTGGATGACTGATAGGCCACAGTGACATCATGTCTGAAAGCAAAGCTGCAGCTGAAGCCAAACTGTGTCCCCTAGGGGGTGATGGGGTGTCACTGCTCGGATTAAAAGACCACCAGACCAGTCTGAAGCCAGGAAGGAGTATTCTTGAATCTACTGGAAAACGTAGTGCATCAGAAGGAAAACAATCAGTTTCTTACAAATCAAACCTGTAAATATCTTTTTTTACGAAAAGAGTGGGGGAATAAATGTACAGTATAAAGTCAAATTTAGATTTATGTTACCAAAAAACATACCTGCACGATGTAGTATCAATGGATTATTTGTGTTAATCAGCTTGTGAACTATTTCCATGCAGAACTAGAAAAATAAAACACAATTGCTAGAGTAATAATCACATTGACAGTTTTACAAAATATATACAGGGAGTGCAGAATTATTAGGCAAATGAGTATTTTGACCACATCATCCTCTTTATGCATGTTGTCTTACTCCAAGCTGTATAGGCTCGAAAGCCTACTACCAATTAAGCATATTAGGTGATGTGCATCTCTGTAATGAGAAGGGGTGTGGTCTAATGACATCAACACCCTATATCAGGTGTGCATAATTATAAGGCAACTTCCTTTCCTTTGGCAAAATGGGTCAAAAGAAGGACTTGACAGGCTCAGAAAAGTCAAAAATAGTGAGATATCTTGCAGAGGGATGCAGCACTCTTAAAATTGCAAAGCTTCTGAAGCGTGATCATCGAACAATCAAGCGTTTCATTCAAAATAGTCAACAGGGTCGCAAGAAGCGTGTGGAAAAACCAAGGCGCAAAATAACTGCCCATGAACTGAGAAAAGTCAAGCGTGCAGCTGCCACGATGCCACTTGCCACCAGTTTGGCCATATTTCAGAGCTGCAACATCACTGGAGTGCCCAAAAGCACAAGGTGTGCAATACTCAGAGACATGGCCAAGGTAAGAAAGGCTGAAAGACGACCACCACTGAACAAGACACACAAGCTGAAACGTCAAGACTGGGCCAAGAAATATCTCAAGACTGATTTTTCTAAGGTTTTATGGACTGATGAAATGAGAGTGAGTCTTGATGGGCCAGATGGATGGGCCCGTGACTGGATTGGTAAAGGGCAGAGAGCTCCAGTCCGACTCAGACGCCAGCAAGGTGGAGGTGGAGTACTGGTTTGGGCTGGTATCATCAAAGATGAGCTTGTGGGGCCTTTTCGGGTTGAGGATGGAGTCAAGCTCAACTCCCAGTCCTACTGCCAGTTCCTGGAAGACACCTTCTTCAAGCAGTGGTACAGGAAGAAGTCTGCATCCTTCAAGAAAACCATGATTTTCATGCAGGACAATGCTCCATCACACGCGTCCAAGTACTCCACAGCGTGGCTGGCAAGAAAGGGTATAAAAGAAGGAAATCTAATGACATGGCCTCCTCGTTCACCTGATCTGAACCCCATTGAGAACCTGTGGTCCATCATCAAATGTGAGATTTACAAGGAGGGAAAACAGTACACCTCTCTGAACAGTGTCTGGGAGGCTGTGGTTGCTGCTGCACGCAATGTTGATGGTGAACAGATCAAAACACTGACAGAATCCATGGATGGCAGGCTTTTGAGTGTCCTTGCAAAGAAAGGTGGCTATATTGGTCACTGATTTGTTTTTGTTTTGTTTTTGAATGTCAGAAATGTATATTTGTGAATGTTGAGATGTTATATTGGTTTCACTGGTAATGATAAATAATTGAAATGGGTATATAGTTTTTTTTGTTAAGTTGCCTAATAATTATGCACAGTGATAGTCACCTGCACACACAGATATCCCCCTAACATAGCTAAAACTAAAAACAAACTAAAAACTACTTCCAAAAATATTCAGTTTTTATATTAATGAGTTTTTTGGGTTCATTGAGAACATGGTTGTTGTTCAATAATAAAATTAATCCTCAAAAATACAACTTGCCTAATAATTCTGCACTCCCTGTATATCAACAATGATTGGCTACTGCATGGATAATATTAAGAAAATTAATTCATCAGTTTAAAGCAGTGTTAATTTTTACCTTTGCATAGTGACATGCTCAAGGTAGCCATGTGTGAGATACCGTTCAATGGTGGTACTGTGTAAATATTTAACAATCCTCTATCAACAAATGCAAACAAATTGGGTTAGGTCTATACTTACTTTCAACAATCGACTCTACCATTGGCTGCCCTAAAAGAGTGTGGTGCTCCGGTTCTACTATGTTCTATGTTGCTGCCTACTGCTATTACATTTAGAAGTGTGTTCCCACACTTTACCTTATCTTGCAAGTCTTCCTGTCCAAAAGAGTTTGCACTGCTACAGCTCCTATTCTGCTCATGTTGGGAGAAATAAAAAAAAAGGATGGCTGCAAATATTCAGAGAGATCTGGAGAAACTGCAGAGGGAGAGGCTCATTGACAGAGAGAAAGAAGGTGAGAAAGAGCAAACGATAGCAAGCACATGCAGTGGGGTGGACACCTCTTTACATTCTGCACGAAAGTGATGTTCAGTCAAGAGGATAATCCATACTTTTTCCTCAAATGCCAAGGTTTCCCAAAAGAGGAATTATCTAAAGAAGGACTGGCGTTAAATCACCTGGATGTAATGAAAACTGGCTAGATTTGCCAAAAAAGGCGAAAGGGTCAAAAGCATGACCTTATTCTTGCAAACAAACGTTATTTCACGACCAGACCCATAACATAACACCCAGTAGGCAGATTTCCCTACTATGACATTAATATGACATTAATATGACAAGAATCTACAGTTCAAAAGTCTAATGGTCAGTGGTATTTGGAAAAATCAAATTTCTGCACCAACAGCAAAAGTTTTTCTGATATGTGGAATAATACAAAACTCTCTGGTCAAGCTCATTCTGCAATGAGTAGTAATCATTTAGTATTTTTGCAACTGTCAACAATAAAATGTTTCATGCCATAATGGGAAAATAATTTTTACTACCTGCCCAAAATTTCAATTTGAACAGTTTCAGGTATGCATCCAACAAGATTTATGTTTCTGTGTAGCAGCTGTGCTATAGAGATGAGCTCCTTTGCCCCCATAATCCATGAGAAGCAGTGCTGAAAGGAAGACACGCTATATGCCAACTGTCAGCAATATAGAAGCAATGGGACAGGTGAGGCTCCGGGAGCCCTTTCCTCCCCAGAAGCTTCTTTGAGCTAAGTGCACTGCAAGCAGACATCAAGATAGAGTGGACAAAGCAGGGTCAAGGGAGTCTGCTTTAACATGGATCGGAATGCACTTCAGATCCCCTTTGTGGCCAATGTCAACAAGCATGCCTCCGCACTAAGCACTTCTGCTCACAAGGCTCTTGTGGCTACCAACAGGACAATAGCACCCGTGCCTCCCTCACACCTGAAGAGAGAAGTGATCGAATTCTGTGGCAGTCAGCTTCTGCTCATGCATGGGAAAAATGAAAAACTGAAGGGATTCAGCCAAGAGTCATAAATGACAGTCACACCGCTAATGGAGCTTCCAACTGGTAGCTTACACACCCTTGCAATCCAGCTTTTGAGCTCTCACTTTTCCAGTGAAGATTGTCTTGGTGCCCTGACCTCAATCTCCATATTACCTCAACTGGCTTCAACAAAAGCTACCATATGAATAGTATTAGGAGCTTTGCATAACAGCTAAGCTCTCAGTTGTAAGTGCTAAACGAAGCTGGATCACGCGTGTCCCAGTGACTTGCATTGTCAACAGGCTATTGAGCAATGCTTATTTACTTCTCTGTTCTAACCACCCATGTCAATGTAAATCAATGTTTCACTGCTTGTATATTATTAGTAATCCTTTCCATCAGAACTATTAGTAGCAATTGACTATGAAAACATAACAAAAGACAGATCTTACAATATTGGAGTAGAGTGCCATAATTCATCAGAAAAATACCACATGTAAAAAAGTAATGATCCAGTTTTCCTTTTTTCAATCAGTAAAAACAGCAAACAAGGCCACCCACAAATCCTCCAACGAACGTTTCAATTAATATCTAGAGGACTTCCAAATAACTAGGGGGCTTTAGCATCAGCTGGAACAACCCCTGAGGCTCTTACACAAGAATGTTAATGAAACACACAAGCTGCATCAAACTTCCTCAAGCACATATGGTTTTCATACACATGAAAGTAAAATTACTGACAGTCATTCATGACTCAACCTCTGACTAATGCAAATCTTGCATCGAGGTTGAAAAAACTGATCACCTTCTGATTTCCATTAACTTTCATATAGCTGCTTACTTAAGGTCTTTTATAAAACATCTCTCAAACAAGACTCTGTGGAAGACTGGTCATAAGCAACAGACAACATAACAATGTCTTCTGATTTTTCCAGTGATATGAATATACTAAACGCCACACAAGACTGCAGTCTCATGGGAAACAGACTCCTTCACATGGACAGAAGACCTTTACTAGCACATGGAACACATAATTCTAAGATAAACACTTCTAAACAAGAAAAGAAGTGTTAATGTTCAAGAGGAATATGTGCTAAAAAAAGGCAGCCTACACTCTAGCAAACCATAAAAATATAAGAAAATACAAAAATAACATCCTACCCAATACAGTGCAATCTGTGCAAAGTAAAACCAGTACCTCACTGACCAAACACCTGAAACCTTTTTAAATGTGTGACATCTAATCCTTCATATTCGTCCACAATTCTTACATCCATAAACCATTAGGCAATGACTTCCTTATGTTCTTTCACAGCAGGATTGTTCTAAACAGAAGCTCCATACCTACCAAAATTTTTCCAGTTCAAGTCACACGCTATTCTCCTTCGATCAATTTCTCGCCAATCTCGGTTGACAACCTAACAAACACAATCTGAGAATTAAAGCCAACCTCCTCTCATGATAATGCAATTATCACGAAATATTCTCAACTTAAACATAAATTTCTTCTCTTTATACTCTCAGGGAATGCAGTGAACGATTCAGAAAGCGTGTGAGTATTTCCTGACATGCTAAACACCGATCAAATTACACCATATTTTTAAAAAACAAACAAAAAACGAAACTGACTATCAGCGACTAACCTTCGCTAGCTAGAAAAGGTTTCTGAAAAATATGCAGCTGTTCAAACCCACTCAGAATATCAATCTCCAAGCTCCTTAGTAAATTAGCCTCAGATGTGGCTCCAGCACAAAAGAACTTAACTTTGGTAATGCCTTTAATGATAGATATAACCGCCGATTCCGCACCTTGCGAATTTCTCCTGGCACTGAGATGGATCCGAACACTTTTCAGCAATTACCTTCTACATGCACAGGTGGCATTGTGCGGCTCCGCATTGGGTTTGTTGACTCCTAATATAACATCAGGACCCTCGATACATGTGCCACCTCCATGCGCTGATGTTAGTTTATTTGTGGTCTCTGCATGCGCTGGACATAAATATGGAAATCAGCAGAGTGAGAACTAAATTTAGCATCTTATTAATGGACACTGTGAGTTCATTCCATAGAACAGGGAAGAGGGAGGGTCGGTAAGGATTCTGTGCTTAGAGTCTCTATCAGAAAAGGCGGTACCAAAGGTAAGTAACTTGGGCTTCTGATAGCGACTTATAACCGCAGATTCCTCATCTTGTGAATAAATACCAAAGCAGTACTTCTCTTCCGGCAGGCAGTCTGTGGAGTGGTTCAGGCCAGGAAATCCTGCAGGGCACATTATGCAAAGAGCCAATATCAGTGAAACCAGCTATCCAGGGAGTAATACTTCATGAACATGTGAAGAGATGCTTAAGTTGCTGTCTGAAAAGTGTTCAGAAATAGCACACCGGGTAACTGCGCAGTGGTAGAAACCTTCACTCTGCTGGAGTGAGTGTATAAGGCTTCTGGTGGCTGTGTCTTGGACCATCCATAGCAGACCTTTAGGCATAACACAATCTATCTAGAAATTGTCTCCTCTTTTGCACCACTTTGCCTTTGTTAAGCCAAGAGAAACCCAAAAAAAAAAAAAAAACATTGTTCATCCTATTGGAAATCTCCAATTAATTCGACATAGAAGCTAAGTGCCCTGTCTGGTTCAAGGCAGTGAAGACATTCTTCCTCCTTGGAAGGGTGAGGCAGTGCACAGAAAGATGGCAAGGAAATGGATTACCCAAAGTGGAAGGGCATGACTACCTTAAGCCAAGAATGCCACTTTTGTCATGGGGCTGAATTTTTCCAGGAAGATGTATATGGTAGAATTACATACAAAGCCTGGAGTTCGCTCACTCGCATAGCCTATGTTATGCAGATTAGGAATGCCAACTTTATAGTTAGAAGGTGAAAGGGACAACTGTGCACAGGTTCAAAGAAAGTGCACATCAGATAAGTGATAATCAAATTAAGGTTCACTGTAGCATCAGAAATGGTGTTGGAGGGAACATATGGGTCAACCGTTTCAAAAAGGACACCACAACAGGTGATTTGAAGAGAGAGACGGTTGATCTTGCACACGCAGAAAGGCCAAAAGGGCTACGAAACAACCTTTAACTGTGGTCACAGTAAGGCCTTGCTGGGCCTTGAAAGACAAAACAGAAGAATGTCAGATAAACTTTCTTGCAAGGGACTAAATATGATGGAAAAACACTTCTCTCAGCCTTGTATTTACAGTTTTGATAGATAGGCACCAGGTGGCCAGAATAACACCCATAACTTCGAAAGAAAGATCAAGGACTATCAACTGTCATCTCTCAATCTCCAAGCATGGAGGTGTAGGTTTTGCAAGCTTGGGTGCATGACCCAGCCCTGTTGCTGCAACAAGAGGTTCTCCTGAAGCAACAGAGGGTAAATGCTCACAGCCAGAAGTTGTGTGTAACACACGCTTCTCATTCAGTCTGGGGCCACTAGGATGACTTGGGGCTTGATCTTTCTCAGTATTATGGCCAGGAGAGGGAGGGGTGGAAAGGAGTACAGGAGCCCCAAATCCCAGTGTAGGCAAAAGGAGTCTCCTAGAGAGGACTTCCTTGGGAACTCAAACTTGCTTAATCTTTGATACTGTTTGCTGTTTATGGTGCCAAAAAATGAAGACAGGTTTCCCCCCATTGCTGGAAAAAGCCCTGTGCCACCTCTGAATGTAATTGTCATCCATGATCCACTAGGCAACGGCGGCTGAGTTAGTCTGCCCAAGCATTCAAAGATCCTGTCAGGTGTTGTGCGATCAGGGATATGCCCCAATGCATTCAGTCACTTCTGAAGAGGTAGAGTTGCCTGGCATAGGACCAATGACCCACCCGCTGCCCTGTTTTGCTGCAGTAGCATATGGTGGTTGTGTTGTCTGTGAACACCAGTAACGAATGGTTGTGGAAAACGTCTTCTGAGCTAAGGGAATCACTTGCAGCTCCAAGAAGCTAATGCAGAGGAAAGCATCTTCTAGAGATTAGAGATCTCTGAAGACAACCTCTTCCAGATGGCCTTCCCAACCCAGCAACAATGTATTTGTCACAACCGTTAGCTCTGGGTGGGGTAGGGGAGGTGTTTGCCATTGGTCCAATTTCAGCAGAGCAACCGCCACTGCAAGTATGCCAGTCTCCTTTGACACTTGAATGGAATTCGACAGCTGCCTGGTGCTGAGCCCACTGGGGTTCCAGATTTCACTGCAGAGCCGGAATGTGCTATCTGGCATAGTTCACAAGCAGGATGCAGGAGACAAGGGCCTAAGAAGCCTCAGAGCCAATCTCACAGACCCAGGTAGCAGGATGGAACATCGTTATCATAGTCTGAATGTCAGGGACTCTTTGAGGTGGAGGAAAGACTACATAAAACACCATGGTTGGCTCTGATAAAGGGGAGACACTGTGAAGAAATCAGATGTGGTTTCACCAAACTGATGGAAAAATCCAGTGATATTAACAAGCCGGGCATCATCTGCATGTGGGTTATGCTCGTTTGAAGCAACCAGTTATTGAGATATAGGAAAATTGGTATTCCCAACCACCACAGATAAGCTGTGACCACCATCACTTTTGTGAACATCCAGCGAGCACTTGTCAGGCTAAAAGGGAGCCCAGGGAACTGAAAGTGTCTGTGGCCTTCTTGAAACCGCAGATAACATCTGTGGGACTGCAGGGAATGGACATAAAAAGAAGCATCCTTCAAGGTGAGTGCCGCATTCCAGTCTCCTCGATCCAGGCCAGATAGAACTTGGGCCAGGGTGAGCATTTCGAAACTGTCATTTTGAAGAAAGAATTTCAAAGAGTGAAGATGTATGATGGGAGCGAGGTCTCCATACTATTTGGCACCAGAAATACACAGTAGCAGCAATAAGTCCTTATCTTTACCACCAGTGGCATGTTTGGTAGAACAGACAGAAAGGGGGGGGGGGGGGGAATAGCCATGTTCTATGATTTAGAGCACCCACTGGTTGGACGTGCCGCTCCTCCAACCAGGGAGGTGAAAGGGGACTTGACCTCCCTACAGAGTGATCGTGCATCGTTAAGGACCTAAGGAAGCAGTTTTGTGTCAGCTGTGGGAAGGGATGCAGAGATTTGGATAAAGAATTGTCCCTGGGGGACTGGGTGCAGTCTGCCTGTTCCCCTACCTCTACCTTGAAAGCACTGGGAGGCTTACTGTTGCTGAGGTCCATACTGGCCCATCTGCTGGAACCTCTGTGTGAAGCCTAGAATGGTGAGAGTGGACTAAGGACACAGATGTGCAGGTGGAGCAGGCTGTGGCTTTGCTGTCCACGTTCACCCCAAAACAGGCGAGAACTGCTGAATGGCATGTCCATAAGGTCCTGCTGGATGTTTGAAAAGAAGCCTCAGGAGCGTATCGAGGCATGGTGCCTTACCACCACATTGGTGACAACTGTCCTATCCTATGGTCTTTGCTGAATGCAGTTCTACTTTCTTGCACAAACTTGCAATGCACAACTTACTGAATGTTGGTGAGTTCTGCACTAAAAAAACCTTGTGATAAATACGTCGAAAACTAAATTCACAAGACTGAACCACAGGAAGTCTCGCTTTAAAATATACGGGCAGCGTTTGAGCAGAGTTAATTCGTTTGACTATCTGGGAATTAGATTTGACGAGAAGTTGTCTTGCCCCCATAACTCCTCGCCTACCCTCACTACCGCTCCCCCCTCACCGAAAAATCATCCAGAAGCGAAGGGCTCCGTTTCACTAAAGTAATGCAGTGCATAGGTTTTTTCTTAAGTGTGGAAGGAGACTTGTCTCACCAGCACTCCGTGCCTTTCAAATGAAAGCCATGGCAGCAAGCATCTTTGGCGCGTAACAAAGAGGATTTAAAAATCCAAAGGGACTTGGTCAGATGGAAAAGAGATTTCTGCACAGCTTTCTCTGCTTTGGGCAATGGTTGCTCTCAAGCTGAAACTGGGCATGAGGCCAATCAAATCACTTGGGGCTGTCAAATCAGTTTTATACTGGGTACAAATCTGGACAAAGCCTGACTTGGCAATCCACAGAAAAGCAATGTGTGAATTTTGGCTGACAAAGTGAGTAGACTTCCTTGGTTTAATCAAATTTCGTGAACCCTTCTGACAATAGGGAGCTTAGTTTACTGGAATAATCCGGAGGCAATGACACCTGCAAGCATCCAGCTACTCAAGGACAAGTTTTGGATGTATTTAAGATCTGAAACGGGAGGCCCTTTGACAATCCGTTTCTGACAATTAAACCAACTGCATTAATCGAAACCAAAATGGATGTTTTACCAGTTGTGAAAAGGTCACGTTTCATCAGACTGAGTTTGGGCATCCTACAGGTCAAAAGATTTCACAAAACACTGGCAAAGGTCTAAGGTAGCCTCAGACATTCTGACTGCAAACGAGGCAGGAAAGAAACCCTGCTTCATTTTTTGTGATGCACAACGTCTCTGCCAAAGGAAAGAATATCTCTGTCCGTTATTTATTAAAGCATAACATAAGGAACTGCAACATGCTCCTGGCATTCTGCCTTCACGTTGACACTGTGGCCCGGTACAGGCCAGGAGCCTCATACATCTGCACTGCATGAAGATCAACAAGGGGCATGACTTAAAGGCCTATCCTTTTCCCAGTGCTGGAGTCATCTAGTTACAGTATTGATAGCATTACCGCTCCCCTTAGCCACTGGAAGACGTTTGAAGTATAATTCTCAGCTACCCAATGTTTTCGTCCTTTTTTTTGGTAATTTTGCACACATACCAAAGCTACTGGCCCCCTGCACATACATTGTTAAGTTAGTTATTTTCTTTTTGATTTTACTTGTCCATCTGGGCCAGAGACACACAAGGCGCACTACTGCCAGAAAGCCCATACTAAAGACAGTTTTGGTCCAGTTTTTATATTATCAGGTTTGTCAATGACCTATGTCAAGGTGTTTTTTTTTTTTTTTTTTTTTTTTTTTTTTTTTAATCTGGCCTTTTATGCATATTCTGGATTTGTAAATTGCCCTTCTGAATATGGCGAGTACAGATAACTTAAACCATCTGCTAGCTCCAATATTATTTTATACATGCTAACCCCGTCTCAGATTTCTGTCTGCTGGTTTTTATGTTCCTATTTTATGTAATATTGAATGGCTTACATATAAGATGGAACAATAAAGATTGAACCACTGACTGCTCTGTCCAAACAGTCGGTCATGTCCAAGCCAGAGCTGATGGTGTTTTTTTTCACTAAATCTTGACCATTTAATATAAGTCTTTAGAATTTCACACTGACGTCATATGAGACAGCTTGCAAACCCTCTGCTGTGAGGAAACAGACATTTTGCAGATTCACCCCTATTTTTGCCCCCATCTGGACTACTAGGCCCCGGTGTACTGGCTCTAAAACACCCTGAGACTTTCTAATGAGGACTCAGTGCATGTGCTCTGACCCTTAAAAAGCATAATTGGCTTAACCCAACTGGAGTAACCTGATTTAATTGTAAGTCCCTAGTAAGCGGTACAAGGCTCACCTTTGGCCTGTAAGATGAAGTGTCACTTGTGAACTGTAGAACTGGTTGTTCCCACCACAAGGATGGCAAAGTAAAACATGTCTCCCAGACTGCCACTGCAGACTACTAGAGAATTTTCTTTCTATTTTGTCATTTAAGGTAATGGTTGGGTCCAAATCTCCCTTTTTTCTTCTTAAAATTTTATTGAGATGTTTAAAAAACCATATACAAGAGATTATACAACATACAGGAGGACAATGTAATTGTCTGGTGCAGTAGGGTGCCTGAAGAGACATCTATGTACCACTGTGTCCAGTGAAGTTAATACAGCAAGACAAGGTTGCTAAGCCTATTTAATATGTAATGTAACAATACAAGAATGTGAAGCAGGTACTATAACGAATGCAATTATTTAGACTATAATGCACCCACATTTTATGGTCATACAACTAAGAGAGAGAGCACAGAGTAGTGATAAGAGCAGGCTACAGCAAGGGCAGAGGGAGATACAGAATGAAAGGGGAGAAGGAAAAGATGGAGGAGAAGGAGAAATAAAGAAAAGGGAGCCATGTAAAACAGTACTTAACAAAGGTCCAGATTTAATCCAGCGGAATATATCAGAATATGCGGATATGATGGAATTTTTCCAAATTCTGCCGGTTTTGGATGAAAGCATATAATTCTCTTCATATGTACTGCGATGTAATTGGGTAGCTGGAGCACTTCAATTGGGCAGTGTGTGTACTCCTGAGGTAGGAGATGCACACCCACCATGTGGTAGGATACATTGTGAGTGGATTTCCTATCTATCAGGATGACCCTTAGCGCATGGTGATAAATAAGTCGAGAAGAGAAAGATCTGAGCCTGGGAGCTCAATAGGGGGAACTGCTTCATATGTGCCAAGTACAATTGTTGGGAAATGGAAAGAAATGGGGGGGAAGGAGGGTTAGAATAGACATTACCCAGTTGAGCATAAACCTCATCCCAAAAGGACGTAAAAAATGCACATAACAAGAACATATGTTCTGGGTCACCCCATGCTGATTTACATGGGCAACAGATGTTAGCGTCAGCTTCAATTTGAAAAGTCTCAAAGTGGTCCAACATAAGAAGTGTGATGCAAAAAGGTTTGTTTGTATTAGAGAAAGAATATGTTTGTTTGGGAGTAAAAGAAGGCAGAATTTCGCCCACATGTCAGCTTGTAGAGGTGGTACACCTTTAGAACAGAAATATTATGACCACTCGGTCTGCAAGTCGGGGTGCCATTGGGCAACACTGCGACAAGGCAAGGATGATAAATCCAGCAGGTCTAGATGCAAGGCGTCGACTTCTCAGTGTCACAATCACACCACAGGGCCACAGGTGCTGAGGCAGAGTCGGGTGTCACGGACATCAGTGACACGGCACTCAGGACTCACGATGTGGCGGGACTTCAGGGGCACTGCTGAGGTGTCAGGCCTGTGTTGCAGGTCGCGGTTGTTGCACTCAGTAGGGACCATAGCTGCAGTGCAGGCAGCAGCGCAGAGTCAGACAGAGGAACCGGTTCCAAAGTCGCTCTGGAGTCAATGTGCTTGGTTTCTTCTTGCCTGCACCAGAATTCGCACCCAAGGGCCCAGGAACTGGATTTGGCACCACTTGGCAAATCAGGACTCTCAGCAAACGAGCCCAGGTGCTGGCTGTTGAAGTCTTTGATGTCCCTGAGTCTTGTGAACTGGAGGCAAGCTCAGGCCAAGCCCTTGGAGAACCTTTGGAAGCAGGACGTAGAAAACAAAATCCAGTCCTTTCTCGTCCAGGACAGAAGCAGCAAGCAGTAGGCCAGCAGAGCAAAGCAACAGGCGGAGTGACAGTCCCTCCTACATTATCTAGTACCTCTTTCTGGCAGAATGTCAGTCCAGAAGGATTCTAACTTTGTGGGGTCAGAGGTCTAATACGTATACCCATGTCTGCTTTGAAGTAGGCAAACTTCAAAGGAAAGTCTTTGTAGTGCACAAGACCCTGCCATTCTTGCCCTGGCCCCAAACACACTCTATGGGGTTGAAGTCTGCTTTGTGTAAGGACAGGCACAGCCCTATACAGGTGTAGGTATCAGCTCCTCCCACCACTCTAGTTCAGGATATGCAGGGCAAACCTCAGCTACCTTTGTGTGACTGTTTAGAGTGAATTCACAAACAGCCCAACTGTCAGTCTGACCCAGACATGTAGTCCACAGACAGGCAAAGGCACAGAATTGTTAAACAAGGAAAAAGCCACTTTTTAAAAGCGGCATTTTCAAAATTACAATTTAAAAACCATCTTTACCAAAAGATGTATTTTTAAATTGTAAGTTCAGAGAACCCAAACTCCATATCTTTATCTGCCCGAATGGGAAATTACACTTGATATTTCAAGCCAATCCCCATCTTACCCCATGGAAGAGAGGCTGTGCAATAGTGAAAACCGAATATAGCAGTATTTCACAATCATGACATGTAAAACACACCAGTACCTGTCCTACCGCTTGAATACACTGCACCATGCCCATGGTAATGTGTTGGGCCTACCTCAGGGGTGACGTACAGGTAATAAAAAGCAAGGTTTGGGCCTAGCAAGTAGGTGCACTTGCCAGGCTGGAACGGCAGTTTAAAACTGAACACCCTGACAGTGTGGTGGCAGGTCCGAGATATGTTTACAAGGCTACTCATTTAGGTAGTACAATCAGTGCTGCAGACCCACTATTAGCATTTGATTTACAGGCCCTGACACACAGAGTGCAATTTACTAGGCACCCACAAGTAAAACTATGCCAATCATGGATAAACCAATCACCAATACCATTTAGACAGAGAGCACTTGCACTTTAGCACTGGTCAGCAGTGGTAAAGTGCCCAGTCCTAAAGCCAGCAAAAAAGAAATTCAGCACAGGATCAAAAACAGGCAATAAGCTTTGGGATGAACCCTGCATAAAAATGGCCAGTTCCAACTTATCTTTTTCCAAGGTATATCCACAGAAGCTGAAAAACTTGTTAATACGATTTATAACAGTCAGTATTACAATGTCTGAAGCTTCTGTTAAAATGAAAATGTCATCAGATTAAGTTGCCGTTTTAAAAACAGTCACCAAATTTTAGACCATCAGTATCCTCGGATTTGTTTAACATTAACAATAGGGGTCAATGGCAAGAAGAACAGGGAAAGCGGACAAACTTGTTGTGTACCTTGTTGTATGGCCAAATAGGTACAGGTTACCCCCCTCTAGCTGGCCAACTGAGTTCTAAGGCAGGGTGCAGTATATTAAAAAGTAGAACATGTGTTTTACAACAGTACAAACTCACCACACCATTGTGGTTTTTATTGTAAAACAGGCTGGTAGTCCCATTGGCAAGGACTGCGCTATAGGCTCACACATGAGCCTGGCTAACTTCTCAATGTGACAACTGAGATGGGTTCTTCAAGGTATCAAAAGAATCAGTGAATTAAATCTGATTTAACATTTACATTGAATTTAACGTCACTGATGGAAAAAAGTGCAACTTAGTAAAATGTCACTTTGATTGCCCAAGATTTCCAGTACCCATTTCTGAATGCACAAAGATTGTCTCTCCAGACAGCCTTCTGTCCGCCTTTGGAGAAGTATGAACAACTCCCAGGAAAGGTAACAGAGGTCTGACAGTGGAAGATGTGTTACTTCCTACCGGCAGGAAGCCACATGGAATGTTGGTCGAAAAGGTGACTACGAAGGGGAAGATGCCTTTGAAGGGCAAGTACGGCACCATAGTAGGAGGGACAGCACAGTTGTTTAGGTGCACAGGATGGCAGCAGCGACTGAGAGGGAAAACAGTTGCAAATCCAGCTTTCCTGTGATGAGTAGCCCCCTCAGGTAGCCACAACTCAGGGATGAGCTACCAAGCTTCACACACCAACAGGGGTTCAGCCATCTTGGGATATGGACAGCACTCAGGGAAAGCAAGACGTCACACTACACAGAAGTAATCATCGTGTGAGAGGAATCCTGTTAGCCCATTGGCTAGTGACAGCAACATCCTATGAGGGCAGTATCTGAGAATAAAAGGGGCACAAAAAACTCAGATCTGGGGAAGAGGACTGCCCTGCTGACCTTGGCACCGGCAAAGAAGAGGCTGCACCGAAGCTGATCTGCACCTGCTGCTCCTTGGGTTATAGAAGGAAAGCACTGTGCCTGGTGTGTCCTCCTCATGGAGAAGTCATCTCCTGAGCCCAGCCAGAAGCAGACTGGCAAGAGTCAGTTGACATTAAAGATGTGTGCTTTGCAGGCCACTAAATTCAATTTTTTTGTTGCTAAACGTGCAGTTTCTAAAAAATAGCTATTTTGAACGTTTGTTAAAGAATTCTGTTGGAATTATAAACCTACAGTGTTCTCTCTTTTATTCAGTAATGACTAGTAATGGTATGATCTTAAAGATGCAAAAAAGCTGTTTATTTTCCATGCATCTTTTTCTGACTTTTCTTTTCATGCCCCTTTGGTATTGAATGACTAAGTTTAAGAAACTAATTACTAAAGCTATTTTTTTACGAATGCTATTATACCTTTTCAACTCATTTAATCTTGTTATTTCACTTACTTATTTGACATCATGAATGGTTTCTGCACGGTTTGTACAAATCTTTTGGAAGATGGTTAACAACCTTGACCAAAATGTTCACCTGTGGAGCTACAAAGTCATAGGATTAGGATCGAACCAGGAGTAGAGGACTCATGGCTCAGTATCAATGCTATAAAAGAACCTCTTAAAAAGGGTTTTGTTTTTTTGTTTTTAATTCAAGTCATTTTATTTAGGATTTTCTAAATGTATAAAAGCCATATTAAAAGTATGTCAACTACAAGATTTAGCAGTGGGGGGGTGATGTAAAATTTCAAAGAATACACCATTGGAGCTTTATAACAAGGGATTAGGATAAGAAGTATGTGGAAATTGGTCACCTTAGTGTGAGTTATAGCAAGGGGGATTGGTAACAGCTATAATGGTGAATTGATGCCTAATAGTAAGAGTATTTTATTAAACAGAGGTTCCTTGAGCGGCACTTATATTGGAGAAGTGCATATAAAGATTTTCTAATGGTGAGATTATCCATGTTAGGTAGAAGGAGGCTGCAAAGTCGTCTGGGACCGGGGCTTTCTTAGTCTATAGTTTTATTATAGCAAGAAGGATTTCCTACCAAGAGATGTGTTTTTCTAGGTGGTTCTTAGAGGTCTGATAGATTTTGTTTCATAAGCGTCCGTCCCTTTGGTATACAGGCTACAAAATAATTTTTCGAATGGGGGAAGGATGTCTTTCTCTCTATTTGAGGTAACGCCCTGCTCGTTCCTTATGGAAGTTATACTCGTTTTACGACTGGTATGTTTTAGGTAGGAGGGTAGTATTCTGCCTGCCCTGTTTAGGCCACCCAAATTAATGCCTTTGAGTCTTTGGACTATTAGATGTGCTTCGCTATTTAGGATTTTGATAAACTCTTATTTAAGTTTGGTTAAAGTGACAAGCTGCAACTTATACATGGAATGTTTAAGAGTATGTTTGAGTTTATTTGGTTTTATAGTTGATCTAATATAGTATTGTCCTGTTTATATTTCCTTGCCATGAGTTTAATCATATGTTCCTGATAGTGGTTTTTAAAGCGTCCCATACTATTTGCAGATTGGGACTGAGTTTCTATTTGTTTTAATGAATTGATCCATTTCTTTCTTTATGGACTCTTTGAAGGATGGGTCTTAAGTAAGGTCATTCATCCACCATATTTTTGATTTGGGGGCAGACCAAGAAACATCATAAAACATGGTGATAAATACATGGTGTAGGAAGCTCGTCTGGTGTGTGGTGGGTACCTAAGGTACCTACATCTTATACCAGGTCCAAGTATCCTCTATTAGTGAAATATAGGTAGTGTCTAGAAGCCAGGCTCTCTAGGGGTAGCTGTGGATTAGCAGCCAAGGCTCATCTAGGAGACATGGAAAGCTCATGCAATACCCCTGTAGTCACACAACACTTACACACAGGAAAGAATACACTCAGTGTTACAAAAATAAAGGTACTTTATTATGGTAACACAACTACTACTACTACTACCAAAATTACTACAGAAGCAATACTCCCTTAGGAGGTAAGTGACATACCAGGTATATACACTAGTTGTCAGAAATAGACATAAGAATAGTTAAAAAAAAAAAACAGTGCGAATAGTGTAAAACACAATAGAGAATAGTGGACCTAGGGGGAGCACAAACCATATACTAAAAAAAATGGAATGCAAGAGTGTCACCCCCACCCAGGTAAGTGGAGTGTGAAGAGGGTCGCTGGGGGTACCGGGAAAGCACAAAGGTAAGTACCACAACACCTCCCCCAGCAACCAGGAAAGCAGGAGTAAATTACTAGAATTTCCCCCAGAACACCCACTTAGAAGAAAATAAGAGGATTGCAAAGCCCAGAGATGAGTGCAAGAAACCAACAGTGGATTCCTGAAGAGGAAGACCTGTGGAGAGAGGGGACCAAGTCCAGAAGACACAGCAGAGTCCGGTGGGGGCAGGAGCCCCTACCCCCCAGCTGAGGATTGCAGGAGTTGGTTGACGGTGCAAAAGAGAAGTCAGCACTGTAGCCTGGAGTCAAAGTTGAGTTCCTGGAGGATGCATGTGATGTCCCACACCGGAAGGAAGAGTGCAGTTGGGTTTGCGTGTCCAGATTCAACCAACAAGCCTTGGCACAGGCAAAACTCGCTGTTGGCAGGAAGTGGTACTGCCGGGGACCAGAAAGGCCCATGAGGACTCAACCCTGGAGGGGGAGTCCGAGGGTACTCTCAGCGTTGCAGAGAGCCCACAGAAGCACAGGCAGCACACACAGGAGTCCCACAGGACGGGGACACAGGTGCAAATGGAGCCCACGCAGCACTATGAAAAGGGATCCCATGCCGCAGGAGAGTCACTCAGGGAGCTGTGCATTGCAGGAAGGAGAGCTGGGAGTTGGAGCTACACGAAGACTGAAGACTCCTTGTAAGAAGTGCCAACAGCTGCAAATGACATGATGATCGGAGGTACTGTCTTGAGTGGGAAGGCAAGGGCTTAGCTCCACCAAAGTTAGACAGCTGGTAGAGAAGACCGTCTGGACTACTTCCGACCACCATCCATGTTGCAGGATCCAGGCAGCTCAACAGAAGGGATCCACTTAGCCGGTCATCATTGCTGTTGGTGCCTGCAGATGCAGGGAAGTGACTACTTCACTCTAAGGGAGATTCCTCCTTCTTTCCTGTGCAGACTGAAGACGGGCTGTACTCAGAGGATGCATGACTAGGGAAATGTTGCAGAAGCTGGAAGGAGCCGGAGAAACAATGTTGCAGGTGAAGTCTTCGTTGCAGATTGTCGGGTCCTGGAGAATCCAGATGCAGTTTCTTTTGGTCAGAAGTCGAAGTAAGGGATGAAGCGGAATACTGCTGGAATCTTGTAAGCCAAATCTGAGGAGCCACCAAAGGAGACCCTAAATAGCCCTGAAAGGGGGATGGTCACCTAGCTGGGTGACCACCTATCAGGAGAGGGCTCTGATGTCACCTGCCTGGCCACTCAGATGCTCCCAGAGTTCCCTGCCAACATTGGATTTAAGATGGCAAATCTCAGGGACCTTCTGGATGAGCTCTGGGCATCACCCCTGGGGTGGTGGACAGGGTAGTGGTCACTCCCCTTTCCATTGTCCAGTTTTGTGCCAGAGCAGGGACTGGAGGTCCCTGAACAGGTGTAGACTGGTTTATGCATGGAGGGCACTAAATGTGCCCTTCAAAGCATACCAGTGGCATGGGGAGGCCACCCCTCCCAAGCCATGTAACACCTATTTCTAAAGGGAGAGGGTGTAACACCCCTCTCCCAAAGGAAATCCGTTGTTCTGCCTTCCTGTGCTCAAGCTGCTCAAGCAACAGGAGGGATGAGACCTGTCTGTGTGGTGGCAGCAGCTGGGGCTGCCTGGAAAACCTCAGAAGGCTGTAGGAACAATGCAATGCTAAGGAGTGGCCAAAGTGCATGGAATCATACAACCAATATTGAGGTATGATTCCAACATGTTTGATACCAAATATGCCTAAGTTCGGAGATACCATTATGTAGTTGGTCATAGGTAGTGACCTATGTCCAGTACACAAGTAAAATGGTGACCCCGCACTCACAAAGTACAGTAAAGTGGGTCTGGAGTTTGTGGGGGCACCTCTGCTAGTGCAGAGTGCCCTCACACACAGGTATGTGCACCCTGCCTCTGGGCTGAGAGGGCCTACCATAGGGGTGACTTGCAGTGAGCTATAGTGAACATCGGTGTAAGCATCCAGTTCACGCAGTCTGCAATGGCAGTCCAGCAGAACCGTTTGCATGGGCTCCCTATGGGTGGCAGAATTCCCTGGAACCCCAATGCCCTGGTTACCTAGGTGCCATATGCTAGAGGATTACATGGGGGCACAATTGTGGGATGAAATACAGAGTTTGGGAGAGACAGCATGATCATTGGGGTCCTGGTTAGCAGGATCCCAGTGAACACAGTCAAGCACACTGACATCAGGCAAAAAAGGGAGTTACCATGCCAAGAAAGAGGGCACTTTCCTACACATGGTAAAAGACTAAAATTGGTTCAATGGTGGGATTCGACGTGTGCTTTGCCAAGAAATAAGTAGTCAATGCAGGGGCATGTGTTGTGCGGTGAGAAAAAAATGAATAGTCTTTACCTGTGGGGTAATTAGTCACCAGATATCTTTTAGTTTATGGGCTTTTCAAAGGTTCAGCATTTGTTTGTGAGATTTATTCTGTTTGAAAAGGCACGCAGAGTATCTGTCTAGGGTGCTGCCACATGGGAGGTTAAAATGTCTGCCCACTATGAGTCTGCAGGGCGTGGTTAGGCTGGAAAGTTTTTTCTTCAAGTTTAACTGGTAGGTTGGTATCTTTCTGGAGTTTGATAATTAGCCTTCTCCCTTCATGGTCTGCCTCCGCTGCGATAATTAATAGCCCAGAGAGTGAATAAACAAGGGTGATTAGGCCATTTTTTTTTGTTGAGGGCTGGAGAGTAGGATAAATCACCCACCCATGATTTTCTTAGTAGAAATTATTCTTTTCAGGCAACTTTGGCTTCCTGTAGGAAAATTAGGTCCCCCTTAAGTTTGAGGGTGTAGTCTAGGTTTTTTTGCTGTGTCGCTGGATGGTTTAGTCCCTTGGTGTTAAGGGTTAGGAATTTTTGGTTATGCATAGTTAATAGGGTTGGTCCAGGTCAGCTGTGTTACATCCATTTTTTCTGTTTGGGAGAGTTGAAGGGAGGATGGGAAATAGGGGTGGTGGGCCAAAGAGGGAGGCTATATGGGGTGGGAACAGGAGGTGCCGGGTACCAGAAATGAAGCGGAATATAATAAGAGTGCAACATGAGTGAGAAAAGAGGAAGGAAGACGCAGGCTGAACAGAAATGAGAGATAGCATATGTACAGCATACCAGCTTGGAGTACTATAATTAGGTTGCCTAGAAGGATACCTAAGGAAATCTAAAGGAACGAGTGGGCGGAGGGGGACAAGAGAGGTCAAGCATAGAACAGGGATCGTGGGCCGCACCCATTAGTTGGTGTATTGATAGGTTCTAAGAGGGTTCTGAATAGATTCTGAATGGATGACTGCGTGTGGTGGGGGTTGAGTGACATTCGGTTATGGCAGCGTGCAGATTTCTGGTATGGTCGTATGGGATAGAGTAAGCTGCATAGAGTGTATAGGGACGAGAGTGCTAATTGACATGAGACACCGTGGAGGAATGGGTTGGTAACCTCAGAAACATAACAAATCCTGAGTAACAGTGTGCAACATTGAGTATCATTGAACAGGAAACATTTACATTAGATACCACATATCATCTAGGAGTAAGACATTCTTACAGTTGTTGACAACTGTGTCAGCTGAGACAGCTGCAAAAGCAGAAGCGAAAAACAGATCTGAATGTCATCTCATCATAACACATTAAAATCATCTGAGTAATATCTGAGTAAACCCTACATGTAAGACAATGCCTCAATCTACATTTTGTTGAGGGCGTCTAGATAGTCTTTAGGTGCTATACTCCGTAGTCATCCAATATGTTAATCTAATTATTAGGGGTCAGTCTGAGATTATAAAGGTAGCTAGGGTTAGTGTCTTATTCAGACTGAGATATAGTCGTGGAATATAAAACTAAATAGGCAGATGGGTGGAGTGTGATCCAAGTTAATTAATATTCTTCACTCGCTGGGTATAGAAGTCGAAGATAGACACCGTTTCACATTAGAACGCGCAAACTATAGACTGTATAGTACCTAGGAACATCATTAGGATGACTGTATGCTATATCTATCAATAAGTGGTTGATAATTTGGATCTCAATTAGCTGATTAACCAGTTAAACATTACGTAGTGGCATGTTTGTTGGAGTAAGGTTGTTGGTCAGTTAAAGTTGTTAGATGTGGATTGTAAGCACCTTCTCTATATTGATAGGTGCACATCTTTGAACTGTTATTGGCAGGAGACACTGTGAAGGAATGGATTGTAACTGTGAACACATAAGTAACACTGCGTAACACTTAGCAACATTGAACAACATTGAATAGCACACATTTACGTTACAGATTACATATCATCTGAGAGTAGGACATTTTTACAACCATTAACAACTGTGACAGCTGGAAAGGTTGCAAGAGCAGATGCGAAGGAAGAGCACCTGAATATCATATCGTCATATCATATCAATATCCCCTGAATAACATCTCAGTGATCTCTCCTTATGGGTTAATGTCTCAATCAATCAATCAATAAATAACTTTATTTCGGCTAAAAGCCATAAAAGTATCCAATAAACAGCAAACCATAATCATACAGTAAAGTTATAAATAGATGAAAGAAAAAGGGTTCCACGTAATACATTAAAAAGCGCAAAAATTTCTACTGGGTTGAATTGTTAAAACTCAATTGTAAAAACAATGCAGGACGGATATCAAATTTTAAAATCCTGTGAGCCTATCTTATCTTAGTTCCACATGGTGGTCTGCTTCTGCCTAAAGTAATTTAATCTAAAATGAATTGTTGATACACAGGAGTATAACAACAATACAAGACTAACATCAGAGTTTCTTTTTTAAAAGCAAAGCCTTCCTGTCTTGACTGCACATAGTAGTGTTCTTTTGCCTAAAGTAGTTATGGCTATACCAATCAATCAGCAGCATTTTCTCTGGTTCTTGTAGCCCATGCGCTTTGTAGATACCTTGCGACTGCAAAAACTACCTTATCACTTTTGTCACTTGCAAGGATATGTTATGTTTCCTTATCCCCATTAGTCTACATAGAGGGATAATCCACTTCTTCTTGGACGCTGAATATCTGGGACAAAAAAACAAAGTGTGCGAGTGTCTCTGGTTGCTCAGGGCAGAAATGACAAAAGCTCGATTTGTAATCCTCCTTGCTCCATCTTAGAGTGAATGTATTAAGTGGCAATATCCCTAGCCTAAATTTAATAAAAAGGGTTTTAACATAGGGGGGATTGATGTTGTCCATATAGGCCTCAAACTTGGGGCTACATTTGTGGTCTACAAACTGTAGGGTCCTGCTACCATGGACCTTATTTGTCCAAGTTTGCACCAAGATAAACTCCCAGTAGCACCGACTTATTCGTGCCTTTACTTCCTTTGTTAAATTACAAGGATCTCTCCACACCGCCTCCATTTTGCTGAGTTGGCACATATCTCTAATGTATTTAAGCCAAGGGATTTTTAATACATTACCGTCCGCTAAAAGCTCAGCTACTGCTGCTTGGTAGATGGACAAGTATTCGGATGTCCAAAGACGGACCCAGTGCATAAGAGGTCTTAAGGCAATCTCATTGTGGATCTCGTTAAGGGCTAAGTCAAATCTAAGGGGTGTGAGAGGAGTACTCATCGGTAATCGCAAAAAATTATGCAAGAAGCGGTTTTCCACCATCGTCAAACAACTAGAGTTGCAGTGCCCCCATAACTCAGCACCATAAGTTGAAGCAGCCACTGCCGCTGCCTTATATACTGTAATGCAGCAGTCTTCAAACTTTTTAATGCCGTCTCCCGCCCCCCCCCCCCAGTTGAAAAATAAAAATCATTGGGCCCCCCCTCAAATTTTTCATAATTATTTCAGAAAGATGGCAATGTTTAAATATGTCTATACCTATTTAAACATTGCAGTTAAGTACTGTTACCTTTTTAAAACTGAAATAACATGCTTCTGCTTAAAACAAAGGCATGCTATCTGTATAATATTTCTTTTGGCCAGTGTTTGGCGCCCACCAGTTTGAAGACCTCTGCTGTAATGGCAGGTGAGATTTCTCCTTCCGAGATATTAACTATTTTTTCTCCCTATCACAACTGACCTCTGTCTGAGGATGGACAAACTCTTCTCAATCTGTGCCGACCACCATTGGTCATCTGATAGTCTGATCCCCAGATAGTCAAATTGACTTACTCTCTCTACCAATTGTCCTGCTAGAGTCATTTTCCCCCTAAAAGACTTGTGCGGATTGAATGCCATAAATTTGGTCTTGGAAAGATTTATCTCAAGGCCCCTCTTGATGCAAAATTTAGAAAAAGCATTGAGTTTGTTTTGGAGGCCCATTGGGGTTCTTGAGATCAATAGGGTATCATCTGCGAACATTAAGATAGTTAGGAATTCCTGCTAACTTTGGGGCGTCATGGTTACAGTTCATCAGCTGGTCAACCACACCGTTGATAAAGAGATTAAACAGAGTGGGGGCCAAGACACACCACTGTCTGACCCCCCTCTTGACGGGTATGGCTTCTGTCAAGTCTCCGCCTTGAGACCAGCGTGCCTGGGCATGAGTGCCCTCGTGGAGACACCTGATCAATCTCAGCATCTCTTTGTCAAGTTTATAGGGTCTCAAGGACATTCCACAATAAGTCCCTTGGGACCATGTCAAAAGCAGCTTTTAGGTCGATGAAGGCCACATACAAGTGGCTCTTGTTGAGTGTCAGATATTTCCAACAAAGGAGATTGAACCTAAATGCCTGATCTACTGTATTGTGCTCACTCCTTTCCTGAATCCTGCATGAGGATCCGAAAGGATCTGTGAGTCCTCCATCCATGCCTGTAGTCTAGTCAAGACTTGCTTGCAGAAAACATTTTGGCTAATATCGATTAGACTTATTGGCCTATAGTTGGTTAGTAGTTCCCTTGAGCCCTATTTAAAAACAGGGATTATGATTGCTCCTTGCCATGTGGAGGGGAACCCGTCGCCTTTCAAAATCTCGTTGCTAAGTGTATTTAAATATAAGGACCACGTTCTGGGTCGGGACAAATTCAAATCGCCTGGGATACCATCTAACCCAGGGGCCTTCCCTTTACGTAGCGTTTGGAGAGCCAAAGTTGTTCCTTTTAAGGAAAAAGGATCCAGATCAAATTTGGGTGGAATAACTAACCCCAAAGTAGGTAGATGGAGGAACAATGGTACTACTAGCTTGAGCCACTCTATACACATTTCCAAAATGTGACACCAAGAGTGCTGGATGGATTACTGGGTAGGTCTCCGCGTTTTCAGAGTGTCCTTTATCTGCCACTAATTTCCAAAACAGTTTTGAGTCCTTTTCTTGAAGAGCGTCTACCAAAGCATTCCAGTGTTCAGTTTCCCACTCTTTTTTTAGCATTTTTCAGTACTGTTTTGTATGCAGTCCTGGTAACTCTTCTCTCGACGGCTCCCTACCTTCAGTGCTCCTAAAAGCTGTAATTTGGCCTGTCGGCAGGAGCTAGAAAACCACCTCAGGGGTCTAACCTTGTTTCTACCCACCTCCTTGCTACCTGAAAAGCGAGAGCCCCATGGGGCTCGCCCCTCCCCGCCTCACCGGGTAAGTGAAAAATCGATAAGGGTTAATGTCTCAATTTGCATTTTGTAAGTGGTTTCTAGATGGTCTGGGAAAGCAAGATGCTATAACCCCTAGATCATCAGAAATATTAACCTAATTTTGAGGGGTGGGTCTGAGATTATCTAAGTAGATCGTGTTATAAGGATGGTTACCTACAGGGTGATTAGAGGGGTGTGATCCCAGTTAACAGTTATTCACACCTTGTTCGTTACAGAAGATGAAAGTGATGTGAATCACTGTATTTCATTAGAGCGTGCGAAATACTGAATTTGTAATAGATAAAGATCATCATTAGGGTAACTGCATAATGAAAATGTCACTTACCCAGTGTACATCTGTTCGTGGCATCAGTCGCTGAGATTCACATGGTATGCATGAGCTCGCCATCTGGTGTTGGGTCGGAGTGTTACAAGTTGTTTTTCTTCGAAGAAGTGTTTTCGAGTCACGGGACCGAGTGACTCCACCTTCTGTGCTCATTGCGCATGGGCGTCGACTCCATCTTCGATTGTTTTCCCCGCAGAGGGTGAGGTAGGAGTTGTACTATAGTAATAGTGCCCGCGCAATGAAAAATGTAAGTATGTACCTATTAAAGGATTAAGTAATATATACAAATGTACAAAATTGAAGGTAACTTCTGAACTGCTACAGGCTTCCGGGGAGGTGGGTGGGTCCATGTGAATCTCAGCGACTGATGCCACGAACAGATGTACACTGGGTAAGTGACATTTTCAGTTCGATGGCATCTGTCGCTGTAGATACACATGGTATGCATAGACTAGTAAGCAGTTAGTTCCCCATAAGCGGTGGTTTAGCCTGTAGGAGTAGAAGTTGTCTGAAATAGAGTTCTTAATACAGCTTGACCTACTGTAGCTTGTTGTGCGGATAGCACATCTATACAGTAGTGTTTGGTGAATGTGTGAGGCGTAGACCAAGTGGCTGCCTTACATATTTCCTGCATTGGGATGTTTCCTAAAAAGGCCATTGAAGCACCTTTTTTCCTTGTTGAATGTGCCCTGGGAGTAATGGGCAGTTGTCTTTTTGCTTTAAGGTAGCAGATTTGGATGCATTTAACTATCCATCTGGCTATACCTTGTTTTGATATTGGGTTACCTGCATGAGGTTTTTGGAATGCAATAAATAGCTGTTTAGTTTTTCTGATGTTCTTTGTTCTGTCAATGTAGTACATTAATGCTCTTTTGACATCTAATGTATGTAGTGCTCTTTCAGCCACAGAATCTGGCTGTGGGAAAAATACTGGTAGTTCTACCGTTTGATTTAGATGGAATGGTGAAATAACTTTTGGTAAAAATTTTGGATTAGGTCGTAGGACGACCTTATTTTTATGTATTTGTATAAAAGGCTCTTGTGTTGTGAACGCTTGAATTTCACTTACTCTTCTTAGAGATGTAATGGCGATGAGAAAGGCAACTTTCCAGGTTAGGAATTGTATTCCGCAAGAGTGCATGGGTTCGAAAGGTGGGCCCATGAGTCTTGTTAGAACCACGTTTAGGTTCCATGAAGGAACAGGTGGTGTTCTTGGTGGTATAATTCTTTTAAGCCCTTCTATAAATGCTTTGATAACTGGTATCCTATACAGGGAAGTTGAATAGGTAGTTTGCAGGTATGCAGATATTGCTGCAAGGTGTATTTTAATAGAAGAGAAGGCTAGCTTTGCTTTTTGTAAATGGAGCAAGTAATTTACTATATGTTTTGGAGTTGCATCTAGCGGTTGTATCTGATTATGATGGCAGTACCAAACAAATCTTTTCCACTTACTTGCGTAGCAGTGTCTAGTGGATGGCCTTCTGGCCTGCTTTATGACTTCCATACACTCTTGGCTAAGTTGCAAGTGTCCGAATTCTAGGATTTCAGGAGCCAGATTGCTAGATTCAGCGATGCTGGGTCCGGGTGTCTGATCTGTTGGTTGTGTTGCGTTAACAGATCTGGTTTGTTGGGCAGTTTGATGTGTGGTACTACAGACAGATCTAGCAGTGTTGTGTACCAGGGTTGTCTTGCCCAAGTTGGTGCTATTAAAATGAGTTTGAGTTTGTTTTGACTCAATTTGTTTACTAGGTAAGGAAGGAGAGGGAGAGGAGGAAAAGCGTAAGCAAATATTCCTGACCAGTTCATCCATAGGGCATTGCCTTGGGATTGCTTGTGTGGGTATCTGGACGCGAAGTTTTGGCATTTTGCGTTCTCTTTTGTTGCAAATAAGTCTATTTGTGGTGTTCCCCAGAGTGTGAAGTAGGTGTACAGAATCTGTGGGTGGATTTCCCATTCGTGGACTTGCTGGTGATCTCGAGAGAGATTGTCTGCCAGCTGATTCTGGATCCCCGGAATAAACTGTGCTATTAGACCAATCTGATGGAGGATTGCCCACTTCCATATTTTTTGAGCTAACAAGCTTAACTGCGTTGAATGTGTTCCTCCTTGTTTGTTTAGATAATACATCGTTGTCATGTTGTCTGTTTTGACAAGGATGTATTTGTGGGTTATGATTGGTTGGAAAGCTTTTAGTGCTTGAAAAACTGCTAATAATTCTAGATGATTTATATGCAGTTTTGTTTGATGTATGTTCCATTGTCCTCTTATGTTGTGTTGATTGAGATGTGCTCCCCACCCTGTCATGGAAGCATCTGTTGTTATTACGTACTCTGGCACTGGGTCTTGGAAAGGCCGCCCTATGTTTAAATTTATACTGTTCCACCATAGAAGCGAGAGGTAAGTTTGGCGGTCTAGCAACACCAGATCTAGAAGGTGACCCTGTGCTTGAGACCACTGTGAGGCTAGGCACTGTTGTAAGGGCCTCATGTGCAGTCTTGCGTTTGGGACAATGGCTATGCATGAGGACATCATGCCTAGGAGCTGTAGTATTGTTCTTGCTTGTATTGTTTGGTTTGGAGACATGTGTTGAATGACCCTGTTGAAATTGTGGATCCTTTGTGGAGTTGGCGTTGCTACTCCTTTTGTCGTGTCTATTATGGCTCCTAGATATTGCTGTACTTTGCTTGGCAGAATGTTTGATTTTGCAAAGTTGACGGTGAACCCTAGTTTGTAGAGGGTTTGTATGACTTGATTTGTGTGGTTTGAGCATTGTGTGAGTGAACTGGTTTTGATTAGCCAGTCGTCTAGATACGGGAACACATGTATTTGCTGCCTTCTGATGTGTGCAGCGACTACTGCTAGGCATTTTGTGAATACTCTTGGAGCGGTTGTTAAACCAAAAGGCAATACTTTGAATTGGTAATGTATTCCTTTGAATACAAACCTTAGATATTTCCTGTGTGATTGATGTATTGGTATATGGAAATATGCATCCTTGAGGTCTAGGGTTGTCATGTAGTTGTGTTTTTTGAGCAATGGTAACACTTCTTGTAGTGTGACCATGTGAAAGTGGTCTGATTTGATGAATGTGTTTACTACTCTGAGGTCTAGAATTGGTCTCAGTGTTTCGTCCTTTTTTGGTATCAAGAAGTACAGTGAATAAACTCCTGTGTTTATTTGTGTGCTTGGTACTAATTCTATTGCATTTTTTTGCAGTAGTGCTTGAACTTCTATCTCTAGAAGCTGTGAATGGTATTTTGTTAAATTTTGTGATTTTGGTGGTATGTCTGGAGGGAATTGCAGGAATTCTATGCAATAACCATGCTGGATAATTGCTAAGACCCATGTGTCTGTAGTTATTTTGTCCCATGCTTCGTAATATTGACGTATCCTCCCGCCCACTGGTGTTGTGTGGGAGGGGTGTGTGACATGTGAGTCACTGCTTGTTGGTAGTGGTTTTGGGGCTTTGAAATCTTCCCCTATTCCTAGGGAATTGCCCCCCTCTATACTGGCCCCGAAAACCTCCCCTGTACTGTCCCTGGTAGGTGGGCGGTGCGGACTGTGAGGTGCTAGCTTGTGTGGCCTGACCCCGAAACCCTCCTCTAAAAGGTGTTTTGCGGAAGGTGTTATAAGATCCTCTGCCCTGCGGGGAATAGAGTGCGCCCATGGCCTTGGCAGTGTCAGTGTCCTTCTTGAGCTTTTCTATGGCTGTGTCGACCTCCGGTCCGAACAGAAGTTTTTCGTTTACTGGCATGTTAAGCACTGCCTGCTGAATTTCTGGCTTGAATCCAGACGTTCTGAGCCATGCGTGCCTACGGATGGTAACCGACGTATTAATGGTTCTTGCGGCCGTGTCTGCTGCATCCATGGAGGAGCGTATTTGATTGTTGGAAATGTTTTGACCCTCCTCAACAACCTGTTTTGCTCTCTTTTGCAGATCTTTTGGGAGATGTTCAATGAGATGCTGCATCTCATCCCAGTGGGCTCTGTCGTATCGCGCTAACAGCGCTTGTGAATTTGCGATGCGCCACTGGTTTGCTGCTTGGACAGCAACCCTCTTCCCGGCTGCATCGAACTTCCTACTTTCTTTATCTGGGGGAGGTGCATCCCCAGAAGTGTGTGAGTTTGCCCTTTTTCTGGCAGCCCCTACCACCACAGAGTCTGGTGGCAGCTGAGAGGTGATGAATACAGGGTCCGTAGGAGGCGCCTTATACTTCTTGTCCACCCTAGGCGTCACTGCCCTACTTTTTACTGGCTCCTTGAAAATGTCCTTTGCATGGCGTAGCATGCCTGGGAGCATCGGCAGGCTTTGGTAGGAGCTGTGGGTTGAAGAGAGGGTGTTAAATAAAAAATCATCCTCTACTTGTTCCGAGTGTAGTTCCACATTATGGAATAGTGCTGCTCTAGCCACCACTTGTGAGTAGGCTGTGCTGTCTTCCGGTGGTGATGGCCTAGTTGGGTATGTGTCTGGGCTGTTATCAGACACTGGTGCGTCGTACAAGTCCCACGCATCCTGATCTTGGTCATCGTGGCTCATGGCGGTGTGAGCTGGCGAATGTGACGGGGTGTAAGTTGGCGAAGCCGGAGTTACAGGTGGAGGCGAGGGAGGAGGTGTTACCTTTTGTGCTGTTTGTTGCTGAGGAGTAAACTGAAGCGTTCTCTTTCGTTTGACAGGTGGAAGGGTACTGATCTTCCCAGTCCCCTGCTGAATAAAGATACGCTTTTGCGTGTGATCCACGTCAGTGGATTGCAGTTCTTGTTCAAATCTATGTTTCTTCATTTGAGAAGACATAGAATGCTCTTCAGTGTAGGAGCCAGAAACAGGGTCTGATGTCGCTTTTTTCGGCTCCGAAACCCCTGTCGATTGTTTTTTCGGCTCCGAGGTAACCTTCCTTTTTTTCTGTGCCGAAAATTCTTGGCCTCTATGGTCTTCGGCGCCACTGTCTCGGCGTCGATCCGTGTCGACACCGAACTCTCGGTGTCGATGCTTCTGTTTAGCACTCTCTCGGTCTCGAGGAGGCTGCGTGCCGGTGTCTCGACCGGAGTCGGACGATCTCGACACTAAATGGGCCTTTTTCGGTGCCGATTGTTGGTCACCGAGAATTTGGGTGGAGCCATGGCCGGTTGGCAGTGGCGTCCCCTGGGCCTTCTTTCCTTTTTTAAGGTTTGATCTCGACGTCTTACTCACAGTTCTTGTAGAGTGTAGCTCGTCGGAGTCTGAATCCTGGAGGGAAAAGGATTCCTCCTGTTCCTCTTCTGTCTCGAACTGTCGACGCTCTTTTGGCGTGGACGCCATCTGGAGTCTTCTCGCTCGACGGTCGCGCAGAGTTTTTCGGGACCGGAACGCCCGACAGGCCTCACAGGATTCTTCGCTGTGCTCGGGTGACAGGCACAGATTACAGACCGAGTGTAGGTCCGTATAAGGATATTTGTTGTGGCATTCGGGGCAGAATCGAAACGGGGTCCGTTCCATCGGCGTTGTCCTCCACGCGGTCGGGCCGACTAGGCCCCGACGGGGTGCCGAAATCTACCCCGAAGGGCACCGAAGCGCTTCGATGTTCAACGCGTCGTTGTATGTGTCTATCTCTAACCGGATCGCAACGATACCGTCGAAAATCTTCGTCTTCAGCTATCTTTCCGTTCCGAAACTCGGAGCGACAGGAACACGTCCGAACCCGATGGCGGAAAGAAAACAATCGAAGATGGAGTCGACGCCCATGCGCAATGAGCACAGAAGGTGGAGTCACTCGGTCCCGTGACTCGAAAACACTTCTTCGAAGAAAAACAACTTGTAACACTCCGACCCAACACCAGATGGCGAGCTCATGCATACCATGTGTATCTACAGCGACAGATGCCATCGAACTCTATATTACTGTCATTAGTTGGTTGATACAGTTGGTAGATGTAAGGAAATGCCTCCTTGGCATGGTTACCCCCTGACATTTTGCCTTTTGTTGATGCCAGTTATGATTGAAAGTCTGCTGGAACCCTGCTAACCATGCCCCAGCATCAGTGTTCTTTCCCTAAACTGTGCCTTTGTTCCCACAATTGGCACAGCCCTGGCACACAGATAAGTCCCTTGTAAATGGTATCCCTGGTACCAAGGGCCCTGATGTCAGGGAAGGTCTCTATTGGCTGCAGCATGTCTTATGCCACCCTAGAGACCCCTCACTCAGAACATGCACACTGCCTCACAGCTTGTGTATGCTGGTGGGGAGAAAATTACTAAGGCGACATGGCACTCCCCTCAGAGTGCCATGCCAACCTAACACTGCCTGTGGCATAGGTAAGTCACCCCTCTAGCAGGCCTTACAGCCATAAGGCAGGGTGCACTATAAGGGCATATGTGCATGAGCACTATGCCACTATAGTGTCTAAGCAAAACCTTAGACATTGTAAGTGCAGGGTAGCCATAAGAGTATATGGTCTGGGAGTCTGTCAAACACAAACTCCACAGTTCCATAATGGCTACACTGAAATCTGAGAAGTTTGATATCAAACTTCTCAGCACAATAAATGCACACTGATGCCAGTGTGGGATTTATTGTAAAATGCACCCAGAGGGCATCTTAGAGATGCCCCCTGAATACCAGTCCGACTCCTAGTGCTAGGCTGACCAGTTTCTGCCAGCCTGCCACAACCAGATGAGTTTCTGACCACATGGGGAGAGTGCTTTTGTCACTCTGTGGCCAGGAACAAAGCCTGTACTGGGTGGAGGTGCTTCTCACCTCCCCCTGCAGGAACAGTAACACCTGGCGGTAAGCCTCAAAGGTTTATGCCTTCTGTTACAGCAACCCAGGGCATCCCAGCTAGTGGAGATGGCCGCCCCTGCGGCCACTGCCCCCACTTTTGGCGACAAGGCAGGAGAGGATCATGAGAAAAGCAAGGAGTCACCCACCAGTCAGGACAGCCACTAAGGTGTCCTGAGCTGAGGTGACCCCTGCCTTTAGAAATCCTACATCTAGACTTTGGAGGATTCCCCCAATAGGATCAGGGATGTGCCCCCCTCCCCTCAGAGAGGAGGCACAAAGAGGGTGTAGCCACCCTCCAGGACAGAAGCCATTGGCTACTGGCCTCCCGACCTAAACACTCCTAAATTTAGTATTTAGGGGTGACCCAGAACCCAGGAAATCAGATTCCTGCAACCTACACAAAGAAGGGCTGCTGACCTGAAAGCCCTGCAGAGACGATGGAGACGACAACTGACTTGGCCCCAGCCCTACCAGCCTGTTTCCAGACTCAAAAAACCAGCACAGCAACGCATCCGACAGGGACCAGCGGCCTCTGAAGACTCAGAGGACTGCCCTGAACTGATGGACCAAGAAACCCCCAAGAACAGCAGCACTGTTCACCAACAGCAACATTTTTGCAACTTTGAAGCAACTTTTAAAAAACCCACTCTTCTCGCCGGAAGCGTGAGACTTCACACTCTGCACTCGATGCCCCCGGCTTGAGCTCCAGAGAACCAACACTGCAGAGAGGACTCCCAGGTGACTGCGACCTCGTGAGTAACCTGAGACGACCCCCCTGCACCCCTATAGTGACGTCTGCAGTGAGGATGCAGAGGCTTCCCCTTACCGCGACTGCCTGAAACAAAGAATCGGACGCCTGGACCAAGCACTGCACCCGCAGCCCCCAAGACCGAGAGGAACCAAACTCCAGTGCAGGAGTGACCATCAGGCGGCCCTCTGCCTAGCCCAGTCAGTGGCTGGCCTGAGAATCCCCCCTGTGCCCTGCCTGCATCGCCTAAGTGACCCCCGGGTCCCTCCATTGCTTTCTATAGCAAACCAGACGTTAACTTTGCACACTGTACCTGGCCGCCACTGTGCCGCTGAGGGTATGTTTTGTGTGCCTGTGTCCCCCCCAATGCCCTACAAAAGCCCCCTGGTCTGCTCGCCAAGGCCACAGGTACTTACCTGCCAGCAGACCAGAACCGGAGCACTCCTGTTCTCCCTAGGCGCCTATGTGGTTGGCCCATCCTTTGACCTCTGTACCTGACAGGCCCTGTGTTGCTTGTGCGGTGACTTCAGGGTTGCCTTGAAACCCCAACGGTGGGCTGCCTATGCCCAGGAGACTGAATTTGTAAGTGCTTTTTTAACCTCAGAAACTTAACCTTACTTACCTCCTTCAGGAACTGTTGATTTTTGTACTGTGTCCACTTTTGAAATAGCTTATTGCCATTTTAACCTATACTGTGTATGTTACTGCTCTAATTCAAAGTTCCTTACTTACCTGTGTGGAGTACCATGCATCTTATGTATTTACTTTAAATCTTGAATCTTTTGGTTCTAAAATAAATGAAGAAAATATATTTTTCTATATAAAACCTATTGGCCTGGAGTTATGTCTGAGTGTGTGTTCCTCATTTATTGCCTGTGTGTGTACAACAAATGCTGCTTAACACTACATTCTGATAAGCCTACTGCTCGACCACACTACCACAAAATAGGGCATTAGAATTATCTCATTTTGCCACACTCAACCTCTAAGGGGAACCCTTGGACTCTGTGCACACTATCTCTCACTTTGAGATAGTACATACAGAGCCAACTTCCTACAGTAGACGATTGATTGGTTGATCAGTTAGGTGCTAGGTATTGGCATGTTGTTGGGGTAAGTTTGTTGGCAAGTTAAATTTGTTAGTTAGAAGTCGAGTGTTAACGCCTTCTGCATATTATTAGGTGCACATTCTAGGAAGCTGACCTAGTGTGTGGTGGACACCGATGGTGTTGGCAACCTTATACCAGGTCCAGACGACCCCTAATAGTGTATGTAGGCAGTGTCTGGGAAGCCAGGGCTCCCTAAAGGAAGCAGTCATGTTCTGGTGGACAGCTCTCCATATTTCGAAAGGTTTTGCGACCACAACTGGATCAAGACTCCATCTGTGCCCAGATATCTAAAGCACAATTCTGAATTTTACTTTGCCCTGCAAAACAAGCAGTCTCAACATCCTTATTGATTGTCACTTGCCTATGCATGCACTCTTCTCTGCACAACTTCAAGGAGTCATTCCCCCACACACACTGATATTATGCATTACAGTGATAATGTCAGTCAAAAGCAAACACTATCTATTTTGAACTGGAGGTAAATAAATAAAAAACTCGTCCCAGTTGTAGAAGGCTGGCTCAGTTTATGGTGTGGCACCCCATACTGAGTCCAGGTAACCCTTAGTGATAGTCCAGATAGCAAAAGCTCTCTAGGGGTAGCTGAGGCGAGCAGATGAAGCTTATCCAGGAGGAATGAAAAGCACTTGCAATACCACAGTAGTCAGACAGTAACTCACTCACAAGAAAGAACCACACAAGTGATGACAAAAAAAAAGGATTCTTTATTACAGCACTACTACTAGTCTAGCATTCGTATATCACCCTTTGGATATATCTACATAGAACATATACACAAAATAACCAACAGAAATTGCATAAAATGTACAGGGCCCTATGGAAGGGCCAAAAGATATACTAAATAATTGGAATGTGAAATGGTGAACCCAACCAAGGTAAATATGGTAGGTAGCTAGGGGTAGATTAAAACACCAAAGGTAAGCATGGTAAGTGTCCCCAGAGACCAGGTGCAGCAACGTAGTTACCCACCCAGTCATCCCAAAGACTACCAAAGGGAGTAGTGGTTGGAGTTCGTGTGATTCAGGACCCTTCCCAGTGGAACCCAAGAAAACCAACAAAGAAGAAGAAGGTTGGAAAGTGCCCCCAGAAGACAGGACTATTTACACCAGAGGACCTGGATGTAGAGGCGAGACAAGACTCTCTCTGAAGTCATTGCAAGCCTCGGATTGTCCAGCTGCTGTCACGACCCGTGGACCAGGCTTGTGGAATGCAGGGACGGATTCTGGACGTGGACAACCAGAAAAGGAAGGGGACAGAGTCCAGCACCCTTGGAGGTGCCCAGGTGGTGCAGGTGGAAATGCACACCCTCCTAGAGGTGAAGTTGCAGCAAGTCGGTGGAGGAAGAAGTCCAGGTGCGGTGTCCAAGAGCTGGAAGAAGATCCCAGGAGTCACCCACGAGCTGTCCCTCGACAGTCACCTGACTCCAGAAGGGTCAGTGACTAACCAGGTCACCAACAAGTACTGGCAAATGCAAGAAAGAGCTGAAGAGAGATTTGCAGAGTTTTGGGGACCCGCAAGGACCAGGAGAGACTACCCTTGAGAAGGGGTCAGGGCTGGTCCTCAGGACACAGGAAGGACAGCAGAAGTTGTTGGAGCCCCCACGAGTGACCCAAAGGCGATGGACACAGGTGTCACAAGGAGGCCTCACCAGCACAACAAAACAGAAGCCCCACGTTGCAGGAGTTGCAATACAGGGGGTGAAGGCTGGAGCTTCTTGGCCACTGAAGATCTCCTAGAGGAAAAGTCAAAAAGCCTTGGAAAGTGCAACAGTTGTGGTTCACTGTGGTGACAGTCCAGTGGCAGGAGCAGGGGCCCACAGTCTCCCAAGTTGGTCAGAAGACAAGCAGGAACCAGAAGAAGTGACAGACTCTCAACCTGAACCACAGAACCTTCCGAAGTCTGTGAAACAGCAGACCCAACCAGCCAGTTGTCTTGAGGTGCCTGCGAATGCAAGTAGTGACTCCTTCACTCCAAGGGAGATTCCTTCGTGATTCCAGGTGCAAACAGAGTCCTTGTGACCCTGAAGGCTGCACAGCCTTGGATGCTGCAGAATTCTTGCAGGATCCGGAGAAACAATGTAGCAGTGGGAGGGTTCCAAAGCAGACTAGCAGCGGCTCCAGAGGCCAGGAGCAGATAATGTGTTGTAGAGAGTTCCTTGGAGAGTTTTGCTCGATGAATCCGAGGACCCACTCACGGGGAAGCCCTTAAGTAACCCTACAAAAGGGTTGGTCACTCTCTGAATTGACTAACCTCTCAGTGGGTCAGGGACATCATCCACCTGGGCTAACCAGTCAGATTCTCCCAGGGTCCTCTGCCCATCTATGGCAGAATCAAGTGGCCACCTGGCAGAGCTCTGTGCACCTCCCTAGGGGAGGAGCTTGACAAGGGGGTGGTCACTCCTCTGTCCTTTGTGTACTTTCGCGCCAGAGTGGGAAGCGAGGGTTCCTGAACCGGTGCAAACTGGATTATGCAAGGACACCTTCAATGCAGTCTGGTGGCGCTCAGAGGCCACCACTCCCCAGCCCTTAGACACTCAATACACAATGAGAGAAGGTGACACCTCTCCCTTGGAGGAAATCCTTTGTTCTGCCTCTCTGCCCCGAACCACCCCCACCAGCAGGAGGGCAGAACAGTGATTGGTGTCAGCACAGTGTGGGCTGGCAGCTAGACCCCAGAAGTGTGCACAGGGTGAACTGGGGGATCCTCAAAGGAACCCCCTGAGAACATGGTATCATGCAACTAGCACTTGAATCGGTGTAGCTGGATGATTCCAACATATTTGATAGCAAACATACTTAGGTACGGAGAAGCCATTATGTAGTTGGACCACTTGTGTTGACCAGTGTCCACTACATACCTTAAAATGGCTTCCCTGCACAAAGAGTCCAAGAAATGGGGCCTGAGGTCTGCAGGGGCACCCTGATCATGCAGGGGTACCCTCATACTTAGGAACATGCACCCTGCCCATGGGCTAGAGGGCCTAACAGAGGGGTGACTTACAGTGTCTAAGTGCATCAACTTGGATATAAGGCAAGCCTTAAATCTGTGGTGAAAGGGTGCATGCACCATTTCATTAAGGCTGCAATGGCAGACCTCCAGACACAGTTTGCACGGGCCCCCATGGGTGGCACAATACATGCTGTAGCCCCTAGGGGACCCCTGGTGTACCAATGTCCTGGGTACTCAAGTACCATATACTAGGGACTTTAATAGGTGCACCAGCATCCCAATTGTGGGTGTAAACATTTTACCACCAACCACATTTAGAGGATAGAGCGTAGACACTGGGGTCCTGATTAGCAGGATCCAGGTGAACTACAGTCTAAACATACTGACATCAGGCAAAAAGCGGGGGTCACTATGCTAGAGAGATGCCACTTTCCTATGATAGTCATCATAAAAGATTCATGCTAAAATGATTTTTGTGAAGTAGTCTCTATGACCAAAGGTCATCAAAATTCATTGACCTTTTATCAGCCTTCTGAAAGAGGCATCTGCTCCCTTGGGCAAGGGTCGCCCCCAAGGAGGAGGGGGGGTGAGAGAGTGTGTGTGTGTGTGTGTGTGTTTTGTGTGGGGGTGGCCCCTTGGGCAAGGGTCGCTCCCCAAAGGGGGATATATAATCTATAGCATTTCTGCCCCCTTTGGGGACAGATTGGCCTTTTTTTTTTTAGGCCGATCTGCCCCCAAGCAGAGAACACTAGACACGAGGGAAAATTAAAAAATGGTTGGTGGCGGGGTTGTCAACTGGCAAAGTATTTGCATTTATGATAATAACAGTTTATTTCTCCTCTTTGTTCTAGCTTTTGCTTCCTTTGTTGTGGCTTGTTGCAGTTTTGGCAGTGGTTGTCATGCGGTTTGCGTAATTGCATGTTTTAGGTAAGTAAATAAATTCACTTCAAAGGAGTATTGTTGCCATGCATGAATGACATGTTTGTAGGTGGTGTACTGAATGCAGGATTGTGTGTGAAATTGTCCTTAGATTTATGCACAATGATTATTGTGTTGTCTTATGTCTAATTTGCTTTTTAGTGGGGTATCATTGGTGATTGCTGTGGCTGTGCAGAGTAGTTGCTGGTGAGTCAAGCTTTTTCAGGCAAGTGAGCGGTATAGTTTTTGAGTTTATAACTCTAGTGATAAAGCTACACTTTGTTACTTATCTTACACAGTGCTGGTTGTTGGTGGTGCATTTGTCCAGTTAGTTTTTGTAGGAAGGATCATGGCTAGCCGTAGGATGACCGCTCAGCAGTTTGTTGGTGCGCTTTTTGAGTCGTCTTCTGACCATGATTATGAGACTGACTCTGCATCTGAGGCAGAGGAAGAAGTGCAAGATCCTGGAAGTGAATTTTCTGTCAGAGAGGAATCGTCTGATGATGAAGCCACTCTCAGTGCTGATGAGGGGCCTGTTTTAGAGGAGGACACTGATGTGCCAATGGTGCAGCAGCCAGCGGCTGAAAGGCTTCCCACTGGAAGACCTGACACATGGGTTGCACCAAACACGGAACAGCCACGGTTGCCTGCGTTTACTGGGTTCCCAGGGTGTCGAGTTAATACCTAAAACTTTTTGCCTGTCAACTTTTTTGAGTTGTTTATGGACAATATATTTTTTAAGAGATTGTTGAGCAGACTAATTTGTATGCAGAGCATTATTTGAGGGACAATGCTGCCAGACTTAGGCCACGCTCTAGAGCTAGCCAGTGGATTCCCACAAAGCTGGAAGAGTCGAAAAAGGTATTGGGTTTAACTTTTTTGATGGGGCTAATAAGGAAGCCATCACTGTCCTCATATTGCTCTACTAGTCCCTTGATGGCAAGTGCTATATTTCTGGCAATCATGAGTCGTAACCGGTATGAGCTTCTTCTTCGGATGTTGCATTTTGTAGATAATGCTTTAGCCTTGCCATGAGATCACCCTGATTTTGACCATCTTTTTAAGATTAGACCTATCCTTGATCATTTGGTAGATCGTTTTTCAGAGATCTATGTTCCAGGCAAAGTTAGGCAAAGAATTATCTGTAGATGAGTCTTTGGTCCTGTTCAAGGGTCGTTTGGTCTTTAGGCAGTACATTCCTAGCAAGAGGGCACGGTATGGAATTAAGATGTATATGTTGTCTGAAAGTAGTACAGGATATGTTTATCATTTCCGGGTCTACACTGGTAGGGATTCCAATGTTGACCCCCCTGGTTGTCCACCCACATTTGAAGTTCGTGAGAAAATTGTGTGGGAACTTGGTAACACGACTGTTTAACAAAGGTCACCATTTATATGTAGATAACTTCTACACTGGAGTTCAGTTGTTCAAGGAGTTGTTCAGAGTGGACACTGTTGCTTGTGGCACAATCCGCTCTAATCGGAAAGGCTATCCGAGAGAGCTTGTCTGTAAAAAACGTAAGGGACAGTGCAGTGTCCTCTGAGATTTGTAGACAGGAGGGATGTGTACATGCTAACTACCATCCATGATGAGAGTACTTCACCTGTGGCTGTTTAGGGTCAAGTTGCTGAAGTGCGCAAACCTGTGTGCATTTTAGACTATAATAAGCACATGGGTGGTGTTGATAGAGTAGATCAGAGGTTGGAACCTTACACTGCTGCTCGTAAGTGTTATGTTTAGTATAAGAAATTAGTGGTTCACCTGTTCCACTTGGCAACTTTTAATGCTTTTGTTGTGTTCAAGGATAGTTCTCCAGAGTCAAGGATGACATTTGTGAAATTTCAGGAATCTATCATAGCGAGCCTTGTTGTGCTGGAACAGGCAAGAGTCCCTAGAAAAGCAGTGGTGGAGGACGTGGCTAGATTGAAAGATCGTCACTTTGCTGAACACATTCTTCCCACAGCCCAAAAAAACTTTCCTGCTAAGAAATGTAGAGCCTGTGCTCGAAGAGGTATCAGGAAGTAGACTTGGATGTACTGCCCTGATTGTCCTTCAAAGCCTGGGCTGTGGGTGGGTGGCTGTTTCAGGAGCTACCACACACAGAAGAATTATTGGGAAATACCGTGAGCGTAATCTGTTTTATATTTTCATATGTTCAGTTTCACAGCTGGCATTACTGTCATGTGTTCAGTTAGAGCTTTTGTGTTTGTAGTTTTGTACTTATTTATAATTAGTGGTTTCTTTGTTGTTTAAAAACAAAACAAAAAAAGTGATGGCGGTGTGCGTGGGGTGGCGCTTGGCTTGCGGTGTGCGTGTGGTGGAGCTTGACTGGCGGTGTGCATGGGGTGGAGCTTGGCTGGCGGTGTGCGTGGGGTGGCGCTTGGCTGGCAGTGTGCGTGGGGTGGCGCTTGGCTGGCGGTGTGCGTGGGGCGGCGCATGGTTGGCGGTGTGCGTGGGGCGGCGCATGGTTGGCGGTGTGCGTGGGGTGGCGCATGGTTGGCGGTGTGGGTGGGGTGGCACTTGGCTGGCGGTGTAAATATTGACTTGCTGTTGGCTACTGCAACACACTGCCACGTAAAGGCCAGACCACACAAACCCATCAGATGCTGTGATTGCTGTATCAGGCATGAGGGCATATGTAAGTGATGGGCCCTAAAGTGGTGCTATCTGTCTATGCGAGTGTTGTAATGTGCAGGGCCCGTGGCTGGCGGCGTTAATGGTCTTGTGCATGTCATGTATGAAAGGTGTGTGAATAGACTGTAAAGCGGTTGGTGCTTTGTTGTGGCTTTACAGCTCACGAGCTGTGAGTCATTGGGTCAGTTTTTTGGCCTTTCAGTTATTAACAGTGCATTTCATTTTTGTGAAATCTCTTGTTAATAAAATTTGATATACTGAACCATCACTCACCCTCGTGTCAAATCCAGCCAGTATGTGTGGTAAAAAAAACAAAATCTGCTCTGCTGTAATCAGGTTTCGCAGCACACCTGTGACACGCTAGGTGTCTCAGGTGGGACCCCGATGATGAAGCATGCCACCAACTTGGTTGGTGGAGGAGGGGTCTTTTTAACATAACCTTAGTGCATTTCTTTTCACAATTTTTTTGTTTGGATCATCACATACTTACGTGGACACATCAAAATGATGTACTGCAAAACTACCTGTGGTTTTTTTTTGGGGGGGGGGGCATGTTTTTGGTCCAGGGTGCGGCCCTCATCTAGGGAAACCTACCAAACCCAGACATGTTTTAAAACTAGACTCTCCAAGGAGTCCAGGGACGTGGGTTGCCTGGAACCCCCAACATTTTCTTACCCAGACTCCTCTGCAAACCTCCAAATTTGCTTAAAAAAAACATTTTCCTCACTTTTCTTTCTAGGATCACCACTCCGGCACAAATTTCCTACCACCCAGCGTTCCCGAGTCTCCCAAGTAAAATGATACCTCACTTGTGTGGGTCCCCAAAGCAGAGTCAGCCTAAAAGATGTATAAAAGAAAAATATGTGCTTATCAACTCGCTGTGCTAACCCTTCAAACTCTATGGGTAACTGGCATTTTTCTGTTGCAGGCACCTGGGCCACCAACACAACTAGTTTTAAAAAATGCACATGTTTGGTACGTTTCCCTAGGGGCCAGCTGAGCTACAGGCCAAAATCTACAGCTAGGCACTTTGCAAACACCACGTCGATTTCAATGTAAAAATGTGATGTGTCCATGTTGCGTTTCCTGACGCGAGCATTAGGCCTATCCAAGCAAGCGAGGTACCATTTATATCGGGAGACTTGGGGGAAACACAGAATAGCAAAACAAGTGTTATTGCACCTTGTCTTTCGCTTCATTGTTTCCTTCCAAATGTAAGACAGTGTGTAAAAAAGATGTCTAATTGAGAAATGCCCTGTAATTCACATGCTAGTATGGGCACCCCGGAATTCAGAGATGTGCAAATAACCACTGCTTCTTAACACCTTATCTTCTGCATATTTTGGAAATACAAAGGTTTTCTTGATATCTATTTTTCACTCTTTATATGTTAGCAAATGAATTGCTGTATGCCCGGTATAGAATGAAAACCCACTGAAAGGTGCAGCTCATTTATTGGCTCTGGGCACCTAGGGTTCTTGATGAACCTACAAGCCCTGTATATCCCCGCAACCAGAAGAGTCCAGCAGATGTAACGGTATATTAATTTTAAAAATTTGACATCGCAGGAAAAAGTTAGAGTAAAACATTGAGAAAAAAATCATTTTTTTTCACCTTAATTTCAATATTATTTTTATTTCAGCTCTTATTTTCTGTGGGAAACCCTTGTAGGATCCACACAAATTACCCCTTGCTGAATCCAGAATTTTGTCTACTTTTCAGAAATGTTTAGCTGCCTGGGATCCAGAATTGGTTTCACACCCATTTCTGTTCCTAACTGGAAGGAGGCTGAAAGCACAAAAAAATAGTAAAAATGTGGTATGTTCCCAGTTAAATGCCAAAATTGTGTTGAAAAATGGGGTTTTCTGATTCAGGTCTGCCTGTTCATGAAAGCTGGGAAGATGGTGATTTTAGCACCGCAAACCCTTTGTTGATGCCATTTTCAGGGAAAAATAACACAAGCCTTCTTCTGCAGCACTTTTTACCAATTTGTTTTGAAAAAAACTAAATTTTCACTGTACTTTGGCTAATTTCTTGGTCTCCTTCAGGGGAACCCACAAAGTCTGGGTACCTCCAGAATCCCTACTATGTTGGAAAAAAGGACGCAAATTTGGTGTGGGTAGCTTATGTGGAAAAAAAGTTATGAGGGCCTAAGCGTGAACTGCCCCAAATAGCCAAAAAAAAAAAAAAAGGCTTGGCACCTGAGGGGGAAAGGCCTGGCAGCGAAGGGGTTAAGTGTACTGAAAAGTTGAAATTATGTGAGCTATGATTCTGAACAAAATCCCAACCTGAATAGCAGTGCCACAGTAAGGTGAAGTGGAATTCATTCATTTCTAAGAGGCACCCTCAAGGTACCAGTCGTCAATGTAAAAGATCCACTGCTTGAAACCTAGTTAATAGTGGAGGTGTTCATACGAGTCCCTATCAAAACGTAAAACACTGAATTTAAAAGGGCTGGATTCTATTCTTAATCGAAGGTTCTTAATATGAACAGCAATAATTGCAACATGCATGTTGCTGAAAAACAGTTACACAATTCAATTGTCTTCTGTATGGTCCCCAATAACTTCTTTGCAATCAGTACATTTTCATCTCTTAATGTAGTTGATGACAGCTCTTAGATCTTACTCAGAAAATATTTGGAACAAAGCATCACATCCTATGGTTCCACTTCCAAGGCCCCACATATTACCACCTCAGATACCTTTTTTAAAACTCTGTGTGCTTCTGTCTTTGGTTTTGCTAAACAAGCACAGCACGAAGGTAAAATCTTGCACAGGAGACAATGTCCTTTTCTTTAGCTGGAACAAATGGTCACAGTCCGTGCTTCCTAGTTCGAATTACGAGCCCTCCACCCCGGATACATGCTTCTGTGGGAGTTGTCATCAAAGCAGCTTTGGCAAACTTCAGACATTTTTGTCGGCAGAACCAGCTGTCATTTACTCATTATGACAACTGCTTCTGGAAGCTTTTCTGAATTGAGGTTACCTTCCAAAAAATCCTTGATCATAGTCTCTAGTCTCTAGTCTTTGTGTAGTCTCACAAATAAGTAATAACGGTTAATGCAGTAGGGTTTAGCAGTGGCCGTAAGTCCTAAACATCTTGTGGCGTCTCTGAATGCAATTTAGGTTTACTGATTTATTGAGTTGTAGGACTATAATCATGAATATTTTTGCAATAAAACCTTGCAAAACAAAATTTTCCTGTGCTAGGCTAAACTAGGCCTAAACGCCACCTTGAATTCTAACATAACCTCACAAAGTGTATTTTCATTTCTCCTCTCATCACAAGTACAACAATGCTCACTGTTTAATGTTCTGTGTTGACGTGCTCAATCAAAGCACTCTGGAGGAAGACTTTTGCTACTTTCAATGTTTTTCCTACCTGCCTAGTCATAAGATGAGACTGGCATTGTCTGTATAACTAGATTTGTACGGACATATCCAGCGACATCAATCCAAAAGAAGTTAATTTAATATTCATTTAGAGTATGGTGTTGGGCTGGTGCTAGATGATGCTCTGTTACTTTTTTTTACTCTGATTGGTCAGTTTATGAAATGATGTATGATCACCTTACTATTATTTGTGAAATGATGTATGATTATCTTTCACTGACAATACAGTATTTGGTGTATATTGTCTATAAAAGGGGTCCTTTCAGAAGGTGAGCCAGACCCGGGTTTGCCCCAGTTTAGTGAGTGGACCCATGATTTCTCTAGACTTAAAAATATTTTGTGTGTAGATCATCAACCCCGGAAGGCACCTAATGCAGTCAAATAATTTTAATAAAAGGTTCGCCTTTAATAGGCTCATTAATCATCTTCAAAGAAGGCAATTCATCCATTATTCCATAGAGAGAAATACATGAATTGCAAGTCTAAAAAGAAGGTCTAGATGGTTAACAATCCTAAAAAGGCATAGTTGTGAAGATATTTGGATCAAGCTAACGAAGGCACTAAAGTGTAATAACTCAAAAGCTTTCTTGAGAATTGCAGGGGAAAACAGTTTCTCGCAAACTGGTTGCGCAAAAATAAATATTATAACTAGTGCTGAATGGCAAGATTATATAATTTCATTATATACCATGAATCCTTATCCTCTGTTGGGTATATTGAAAAGCTCCAAGATGATGGTTTAGCGGACAGAACTTTCCCTCTTTGCAACAGGAAGTACTGCGCTACCTTAAGGCTGCTAGAAACACAGGGGCTAGAGGTCCAGATCAATTGCATATTTCTATTTTAAAATTAGATATGGATCATTGGGCCATTTACCTATCTGTGCTTTTTCGTTATTGTTATTCCACTGGGAGGGTTCCTAGCTCATGGAGGGGGAGCATTACATTGTCGCTCCATAAGTAGGGATCTATAAATTCTCTGGGCAATTATAGGCAGATTACCTTATTAGATGCTACAGGAAAACTTTCTACCTAATGCATTTTAAATAACTTCTTAGACTGGGTAGAGAAAAAGAAATATCATCCCATTGGAGCAGGTTGGGTTTTGGGCTGGGCATTCGACCCTCGATAATATAAAGGTGATTCATCTGCTGCTGGACTAAAATGTAAAATAGAAGTAAATGTCTGTCTACGTGGCTTTTACAGTTTTTTCCAACTACGTTTGATTACATAGACAGGCAGATTCTTTAGAAGTTGAATGCCATGGGTATCCCAGGGGGTCTTTTAAAACGTATTATTGCCCTTCATACAGACACAGGGTGCCATGTTAGAGGGTAGGCGGGGCATGACACCGAAAATTCCAACTAGAAACAGGCTTAAACAGGGTTGTTTATTGGCCCCTTTGCTTTTTTCAGTATATATGGCAGATTTAACCTTGGTGTTGAGGACGATTGGTGGGGATGCTCCTAAATTAGGTGGTTACTCCTTGGGGACTCTGCTTTATGTGGATGACATTTTCTGATTAGATTTGACTCCTAAAGGCCTTCAGAAGCGTTTAGACACGTTATCAACGTTTCACAAGGTTAATATCAATAGGACTAAAGTTATGAGATGTTCTGCAAAAGGTTTTCTGAGAGGTAAAGGGTATAGTTGGTCCTTCCAAAATATCTCTTTAGATGTAGTAAAATCGTACCCCTATCTGGGCAGAATTACTTCTGCAAATTTAGCAGATAATGATCATATTGCCCATATATCAAATAAGGCTTATGCCCATGGAAGTGCACAAAAAATCAGTCTACAGGGCAACAGGTTATAGGCATTTTATACACCTTTTAATAGTATATAGAATGAAGGCTCCTTCCACCCTTCTTTATGCTGTTGAAACTATCAAAGTTAGCAGCTGGCACTTTATGCATAAGGTACGTTTTTACGTTCTTTTTGCACTTTAAATTTTATGGCCTCAGTGGAAGCTTTACGATTAGAGCTTGGATTGGTGAGTACGTATAAAGTTTTAAGGATACTACAATAAAGATTTTTAAAGCCATTTTTTTTAAAGTTATGTAGTAAGAGCTTCAAAGGTTACTATGGAATTGTTAAATTATCCAGTGAATGAATTAATGTGTTGAAATATTTTCAATTTTTATAGTTCCTTTTTGAATTTTTATTGAATTGTTTTATAAACTGTTGATCTCAAAGTAAGATCTAAATCTTTTAAAAAAAACTTGAATTCAGTAATGAATTCTGAAGACTCATGAATAGTATGAGCCATTGATATTCAATTATTGTGATTTATATTTAGGTCTTTTGGTTTGGTAAAAGGATTAGTCAAAATCCAAGATCTCGAGATATAGCTATTTCGTTGAATGTGTCTGCATAGTGAGTTGGGTACTGGAAAGCCACATTAAATTCTTGAAATAATAACCCTTTAAGAAATATTAAACTGAATGTTCTCTAATCTAGACTGTTGTTAATCTATTTTTTGGTAAACAAGCGAAAACAGGCTGATCAAAGGGCAAGTTGCCCATAGTGGAAATCTTCTCTGTGTGATGGTGCCAAAGGGTTATATTCTTTTGTGTGAAACTGATCTAGCTTGCTTTTACCTGTATTTAGGTGAAGCAGACAAAACATTAATTGGTGCTTGTGACTGTTGTGATTCTGTGGTGTCCCCAGAATTGCATCATAGCAAATGGTCCTGCAATTGGTTGGTTGTCACAGTGAACTGTGCTGTGATTGGTCAATTGCTGATGTGGACTGCCCTGCGACTAACTGATTCACAGTGTAGGTTGAACCACAATGGTGAGTTCTTGCTGGAATCGAGCTGTAAGTGATTAGTTGTCTTTATTTACATGAATTTGACAGAGCAAAAATCTGTGCTGTATTAAAGAAATCTGTCCAAAGTTTCTGTTATAAAGGAAAAACATTCCTTCAGAGACTCCATCTGAGTATGAGAGAATGTCGATTTGGGTCTTCATACATGCGTTTAGTTAAAAGAATGGAATGAAAGCACATCGGACTATGAGAAAATGCAATTTTATCTAGAGGGTGCTTTAAATGTGAGGATGCTTGATCATCTGAGGTGTATGATTTATAGGAGAAAAATGCAACCTAGACCCATACGTTTCCAAGCACTGAATGAAGGAGATTGTGTAACAATTGAGAAAGAACTAAAGAAAATTAAGAGCCAGGTTAAAAATGCTGCAAGTCACTGATTAGATTCTAAATGGGAAGCTCAGAGAAGAGCGTAGAGAGAAAATATGATGCTGAGTGTGGGCATGTTACCTCCAACTGTCAATGAGTTAAATAAAAGGCAAACTGGTAATCGAGTTGATTGAACTACAAATCAGATAGAAAGAAAGGCACAGAAAACAAATCATATTAGGTGGGCTATTTCTTGGCATTACTAGAATCAAGATCTTCTCCATATGTTTTACAAACGTCCAAGACCTCCTCAAGATATGGGTGCAGGAGAACAGAGAACAAGTGTACTTACATTCCCAATGCCTACTCTACTGCTCAAAAGTGAAGCAGGTCAAACAAGTTACTTACGTTCACTAACACATTTTCTGCTAGAGGCTATCTAACCACAGATTCCTCAGCTTTTGAATATTACCCAGGCATCAAACTGGACCTGGAAACTTTTCACCAGTACCCCCTGAGTGCTGGTAGATGGCACCATTCGGATCAGCACAGGTACCGCCCGATCCAGAAATGACTTGTGGAGCTTATATGGGCGCCACTCCCAAGCGCTGAAGTCGGTTGCCTTCAAAGCTGTCTGCACGCCCAGATCCAGAGTCCTGTAGTAAGATTCCTTCAATACTGCATAGTACTGCCTTCAGGTCTAAAAAGGCCTTGGGATGGGTCGCATTTCAAACAACTTTCTTACACTACTTCTTGGATGTCAAGGCTGTTAAAGGCCCCTCCTTGGCCATAAATGTCCTCTAATAACCTGTAAGTCTTAGATAAGCTGTCACCGGCGATGGGTAGTGCAGATCTGAAACTCCAACACACTGTGGATCTTAACATCCAATGGACCGATCTTCCCGTGGCCTTCCTGCTACCGCTGAAAAGCTACAAAGGACTGATCCACCTAACACGTGGTTGTCAGTTTCACCCACTGCCCTGCTCTAGGTGGCTCAGGTAATCTTACCTCAAATTGTTAGAAATGACAATGTCATAGGGGTAGGCCTCTTTACGCCCCTTTTAGAGTGGCTGGAGCATTATTCATCAAGAAAGACATAACCCTAAAAAGGAAATTGCCTACCAGTGTGCAGATTCCTAAATTTGGGATCTTACTAACTGATAGAGCAGTAGCCACAGAATGGCGAGGATGGGAGGGTCAGTGAGGGATCTGCAGTTAGACAGAAGGCCTGATTTAGATATTGGCGAACGAGTTACTCCATCACAAGTGTGACAAACACCCTGTCCGCTGAAACCAAAGTCCCATTATATCCTATGAGGTTTAGATCTCGGCAGACAGGCAACTATCGCCACTGTGACAGAGTACCTCATTCGCAAATAACTAAATCAGGCCCAGAGTCTCTACCAAAAACACCTTACCAAAGGTAAGTAACTTGTTTTTCTGATACAGACTTCTAACCGCAGACTCCTCATCTTTTGAATAGATACCAGAGCAGCACCTTTTTGAAGGCTGGTCTGTGAAAGGACTCAAACCAAAAAGTTCTGTAAGACTGAGGAGACAAAATGTCCCTTTTGGCAAAGCTGACTATCCACACCGCAGTTTCTTGAATGTATGAAGGGGCGTCCAAAAAGCTGCCTGGCAGATGGCCAGGATAGGAACTTTTGGTTTAATAATCACACAGTTCTGCTGGAGGCTGTTTTGTGGCCAATACCAGCAGCAGATGGTCCTGACCCGTGGCTACAACAGCAGATTCTCCTGTAGCGGCACACTGTTTGGATGACAGATGGTCATGCCCAGGAGCTCTGCATACTAAACTGTCTGTACTCAAACCAGGCCACTACAATATCTTGGGCTCAGTAGCTTGTGATCTTTTTCAGAACTCAGGACATGAACATTATTGGTGCAAAGGCATACAGCAGTCTACAGTTCCACCCAAGGCGGAATTAATCTCCTAGTGAGAAATGCTTAGGAAACTCCAATGCGCAGAACTGCTGATATTACATGTTCTCTGCTGTGGTGAAAATATCAAACCAAGATTCTCGCCAGTCATAGAAGAGAAAGTGCGCCAACTCTGGGTGCAGCTGCCACTTGTGATCTGCTAGGCATCGACAGCTGACCTCATATGCCCTGACAATCAACGATCCTGCCAGATGGTTAACCACCAGGAAAGTTCCTAGATGGTCCAGCCATTTCCAGAGGCATAGCGCCTCTTGGTGGAGGGTCCAGGACCCTACCCTGCCCTGATTGCTGCAGTACCACTTGGCACTGATGTTGCACATGAGTGTCTGCATCAACCTCTATTTGATAGACGGCAGGAGACTTTCAACACCAAGCAAATGTTGCTCAGCTACAGAATATTGGTGTGGAACCAGGTCTCTGGCACAGAGCAGAAATTTCTGATTTAGACCTTCCCCATGATACCTACCCCAACCCAGAAGTGACATATCAGTCACCACTATTGGCACTGGGTGGGGTAGGGAAAGGGATAGGGATCTCTGGCTGATCCAGTCGCACTCCAGTAACCACCCCTGCAGATCTTTTGCAGCCTCCTATGAAATCTGGGCATGGTCGGAGAGCTCCCCTTGATGTTGGGCTCACTGAGACATCAGATCCTACTGCAGAGTCAGAAAATGTCACCTGGCATGCTTGACCAGCAGTGGGCAATCAGTCTCAGACTCATTTTGTAGTAAAATCCAGAACAGAGGCAGAAAGACCGGTATCATAGTTTCAAAGTATTGAACTTTCCTTTCCAGGGAAAGGGCAAGAAAACGAACAGTGAACACCCGAGGGACCCTGGGGAGACCAAAGGAGGGCAGCGCAAACTGAAAATGCTCCTGTCCCACCATGCACCGCAGATAAGAGATGATTGGCCTGCAGGACATGAACCAGGCATCCTGCAGATCCATCGCCACCATCCCTTCTCCAGGGTTGAGGGCGAACTAGACCTAGGCCAGGGTGAGCATTCTGGATTTGTCCTTAAGGAGGAAGATGTGGACACTAGTTTAAAACAGGACAAAAACAACAGTCTATCTTTGACCCCGGAAAGAAGGTTGAACAACAATTTATCCACAGCCCTTTTAGCCAAAAGGGCTTGCACTTCCTACCATAAGACAGACCGATGGTCCTTAGTCAATCTTTCAGGGGACAGCAGAAGGTGCACTGGAGTGGCTTTGAAAGGCTGAGCATACCCCTTCCAGACAACCTACAGCTCCCACTGTCTGTTATGCCCTGCCAACCTGATAAAATTAGTTGGATAATGCTCCAAACGGGTTCCTGTGTTCCACAAAGAGCTGGTAAAGAGGTTTGGCAGATAGGGTGACTTGTACACTGTCCATGACCCAAGGTCAGTGGTTGCCACAGCTTTGACTGCAAAACTGGTCAACACCTTGCTGAAACTGACATGGCATCAGTATGGTTTACCTGTGCAGAAACAGGTGGAAGGAACAGTGGGATTTATGCCGCTGGTGAGGCGGGCAGGCAGGCCCAGAAAGTGCACTGTGCCTTGATCTCCTTGAAGAACTCCAGAGCGTTATTTGTTGTGTCCCATAAGGGGAGTCCTATAAAGGGTATGTCCATAAGGGACAGCTGAACACTAAAGAAATTGTTGATCGCAGCCGGGCGTGGCAACGAATGGCGATACACCTAAAAATGGTTCACCTAATGAATCTGTAGTATCCAGGCATCAGCGAATCTGGCAGTCTTGCAGCTGCCCTTTTGGGTTCGGTTAAGGACAGGACAAAGGTTGTCCAGAACACTTGGGAGAACTTGTGCAAATGAATTCCATAAAGCAGTGGTTCCCAACCTTTGGACCGGGGACCCTGGTGGGGGGTGGGTGCGCATCAGGGGGAGGGGGTCTGTGAAGCCTCCTCAGGGGATCCGCGACTGCTTAGAAGATTATGTACCCAGCTTTCAGTAATGTCTCAGTGGGGGGTCCGTGGATTCCAATAATGATTTAGTTGGGGGTCAGTGGGTTCCAGTAATGATAAAGTGGGGGTCAATAGAAGTCAAAAGGTTGGAAACTACTCCCACAGTGTATGTAAATAGCAACCCTTGCGCTTTCCCAAGAGTATGAGTGTGGCGGTAAGGGTCAGAGTCTCAGTCAGATTTTTTTTCTTCTTTCTCTTTCCTAAAGTTTTGGAGCACTATTCGAGATTAACTTCTGTGACTTTTGGAAGGTAACGGGACAGAGACCAAATCTTGAACTCGGACTGGTTGCAACCAGGAGAATTGCAAAGCATGGAAATGTAGAGTTTTACCCTGCAGTTCCTTGTTGCCTTTGGGTTCATTGATACGCAGTCACTAGAAGCCTTGGAGGTGTGACTCAACCCCACAGGCAAACCTGACGAGGATATATCAAAGTTATTTGGTTGCAACAGTCCCTATAGGATTTAAAACCTGTCCTTTTGGGAGGTGGCATTTCACTAGCACACTGTAAAATTTGTGAGGTAAAGAGTCTCAGAGAGAGAAAACAGGTAGCTCCGGATCCATGTCTGAAATGAACTGACAGTGTATGGGAACAGCACCTATACAGGTTCTGCACGCCATTTAAGGAGTGGAGCGGCATAGGAGTGGAGCGGCATAGGTGCGGAGCCGCATGGTGCCACTTATCGACGCTGAAAGGTACTGCTGAAATGTTTACAAATCTGCTCCGAAGGTGATGAATCTGCAATTAGAACTGAAGAATTATCACTGCTCATGCTAGTTCACATACTGAGACAATTTTAACTCCTACTACTGATACAGTTACTACTGTGGCTACAGTACAACTGATTGAATCAAAAATGAAAAGAGTGATGTTCTCAAATTAAAAACCAAATTGCAGAAAGTATGGACGGAACAATTAGCACAGACAAACTGACTACACAACAGATGAACTAAGACTTCTGAGGAAGGAAGCAGCTTGGTGCTCATTTGATGCATAGGTTAGGAGTAAGGAAATGGAGGAAGAATAAGAATAATATGTACAGTGAAAAAGAATGGTGCTGAAACTACAGAATGGACCTGGATGATGGAGTGAATGATATTCACCTGACAGTATGCATATTAGATAATTAAGAAATAGAAACAAAATCCGGTCAAATTGGAAACATTTTAGAGGAAAAATAGGGGAAAAGGGGGCAGTAAAACAAGTAAGAAAAAAATGTAAGTAGAAAAAAAAAACGTGAGTATGTGACTGCATAACAATGGATTTATTATGTGAGAAGTGCATGGAGGTGATTATGTGCGTGTTCCTTTGCAGACATCTGGTCATCTTGCACTAACAAATTCTCCACAGCTAACAAAGACCAGGTAAATAGTTTACAGAGACATTAGTGACAACTTCAAAGGTGTTTTGGGTGGATTTCAGGGTGATAGGGCTTTGACCTGCCACTCAGCCAGTGTGAGGGGCGAGTGCATGATTATTTTATACATTAAAAGTCCTGCTTGTGCTCGCCCTGAAGTTAATGATGTGAGCTGCAGAGGCAGTATAACAATGCAGAGGGTGTTGGGGGGGAAGGTGGGCAAACTGGGTGATTGGAATGACTCATCAGGTGAAGTCCAGTGCGCATGTCAGGTTGGACAGGTCTCGGACTGCGCCCAACTCAACATGTGCACTTCAGAGCTCCATTATAGAGTCAGGGGAAACTCAGCACAGCTCTCCTGATCTCCTTGGACAGCCGGGTTCCCCTGATCCAGCCAATCCTTGCTTTGCTCTAATGCAGTTTTAAGAATAAAAAGCATCAGAGCAAAGCCTGGATTTGTTTGAACATTCTAGCTTTTCCGCTTGGGCTTGTGCTTTCAAGGGAGTGGAGGGGAGGACTTTCTACGTACCCAACAGACATCTCCATTCCTCCCAGCTAGCCCTTGCAGCCATCCCCAAGATCCGAAAAAGTACAGCAGGAGGAAGATCATTCTCCTACCTAGCAGCCCAGACATGGAACACACTACTACTCAAGCTCTGGCAGACCGCATCACTGAAGCAGTTCAGGAAGATCCTCAAGACCTGGCTCTTAGACTGAGTAGCACACCCATGTACACTGGCCTTGGGACCCTATGAGTAATTAGCTGCGCTATACAAATCCTGATTGATTAAAGACATGACCAATGGCTGTGTGACTGTTTTAAAGCCACTGTGTCACTGATTACGTGTCTGTAATGGTGACGCAATGGCACATCTATTTCCCTCAGGAACAGTGCCAGTGACCGCATTGTGCGTGTTAGGAGTGGGGATTAGCAGTTGTCCCAAGTCGTGGTTGCAGGCCCACTTTAAGAGCACGATGAGTATGCTCTAGCCCTGTACGATGTTAGGACTCAGCAGTGGTCGGGTTATGACGTCCATTTTTTACAGGTAATGAACTCGTATTACATGTGCTCTGTGGTTGACGTACGCTGCTGCAACTCCCAGAAGCACATGCGTTCAAATCCCAACAACGCATGAGCATTTCAAGCAAGCCAAAAGAATAGTAACTGTAATTTCCATGTGTTAGAAATGGGTCTCTAGTTGGCAGTCAGTTTGCACCCTGTCCAAATAGGGACCCTCACTCTAGTCAGGATAAGGGAGATAACCGCTCAGATAACCCCTGCTCACCTGCTTGGTAGCTTGGCACGAGCAGTCAGGCTTATCTCAGAAGTAATGTGTAAAGCATTTTCACATAACACACAGTAATAAGTGAAAACACTACAAAAGGACACCACACCAGTTTTAGAAAAATAGCCCATATTTATCTATATAAAACAAGAGCAAATGCGATTAAAAATCCGACATACAGTAATAAAAATATGAATGCTGCAAGATGTACTTAACAATACAGTTATTTGAAGTCGATAACTCCACCTGGGGCTATCACGGCGTCGTGAACAACAAAACTAAAAGTTCAGGCTGGCCTCAGCGTCACGGGCCAGCTGCGGTGTCGGGAAGACCCACAAACAGTACCTTGGATTCGCAGGGTGTCATGATCCTCATGGTGAGCTTCGGAGAGCGGCGTCGGTTCCAGAGTCGGTGCAGGAGTCGTCGGGCCCTTGAAGTCACCCACCTCGGGGATCGAACTCTGGGCTGATGAAATCAGGTGCGCTGGTGGGGATGGCACCGGGGCTGCGGTGCGAAGCGGGACAATGCGACGTGCGGTGCCCACAGGTCACGGTGCAGGCAGCGGCTCGGTGACGGCGTTCAGCGGCGTCGGTGAGACCAGGGCTGCGGTGTGAAGCGGGGCAGTACAATGTGCTGTGTCCACAGGTCACGGAGCAGGCAGCGTCGTCGTCGTTGCGGAAGTGCTGTCGTCTGTAGGCTCAAGCCAGCGGTGCGGGACGGGATGGTGCTTCGTGACCCTCACGAGCGGTGTCCACAGGCCACGGTGCAGGCAAGGATGCCTGGTGAGGACACTGGAGCCGATGGCACTGGCGTCGGTGGACCGGGGCTGTGGCGCATGGCGGGACGGTGCTTCGTGAGTGACCACTCCTCCCCTCCCCTCCAGCACAGATGACTAATCAAGATATGCAGGCTACACCCTAGCCCACTTTGTGCCACTGTCTAGAGGAGAGGTGTGAACAGCCCAACTGTCAAACTGACCCAACAGGGAATCCACAAACAGGCAGAGTCACAGAATGGATTAAGCAAGAAAATGCCTACTTTCTAAAAGTGCCATTTTCAAACGCACAATCTTAAAATCAACTTTACTAAAAGATGTATTTTTAAATTGTGAGCTCAGAGACCCCAAACTCCACATGTCCATCCGCTCCCAAATCTACACTTTAATCAGATTTAAAGGTAGCCCCCATGTTAACCTATGAGAGGGACAGGCCTTGCAACAGTGAAAAACAAATTTAGCAATATTTCACTGTCAGGACATATAAAACACATTACTATATGTCCTACCTTAACCATACACTGCACCCTGCCCTAGGGGCTACCTAGGGTCTACCTTAGGGGTGCCTTACATGTAAGAAAAGGGAAGGTTTAGGCCTGGCAAGTGGGTACACTTGCCAAGTCGAAGTTACAGTCAAAACTGCACACACAGACACTGCAGTGGCAGGTCTGAGACATGATTACAGGGCTATTTATGTGGGCGGCACAACCAGTGCTGCAGGCCCACTAGTAGCATTTCATTTACAGGCCCTGGGCACCTTTAGTGCACTTTACTAGGGACTTACCAGTAAATCAAATATGCCAATTATGGATAAACCAATCCACAGTACAATTTATGTGGGGAGCACTTGCACTGATTAGCAGTGGTAAAGTGCGCAGAGACAATAAACCAGCAAAAACAGAGTACAAAACCAGGAGGTCAGAAGGCAAAAAGACAGGGGAGACACGCCAAAAGGCTGCCAGGTCTAACACCATGCAACCACATTACCCATGCCCGTAGCCGTCTGAGTCGCTGCCACCTCTGATAATGCAGCGTCTTTTTTATATATAGAGTGTGCTTCCCTGTCCTGCACCAACTTACATGCAGTTTGTGTCTGCAAAGGCACACTGAACAAGCTCATTTATATTTTAGGAATCACTTCTTACATATTTTTGTACATTTGTCAAATTAGACAAAGTTATGCATGTGGTATTTTGCAGCAGGCACCTAGCCATTCCAGCAAAGGGCTGCACATGGTCATTAATAATTAGCAATAAAAAATATCTTTATGTACACTAATGTTTTTAAGCAACATAACGTCGGCGGCTGCCACTGGCGTGGATAATTCTAGAGGGACGCACATATTTACACATAAACACACAAATATTATTGCATGCATTAGTAGACAGAAACAAATCTAAGGTCACAATTATTTATGAATATATATTGAAACTATAAACATACACAGACACATGTGCAAATATACATTTTCTAAACATGTATGAATAAATTAATAAACATGTTGACGGGGCATGATTTAAAAAATGGGGAACCAGGCTCATATACTTCGGTCTTGGACATTGTGTGATTCTCGTCTGTGTGCCAGCTCTCCCCTCGTCCTGCTCAGTGTGCTCTTCTGGTCTTTTGCTGGCTGTTGTCTTGTGCCTGGCTATTCTACCTCTTACTGCTTGTTTTCTGCGACTGGTTCCTCCCTCTGTCTGTGCTGTTGTCTCTGTGCTTGTTAATTTGATGTTGCTGTATTTCTGACTCCTGTGCAGCCAGTCAGGGTGCTTTCCTCCTGTCCGCCGCTCCCACCTCCCAACACTCCACCTCCTTCTGGGACTTACTTAGCAGCGGCAGCGCCGCCACCGCACAGCAGGCACACAACCGCCACGCCTAAGGCAAACCTGTCTGGGCTTGTCCGTGCCTGGCATGTGCTCAGCACCAGGAACCGTGGTTCTACCACCTCGAGCTACTACACCGCCGCAGAACTCCTAGTCCTGGATCCGGGATGCATCGACAACTGCTGCTGCACATCTCCAGGCACCACAAGAGGAACATTCTCCTGTCAGCACTGCTGCTTCACATGCAACACCAAAGCAACCAACAAGACTAAAAAAAACAGAAACATATCTGCATCCACCACGCCGACCGAGACTGCCACAGCACAACTCCAGTGCATTCTACTCAATGCACAATCGCTCGGCAAACACGCCACAGAGATTTGGGACAATCTAATCCCTCACCCCAGATGTCACCTTCCTCAGGCACCTGGCTGAACCCCACCTCCACGCCAAACACCACCATCACCACCCCCCAAAGGCTGCAAGATAAAACACCAGAATTGAACCAACAAACATGGAGGTGGCATTGATATCATATACAAGGACATCATACGCTACATGACCTCCCCCAGACGACTTTACCCCAATAATAAAGAATCTCAACTTCTAACTCCACACATTCCGAAAAAGCACCCTCAGAGGCACCTTAAAACCACCAGAACCACGTTCCAGCTTTTGCAACTCCAGGCCCAACATCATTGCCCCGATCGACAGACTCCAAACGCTATATCTTCTTAGGGGATCATAACGTCCACATTGATGACCCCCGCGACACCAACACAACTGAGCTCCTGGAAAACATAAGCAACATTGGTCTCAAGCAACCTGTAACCGACCCTACCCACACTGCATGGCACATGGTCAACCTCATTTCCACGTCCAGTGACAGAGTCAAGTACAACCACATGGAATAGTTTCTTATCTGTAACTCCAGTCCTCTCATAGGGGTATTTCCATGATAGTCATAAGCACTGAATAGTTCCGCACGTCTGCGGGGACCCCGGAGCACTGTTCTGAAATGTATTCTTAAGTGTAGATGTTCGCCTTTCTTGAGCAAGGCCTGCAAAGTCACTTAAGAATGTCAATGTGCAGCCTAGAGGAAAGGCTACAAAGGCCAAATTGTTCATTCTTTTTAGGTTGAAAAAAGGGTACTGTAGTATAGATATACATTACATCACAAACCTTTTTACAACTTTATACAAGGATGAAGCAATGCAGGGCAGTGTAGCCCATAGGCTGCCATTATACAGAGTGAAAATAGAGCTGTGCCTTTAAGAAGAGATAGACTTCCTGTATCCCATTGTAGTGTGGTTAGTTTACGTATCCTTTGCGCATTAGCTTCAGGCCTTTGTGCACTTTGCCCTGAATGTATTTTATTCATTTGCTGACAGCTTAGAGCCTCTGTGCACTTTGCTCTAAATGCTTTTTATTAGGCTTCGTACTGTTATTTTTCAAATAGCCAGTTCTACGGTGTTGTTTTTTATTCATATCACACTGTTTTGCCTACTTCAGCACTGGAGTTCTCCATAACATATTCACTCTGTGCTTCAGTCAAGGATACAGTCTGGTACATTGCCGATAGACGTGGTAGGAGTTTAGATTTGGCATTCCTGCGTAGGGACATTTTGTGATCACGATGACATGTTAGTTATAAAATCACGTCCTTGTCCCAATACATGCAAGAGGGAGATTCCGACCAGAGACCCAGAGCTAGACGCTGACTGCCTCGTTGCAGATGCTGAACCAGATCACAGGCCTTTGCTCAGGTATGAGGGCGTATGTCTCCCCGGTGATTCGGAAAGGCAAGCTCAACCTAAAAAGAATGAACAATTTGGCCTTTGTAGACTTTACTCTAGGCTGCACATTGACATTCTTAAGTGACTTTGCAGGCCTTCCTCAAGAAAGGCGAACATCTACACTTAAGAAGACATTTCAGAACAGTGCAGGCGTGCAGAACTATTCAGTGCTTATGACTATACATGGAAATCCCATATGAGAGAACTCACAGTTCACCTGGATCGACCACTACAGCATCCACTTCACCATCTCAGGACCTACCATCACGTGCACCATGCACTCCCTGGACCAACTCCTCCAACCCAGCATAACCAAAGAACTACCAGCCACCTCCCGGCTCCCCTTTCCAGCGAAGATTCTTGAGAAGGCAATCAACCAGCAACTCAATTAACACCTGTCACACAACAACCTCCTGGATCCCTCTCAATACGGATTCCGGGACAACCAGAGCACTGAGATAGCCCTGATCACAGCCACAGATGACATAAAGACCCTCCTTGACCATGGTGAAACAGCAACCCTCATCTTCCTAGACCCATCTCATATCACATCTTGATCAACAGACTCCACCACATCCGAATTAAGGAAGACACCCTCAACTTGATCGCCTCATATCTCACCGAAGGAACCCAGAAAATCAGTCTCCCACCATTCAGTTCACAAACCAAGCAGAACATATATAGCGTCCACCAAGGATCATCCCTTAGCCACACACTATAACACGCACATGACCCCCTGGCCAACACAGTCGGATCGCATGGCCTCAACATCATCCCTTGCGCTGAGGACACCCAGCTCATTCTCTCGCCGTCAGAAGACTCCCTCCACCACCAGAGCCAACTTCCACAGATGTATGATGAATGCTGCATACTGGATGAAGAACAACTGTCTCAAGCTCAACATGGACAAGACAGAAGCACTCCTCTTTGGGAACAATAGCTCCCCAAGGAATGACGCCCAGTGAACTCTGCCCATCCCCCACTCCAACAGACCACACCTGCAACCTCAGCATCATCTTCGACAGCAAGCAATCTATGAAGAAGCAGGTAAAATAAGTCTCCTCAGCCTGCTTCCACACCCTACGGTATGCTCCATAAGATCTTCAGGTGGCTCCCTGTCAACACATGAAGATCCGTCAAGCAAGCCCTTGTCACCAGCAGGCTAGGCTATGGGAACACACTATGTAGGAATCATCATACACCTCATGAAAACTACAGACAATACAAAACTCAGCAGCCAGACTTGTCTTAGACCTCTGTAGACGAACACATATCATACCCCACCTCAAGAAGCTAAACTGGCTCCCGATCCAGAGTGGGTGCCAGTTCAAGATGTTGACCCACACATACAAAGCCCTGCACAAAGAAGGACCAGCATACATCAACAAACGCATGACCTTCCACCAACCAACCAGACACCTACAATCTGCCTCCCAATTTCTCGTAGACACCGTCAGGATCTGCAGAGGGAACTGCAGAGGACACTCCTCACAGTTGGAGGCATAAGCTTGCAACGACCTTTCCCTTCACCTCAGGACCACTTCATAGCTCCAGAAAATAAGGAAAGGACTCAAGACCTGCTGTCCGAATGAACAAATCACCATGAAGCAGTTGCAACTTCAGCACCCTGAAACACTCACGGGCAATTTGCAGAGCTTTACAAATCCATAATTGATTAAATCTCAATCTTCCGGGGCACCTGAAACGACATAATGTATAACATGGCCTGTTTCTCTTGTAAGGAGCTCAAACGCTCCTGGGGCTAGGTTCTTGCTAAAAATAAACTGCAAAAAATGAGCTTCTAGTGCACATACAGGAACATGTTCTGTCTTTTACAAATTGCACCACACGCATCTCTCCCTGCAAGTTACAGATAAAGCACGGATGGCAAAGAGAGGTGCAGCTGCCCTCTGCAGGTCATCATTAGTATTATCACTATACAATGAGATTTCACCGCTTGCTTCACTTGTATAGGACTCTAAATAGTGGCTGGGCTGAAGAGCAGGGGCTTTGATGGAAGAGTGTGCTGTTCCATCTTCAGAAACTATGCAAGTGCCATACAGCAATCCCATAGCACTACCCTCGCTCTTAGTGTAAATGTATGCACAAAGCACCTGAGTCGCGAATGCTCATTGCACAGTTTTATATTTTCAGAGTTTTTGTACAGCTCCATAAGTAATGAAAATGTCACTTACCCAGTGTACATCTGTTCGTGGCATCAGTCGCAGTAGATTTGCATGTTTTGCAATAGCTCGCCATCTGGTGTTGGGCCGGAGTGTTACAAGTTGTTTTTCTTCGAAGAAGTCTTTCGAGTCACGGGACCGAGTGACTCCTCCTTTTGTCTCCATTGCGCATGGGCGTCGACTCCATCTTCGATTGTTTTTCCCCGCAGAGGGTGAGGTAGGAGTTGAATTGTAGTAATAGTGCCCATGCAATGGAGTGACTAAGTATGCACCTATTAAAGGTTGAGATGATACATATATAAATAATTGAAGGTAACTTCCAAACTGCTACAGGCTCCTGGGGAGGCGGGTGGGCACATGCGAATCTACTGCGACTGATGCCACGAACAGATGTACACTGGGTAAGTGACATTTTCAGTTCGATGGCATCTGTCGCTGTAGATACGCATGTTTTGCATAGACTAGTAAGCAGTTATCTCCCCAAAAGCGGTGGATCAGCCTGTAGGAGTGGAAGTAGTCTGAAATAATGTTCTTAACACGGCTTGACCTACTGTGGCTTGTTGTGCGGATAACACGTCTACACAGTAGTGCTTGGTGAATGTGTGAGGCGTAGACCATGTGGCTGCCTTACATATTTCTTGCATTGGGATGTTTCCTAGAAAGGCCATGGTAGCACCTTTCTTTCTGGTTGAGTGTGCCCTTGGTGTAATGGGCAGCTGTCGTTTAGCTTTAAGGTAGCAGATTTGGATGCATTTAACTATCCATCTGGCTATACCTTGTTTTGATATTGGGTTTCCTGCATGAGGTTTTTGAAATGCAATAAATAGTTGTTTAGTCTTTCTGATGTTTTTTGTTCTGTCAATGTAATACATCAATGCTCTTTTGACATCTAATGTATGTAGTGCCCTTTCAGCTACGGTATCTGGCTGTGGAAAGAACACTGGAAGTTCCACTGTTTGATTTAGATGGAACGGTGAAATAACCTTTGGCAAAAATTTAGGATTGGTCCTTAGGACGACCTTATTCTTGTGTAGTTGTATAAAAGGTTCCTGTATTGTAAACGCCTGAATCTCGCTTACTCTTCTTAGGGAAGTAATGGCGATGAGAAATGCCACCTTCCAGGTTAGGAACTGTATGTTGCAGGAGTGCATGGGTTCAAAAGGTGGACCCATAAGTCTAGTTAGGACAACATTTAGGTTCCATGAAGGAACAGGTGGTGTTCTTGGTGGTATAATTCTCCTAAGGCCCTCCATGAATGCTTTAATGACTGGTATCTTATATAGGGAAGTTGAATAGGTAGTCTGCAGGTATGCAGATATTGCTGCAAGGTGTATTTTAATGGAAGAGAAACCAGGTTAGATTTTTGTAAGTGAAGCAAGTAACCCACTACATGTTCTGGAGTTGTGTGTAATGGTTGTATTTGATTAATATGGCAGTAGCAAACAAACCTCTTCCATTTACTTGCATAGCAGTGCCTGGTGGATGGCCTTCTGGCTTGTTTTATGACTTCCATACATTCTTGGGTAAGTTGTAAGTGCCCGAATTCTAGGATTTCAGGAGCCAGATTGCTAGATTCAGCGATGCTGGATCTGGGTGTCTGATCTTTTGGTTGTGCTGTGTCAACAGATCTGGCCTGTTGGGCAATTTGATGCAGGGTACTACTGATAGGTCTAGCAGCGTTGTGTACCAGGGTTGCCTTGCCCAAGTTGGTGCTATCAATATGGGTTTGAGTTTGTTTTGACTGAGTTTGTTTACCAGGTAAGGAAGGAGAGGGAGAGGAGGAAAAGCGTAAGCAAATATCCCTGACCAGTTCATCCATAGGGCATTGCCTTGGGATTGTTCGTGTGGGTATCTGGATGCGAAGTTTTGGCATTTTGCGTTGTCCCTTGTCGCAAACAAGTCTATCTGAGGTGTTCCCCAGAGTTTGAAATAAGTGTTCAGAATTTGGGGGTGAATTTCCCATTCGTGGACCTGTTGGTGATCTCGAGAGAGATTGTCTGCGAGTTGATTTTGGATCCCTGGTATAAATTGTGCTATTAGGCGAATTTGGTTGTGAATTGCCCAACGCCAAATCTTTTGTGCTAGCAGGCTTAACTGCGTGGAGTGCGTCCCCCCCTGCTTGTTTAGATAATACATTGTTGTCATGTTGTCTGTTTTGACGAGAATGTATTTGTGAACTATTATTGGTTGGAAAGCTTTTAGTGCTTGAAAAACTGCTAGAAGTTCTAGGTGATTTATATGCAGTTTTGTTTGATGTACGTTCCATTGTCCTTGTATGCTGTGTTGATCGAGGTGTGCTCCCCACCCTGTCATGGAAGCATCTGTTGTTATTACGTATTGTGGCACTGGGTCTTGGAAAGGCCGCCCTTTGTTTAAATTTATGTTGTTCCACCACAGAAGCGAGAGGTAAGTTTGGCGGTCTATTAACACCAGATCTAGAAGGTGACCCTGTGCTTGTGACCATTGTGATGCTAGGCACTGTTGTAAGGGCCTCATGTGCAGTCTTGCGTTTGGGACAATGGCTATGCATGAAGACATCATGCCTAGGAGTTGTAGTACCCTCTTTGCGTGTATCCTTTGTGTTGGATACATGCGTTGTATGATGGTGTTGAAATTTTGAATTCTTTGTGGACTTGGAGTGGCTACTCCTTTTGATGTGTCTATTATGGCTCCCAGGTATTGTTGTACCTTGCGCGGCAGAATTTTGGATTTTGTGAAATTGACGGTGAACCCTAGTTTGAAGAGGGTTTGTATGATATGATTTGTGTGATTTGAGCACTGTATTAACGAATGGGCCTTGATTAGCCAGTCGTCTAGATATGGGAACACATGTATTTGCTGCCTTCTTATGTGTGCAGCGACTACCGCTAGGCATTTGGTAAAGACTCTTGGTGCGGTTGTTAATCCGAAAGGCAGTACCTTGAATTGGTAATGTATTCCCTTGAATACAAACCTTAGGTATTTCCTGTGCGATGGGTGTATTGGTATATGGAAATAAGCATCCTTGAGGTCTAAAGTTGCCATGTAGTCGTGTAGTTTTAGCAATGGCAATACTTCTTGTAGTGTGACCATGTGAAAGTGGTCTGATTTGATGAAAGTGTTCACTACTCTGAGGTCTAGGATTGGTCTCAGCGTTTTGTCCTTCTTTGGTATCAGAAAGTACAGTGAGTAAACTCCTGTGTTTATTTGTGTGTTTGGCACTAATTCGATTGCATTCTTTTGCAATAGTGCCTGCACTTCTATCTCCAGGAGATTGGAATGGTGTGTTGTCAAATTTTGTGCTTTTGGTGGTATGTTTGGAGGGAATTGTAGAAATTCTATGCAATAACCATGTTGGATAATTGCTAGAACCCAAGTGTCTGTAGTGATTTCCTCCCATGCTTTGTAATAATGACTTATTCTTCCCCCCACTGGTGTTGTGTGGAGGGGGTGAGTGACATGTGAGTCACTGTTTAGTAGTAGGGGTTTTGGGGCTCTGAAATCTTCCTCTATTTCTAGGGAATTGCCCTCCTCTATATTGTCCCCGAAAACCTCCTCTATACTGTCCCTGGTAACTGGACGGTGTTGCTTGTGAGGTGCTGGCTTGTGTGCTCTGACCCCGAAACCCCCCTCGAAAGGGCGTTTTACGGAATGTGCTGTAATTCCCTCTGCGGGGAGTAGAGTGCGCCCATGGCTTTGGCAGTGTCCGTATCTTTTTTGAGTTTCTCAATCGCTGTGTCCACTTCTGGACCGAACAGTTCTTTTTCATTAAAAGGCATATTGAGAACTGCTTGTTGAATCTCTGGTTTAAATCCAGACGTTCGGAGCCATGCATGCCTTCTGATAGTTACAGATGTATTAATTGTCCGTGCAGCTGTATCTGCAGCGTCCATGGAGGAGCGGATCTGGTTGTTGGAAATGGTCTGTCCCTCCTCAACCACTTGTTTTGCCCTATTTTGTAAGTCCTTGGGCAGATGTTCAATGAGATGTTGCATCTCGTCCCAGTGGGCTCTGTCATAGCGCGCAAGTAGTGCCTGGGAGTTCGCGATGCGCCACTGGTTTGCAGCTTGTGCTGCGACTCTTTTACCAGCTGCATCGAACTTGCGGCTTTCTTTATCTGGGGGTGGTGCATCTCCAGATGTGTGAGAGTTGGCCCTTTTCCTAGCTGCTCCTACGACGACAGAGTCTGGTGGCAGCTGTGTAGTGATGAAAACCGGGTCTGTAGGAGGCGCCTTATACTTTTTTTCCACCCTTGGTGCGATTGCCCTACTTTTGACCGGCTCCTTAAAGATTTCTTTCGAGTGCCGGAGCATACCAGGGAGCATAGGCAGGCTTTGGTATGAGCTGTGGGTGGAGGAGAGTGTGTTGAATAAAAAATCATCCTCGACCTGTTCTGAGTGGAGGCTTACGTTGTGAAATTGTGCTGCTCTAGCCACCACTTGAGAATACGCGGTGCTGTCTTCTGGTGGAGATGGCTTTGTAGGGTATGCCTCCGGACTGTTATCTGACACTGGGGCGTTGTATAGGTCCCATGCGTCTTGATCTTGGTCACCCTGGCTTATGGTGGTGTGAGCTGGGGAGTGTGATGGAGTTCGTGCTGGTGAGACGTTAATCACGGGCGGAGGAGAGGGTGGTGGGGTAATTCTTTTCACCACTTTTGGTTGTGGTGTCTGTTCAGTTTGGAACTCCAACCTTCTCTTTCTTCTAATGGGGGGGAAGGGTGCTTATTTTTCCTGTCCCCTGCTGTATGAAGATACGTTTTTGCGTATGGTCCACATCAGTTGCTTGTAGCTCTTCCTCAAACCTATGCTTTTGCATTTGGGAGGTTAGCGAGTGCTCTTCTGTATAAGAGCCTGAAGCTGGGTCGCTTGCAGTTTGTTTCGGCATCGAAACCCTGTCTGCGTGTTTTTTCGGCTCCGAGGTGACTTTTTTCTTTTTCGGGGCCGAAACCTCTCGGCGTCGATCTTCTTCGGTGCCGCTGTCTTGGCGTCGAGCCGTGTCCACACCGGCATCTCGGTGTCGAGGCTTGTCTCCAGCACTTTCTCGGTCCCGAGAAGGCTGCGTGCCGGTGTCTCGACCGGAGTCGGACGACCTCGGCACTGTTTGGGCCTTTTTCGGTGCCGACGGTCGGTCACCGAATTTATGGGTGGAGCCATGGCCTGATGGCAGTGGCGTCCCCTGGGCCTTGTAAATCTTTCTCTGTGTGGTTTTCGACGTCTTACTCACGGTTTGTGTATCGTCGAATCCTTCGGAGTCCGATTCTTGGATCGAGAAGGTACTTTCCTCTTCCTGCTCCTCGAACTCTCGGTGGGCTGTCGGCGCGGACGCCATCTGAAGTCTTCTGGCTCGACGGTCTCGGAGTGTCTTTCGGGACCGGAACGCACGACAGGCCTCACAGGTGTCTTCACTGTGCTCAGGTGACAGGCACAGGTTACAGACCAAGTGTTGGTCGGTATAGGGGTATTTATTGTGGCATTTGGGGCAGAAACGGAACGGGGTCCGTTCCATCGGCGTTCTTCAGCACGCGGTCGGGCCGACCAGGCCCCGACGGGGGATCGAAAAACTACCCCGAAGGGCACCGGAGCTCTTCGATGCGGTGTGGAATCTAAGTACGCCGATCCCGAACGCAACAATACCGACGAAAATCTTCCGAAATTAGCTAATTTTCCGTTCCGAAACTCGGAGCGACAGGAACACGTCCGAACCCGATAGAGGAAAAAAAACAATCGAAGATGGAGTCGACGCCCATGCGCAATGGAGACAAAAGGAGGAGTCACTCGGTCCCGTGACTCGAAAGACTTCTTCGAAGAAAAACAACTTGTAACACTCCGGCCCAACACCAGATGGCGAGCTATTGCAAAACATGCGTATCTACAGCGACAGATGCCATCGAACATATGTTTACAGAGAAGGCATTGGGAGAGAAGCCACAAACTCACTAAGAAAGTCTTTAATTAAGATGGTGTACTACTGAAAAAACAGCTTAGACACCAATGACTCCACCTTATGAAATGTTATGCTTTCTTTGTGTGTGTCTTGTTCATCCAGTACTGGTTTTAGCCTGTGCATTCTGGTAATAGTTTTTCTTTCATTATGATAAACAACAAACTAGTAGAATGTGAAGTTATGAACATCCAAAAAAATAATATATATGGAAAATGTCACTTACCCAGTGTACATCTGTTCGTGGCATGAGTCGCTGCAGATTCACATGCTGTGCACAGTCCGCCGTCTGGTGTTGGGCTCGGAGTGTTACAAGTTGTTTTTCTTCGAAGAAGTCTTTTCGAGTCACGAGACCGAGGGATTCCTCCCACTTCGATGCCATTGCGCATGGGCATCGACTCCATCTTAGATTGTTTTCCCCGCAGAGGGTGAGGTAGGAGTTGTGTATGTTAGTAATAGTGCCCATGCAATGGAATGAATACGTATGTACATAATAAAGGTTAAAGTAATATACTTACAAATGTACAAATGTTGAAGATCTACTTCTAAACGGCTACAGGTTCCCGGGGAGGCGGGTGGGCGCATGTGAATCTGCAGCGACTCATGCCTCGAACAGATGTACACTGGGTAAGTGACATTTTCCGTTCGATGGCATGTGTAGCTGCAGATGCACATGCTGTGCACTGACTAGTAAACAGTTATCTCCCCAAAAGCGGTGGTTCAGCCTGTAGGAGTTGAAGTAGTTTGAAATAATGTTCTTAGTACAGCCTGACCTACTGTGGCTTGTTGTGCAGTTAACACATCTACACAGTAGTGCTTGGTAAATGTATGAGGCGTAGACCATGTTGCTGCCTTACATATTTCGTTCATTGGAATATTTCCTAGAAAGGCCATGGTAGCCCCTTTCTTTCTGGTTGAGTGTGCCTTTGGTGTAATAGGCAGCTCTCTCTTTGCTTTAAGATGGTAGGTTTGAATACACTTAACTATCCACCTAGCAATGCCTTGTTTTGAAATTGGATTTCCTGTATGAGGTTTTTGAAAGGCAATACATAGTTGTTTTGTTTTTCTAATTAGTTTCGTTCTGTCAATGTAGTACATTAGTGCTCTTTTGATGTCTAATGTATGTAGTGCTCTTTCAGCTACAGAATCTGGTTGTGGGAAGAACACTGGTAATTCTACTGTTTGATTTAAGTGGAACGGTGAGATAACCTTTGGTAAAAATTTAGGATTTGTTCTTAGAACTACTTTATTTTTATGTATCTGAATAAATGGTTCTTGTATGGTAAATGCTTGAATCTCGCTCACTCTTCTTAGAGATGTGATGGCAATCAAAAATGCAACTTTCCACGTTAAGTATTGCATTTCACAAGAATGCATGGGCTAGAAAGGTGGACCCATGAGTCTTGTTAAGACAATGTTGAGGTTCCATGAAGGAACAGGTGGTGTTCTTGGTGGTATGATTCTCTTTAAGCCTTCCATAAACGCTTTAATGACTGGTATTCTAAATAGTGAAGTTGAATGAGTAATTTGTAGGTAAGCTGATATTGCGGTGAGATGTATTTTTATGGAAGAGAAAGCTAGATTTGATTTTGCAAATGTAGTAAATATCCTACTATATCCTTTGGAGATGCGTGTAATGGCTGAATTTGATTATTCTGGCAGTAATACACGAATCTTTTCCACTTGTTTGCGTAGCAGTGTCTAGTGGTAGGTTTCCTAGCTTGTTTTATGACCTCCATACATTCTTGTGTGAGGTGCAAGTGTCCGAATTCTAGGATTTCAGGAGCCAAATTGCTAGATTCAAAGATGCTGAATTTGGATGTCTGATCTGTTGTTTGTGTTGTGTTAACAGATCTGGTTTGTTGGGTAGTTTGACATGAGGTACTACTGACAGGTCTAGTAGTGTCGTGTACCAAGGTTGCCTCGCCCATGTTGGTGCTATTAGTATGAGTTTGAGTTTGTTTTGACTCAACCTGTTTACTACATATGGAATGAGAGGGAGAGGGGGAAAAGCGTATGCAAAGATCCCTGACCAGTTCATCCATAGAGCATTGCCTTGGGATTGATCTTGTGGGTACCTGGATGCGAAGTTTTGGCATTTTGAGTTTTCCTTTGTTGCAAATAGATCTATTTGAGGCGTTCCCCAAATTTGAAAGTAATTGTTTAGTATTTGGGGGTGAATTTCCCATTCGTGGGTTTGTTGGTGATCTCGAGAGAGATTGTCTGCCAACTTGTTCTGAATCCCTGGAATAAATTGTGCTATTAGGCGAATGTGGTTGTGAATCGCCTAATGCCATATTTTCTGTGTTAGGAGGCACAACTGTGTTGAGTGTGTCCCTCCTTGTTTGTTTAGATAATACATTGTTGTCATGTTGTCTGTTTTGACAAGAATGTATTTTTGCGTTATTATGGGTTGAAATGCTTTTACTGCTAACATTTCCAAGTGATTTATGTGAAACTGTCTCTGATGTATGTCCCATTGTCCTTGGATGCTGTGTTGATTGAGGTGTGCTCCCCACCCTGTCATGGAAGCATCTGTTGTTATGACGTATTGTGGCACTGGGTCTTGGAAAGGCCGCCCTCGGTTTAAATTTGTACTGTTCCACCATAGAAGCGAGATGTATGTTTGGCGGTCTATCAACACCAGATCTAGAAGTTGACCCTGTGCTTGTGACCATTGTGATGCTATGCACTGTTGTAAGGGTCGCATGTGCAATCTTGCGTTTGGGACAATGGCTATGCATGAAGACATCATGCCTAGTAGTTTCATTACCATTCTGGCCTGTATTACTTTGTGAAATGTTTGAACCCGTTGTGGACTTGGAGTGGCAATCCCTTTTGTTGTGTTGATGGTCGCTCCTAAGTATTGCTGCATTTGACACGGCAAAAGGTGTGACTTCGCGTAGTTGATGGAGAAACCTAGCCTGTGAAGGGTTTGTATGACATATTTTGTGTGCTGTGAACACTGTTTTAGCGTGTTGGTTTTGATTAACCAGTCGTCTAAGTACGGGAACACATGTATTTGCTGCCTTCTGATATGTGCAGCTACTACTGCCAGGCATTTTGTAAAAACTCTTGGCGCAGTTGTTATTCCGAATGGCAACACTTTGAATTGGTAATGTATTCCTTGAAATACAAACCTTAGGTATTTCCTGTGTGAAGGATGTATTGGTATATGGAAATACGCATCTTTTAGATCTAATGTTGTCATGTAGTCTTGCTGTTTGAGCAGTGGGATTACGTCTTGTAATGTGACCATGTGAAAGTGGTCTGATTTTATGTAGGTATTTAGTGTTCTGAGATCTAGTATTGGTCTCAGAGTTTTGTCCTTTTTGTGTATTAGAAAGTACAGTGAGTAAACTCCTGTGTTTTTTTGTTGAATTGGTACTAATTCTATTGCGTCCTTTTGTAGCAATGCTTGAACTTCTAGTCCTAGAAGATCTATATGTTGTTTTGACATATTGTGTGTTTTCGGTGGGACGTTTGGAGGGAATTGGCGAAATTCTATGCAATAACCATGCTGGATAATTGCTAAGAACCAAGTGTCTGTTGTTATTTCCTTCCAAAGTTTGTAAAATTGGCTTAGTCTTCCCCCCACAGGTGTTATGTGATGGGGTTGTGTGACTTGTGAGTCACTGCTTATTTTGAGGGGTTTTGGGGCCTTGGAATTTTCCTCTATTTTTTGGGAATTGGCCCCCTCTAATTTGCCCCCGAAAACCTCCCCTCTGATATTGACCCTGGTAGGTAGGCCTTGTTTGTGAGGTTGTGGTTTCTGTGGGTTGACCTCGAAACCCTCCCCTAAAGGGTGTTTTCCGAAATGTGCCTCTGCTCTGCGGGGAGTAGAGTGCGCCCATGGCTTTGGCTGTATCGGTGTCCTTTTTGAGTTTTTCGATGGCAGTGTCTACCTCCGGCCCAAACAATTGCTGTTCATTAAACGGCATATTGAGCACAGCCTGCTGGATTTCCGGTTTGAACCCAGAAGTGCGCAGCCATGCATGCCTTCGTATTGTGACTGCAGTGTTTATTGTCCTTGCAGCTGTATCTGCTGCATCCATGGAAGACCATATCTGATTATTTGAGATACTTTGTCCCTCTTCCACCACCTGTTGCGCTCTTTTTTGGAACTCCTTGGGTAAGTGTTCGATGAAATGTTGCATTTCATCCCAATGAGCCCTGTCGTATCTTGCCAAAAGTGCTTGTGAATTGGCAATACGCCACTGATTTGCTGCTTGTGCTGCAACCCTTTTTCCCGCAGCATCAAATTTGCGGCTCTCCTTTCCTGGAGGTGGTGCGTCGCCTGAGGTATGAGAGTTGGCTCTCTTACGAGCTGCCCCCACAACTACTGAGTCTGGTGTTAGTTGTGTTGTAATATATATTGGATCTGTGGGCGGTGGCTTATATTTTTTCTCCACCCTTGGAGTTATGGCTCTGCCTTTAACTGGATCCTGAAAAATTTGTTTTGAATGTCTTAGCATTCCTGGGAGCATAGGAAGGCATTGATACTGGCTATGGGTGGAGGATAGGGTTTTAAAGAGAAAGTCATCCTCAATTGGTTCCGAATGTAAGGAGACATTGTGAAACTCGGCTGCCCTTGCGACCACCTGTGTATAGGATGTACTGTCCTCAGGTGGTGACGGTTTTGTAGGATAAGAGTCTGGGCTATTGTCAGACACTGGAGCATCGTAGAGGTCCCATGCATTGGGATCATCCTGACTCATTGTGGTATGAGCTGGTGAGTGCATCAGTGGTGGAGTTGTTGCTGGTGATGCATGTATTGATGGTGGTGGAGACGGTGGTGGGGTTGTTTTCCTTGCCACCTTTGCCTGTGGTTGCTTGTCCTTTTGTTGAAAGGCAAGTTTCCTTTTTATTTTGATTGGGGGAAGAGTGGTTATCTTCCCTGTGTCCTCATGAATATGAAGCCTTCTTTGTGTGTAGTCAGGCTCTACAGCTTGAAGCTCCTCTCCAAATCTATGTAATTGGGAGGTTAATCCTTGTTCCTCTGTATAGGAACTAGTTTTCGGCTCCGAGGCTGGCTGTTTCGGAAACGAAACCTTTTCGGAAGTCTTTTTAGGCTCCGAAGAAACCTTCTTTGTTTTCGGCGTGGTGTCTCGGTGCCGAAATTCTTCGGTGCCGCTGTCTCTGTGCCGAAGTTTCTCGGAGCCGCTGTCTCGGCTCCGAGGTTGTTGTGTGGCGGTATCTCGACCTGAGTTGGATGACCTCGATACCAGCATGCCCTTTTTCGGTGCCTTGGATGGGTCACCTATTTTTCGGGTTAAGCCATGGCCTGTTGGCGGTGGCATCCCCTGGGCTTTTGTAGACTTCTCGTGAGTCTTGATTTTCGACGTCTTAGTCACGGTTTTGGTTGTTTCTTCGGCATCGAGTTCTTCCGAATCCGACTCGTGGACGGAGAAAGCTTCTTCTTCCTCCTCGAAACGATCTTGACCTGTCGGCGTGGACGCCATTTGTAGTCTTCTGGCTCTTCGGTCTCTCAGCGTCTTCCTCGACCGAAACGCTCGACAGGCTTCACAAGTATCCTCCTTGTGCTCGGGGGACAAGCACAAGTTACAGACCAGATGCTGATCCGTATACGGATACTTGTGATGGCATTTTGGGCAGAAGCGGAATGGGGTCTGTTCCATGAGCCTTGAAGTCGCACGTGGCCGGGGCGACGAGGCCCCGACGGGGAATCGAAAAACCCCGAAGGGCCTTCGGAGCTCTTCAAAATTCGGTGTCGATTTGTTCTAACTAACCCGATACTGAACGCAAACAATACTGACGTTTTTTTCCGAGATTCCAACTAACTTTCCGACCCGAAACACGGAGCGAAAAGGAACACGTCCGAACCCGATGGCGGAAAAAAAACAATCTAAGATGGAGTCGACGCCCATGCGCAATGGAATCGAAGTGGGAGGAGTCCCTCGGTCTCGTGACTCGAAAAGACTTCTTCGAAGAAAAACAACTTGTAACACTCCGAGCCCAACACCAGACGGCAGACTGTGCACAGCATGTGTATCTGCAGCTACACATGCCATCGAACATATATATATGTATATATATATATATATTTATATTTCTCTTGCCTGTCCTTCCCATTTTGTAAATTAATGTAGATGTCATCCAGAATATTCTATGTCGGTAGGGTTCGATTGCTTGGCATTCATCCCCAACTTTTACGCGCCACCACTTTGATATGTCACCAGCCACCACTGGTAAACATAAATGCATTGTTTGAAATTACCGTTTCAAAAAATGTTTACGTTGAGTGGAAGGTGACGGGCTAACCATTCCTAGGGGGACTACAAATCCCAGACTGCTTTGTGGCCCCAGGTGGAGGTCATTTTCTACAGCACCCGCTCCCACATGACTAGACCAACGACCGCTATGAAGTGTGAGGGGGCACACAGCAGCGCAGGACGCACTAACCTTTCCTAGAGGGTCTACATATCCCAGACTGGTTTGTGGCTCCAGGAGGCGGCCATTTTCCACAGCACCTGCTCCCATTTGACCAGACCAACAAGCGCTATAAAGCGCAAGGGGGCACACCGCAGTGCGAGAGGCGCTAACCATTCCTAGAGAGCCTACATATCCCAGACTGCTTTGTAGCCCCAGGAGGCGGCCATTTTCTACAGCACCTGCTCCAACCTGACCAGACAAATGGGCGCTATAAAGCGCGAGGGGGCACACTGCAGAGTGGGGTATACCGCAGCGCGGGATGCGCACGGGAAAGCCCAGGCCAAGGGCAGGTCCGTTCACACCTGTCGGAGCCGAAAGGAGGCTGGGCTGGGCTACCCTCCTAACATCTACTATTAAGCAGGCTTTGCTAGAGTGTCTATTTTGTCATAGCCCCTGGGGATAGCTTTATTGACTTACTTTACCTTAAAGTGTTCACCTTCTGGTGAAAGCAATTTTGAACGGTAAAATGAAAGCGACTGAGGCCAGGGCTGGGGTGGCACATGGGAAAAAACACAAACGGCAAAAGCATGCAGCAAGTAACTGTGTAGTGGATAGGATAGACAACCTTTTGGTTGATTGTGAGGACATTTTGACTTCCTCTCTAGATAGAGCTAAAGGTGGTAGGAGTGAGTGTTCCCCTGCAAGGTCAAGTGAGGGCCAGAGGAAGATCCCAGATATGTTAAAAAAAAAAAAAAATGTAGGTCACAGGTTCTGGCTCCAACAGGACAAGGAGTAGTGAGAAATGGTATTAATCACATTCCATCAGCACTAGCTAATGAGCTATCACCTGCTGGCAGTGATGCCCTTTATTGCTCCAATTGCTTCAGCACCCTAAACGATATATTTCATGACGATCCTGACCTAAGTGTATTGATGGGCGGGACAGCAGGCACAGGAGCAACAAACGTTAGCCGAGACCTGTTTAATGCTCAGTACATCTCATGCATAAAAGTTCTAAAAAAAATAAAAAATAAAAAGGTGTCTGAGCTTAAATCCATGGTTAATTCTTTAATTACAATGGTCAAACAGCTAACATCTGTAGATGCGACGTCTAGCAGGGACCGCAACGGTAGCTCCACTCTTAATCCCCAAGGTTTCTCAACATTGTCGACCAAACTGCTCTTGAACATCGGTAACAAGAACTGCAATTGCGCTCCTTCCCTGCTGCTGCCAGTCTGGTGCCCCATGCTGTCTATCCATCAGCAGGTAGAGACACTGAACTTTTGCCAGGTTCCCACACACAATAGTCTAAACCTGGGAGACAAACCAAGACTTCACCAATTTGCTAGACTAATGAAAGATAATGTTAATCGGTCCACTTCTAACAACACTGTCCTAATGGTTAACGTCCCTAAATTACATCTGCCAGCCCAAAGCGAAGAGGGAGAATCCGTTAGAAATAAGGCAATCCATTGGATCCGCCACTTGAAGGGCTACTATTCCATAATACGTGAGGACCTAACGAAGCAGTTAGAAGGCCAGATCTGGACACCTGTTTTGACACGATTGAGCTGACACTTAGGGACAGGAGCTTGGTTGATAATTTGGTGGCCTAAGACGCAAGGACAAGCATACCAGGGTACTCCTGCAAGCACTCTCCCCGTGTCACGCAGCCAGGTTCACCAACCATTCAGCAGGCAACTCTTCTACCCTAGATGAGAAGGACTGACTTGGAGTACCATCTGTAATCCCGGCTGATTTACCATCCCTTCCAAACGATATAACTATCCCTGGTTTGACTGCTTCTTCTACTGCTGACTTTAAAAACATCCTCCCTCCCCTTTGGACAGACCCCACCTACCTACTCAGGACCAACTGGTCAATTGTGAAAATACCATTCCTGAGGGGGAAGACAAGCAAAGCATTCTGGAACGTGGCAGGCTTACTGTCTAAGGTGGTAATAGCAGACTGATGTGATTTTGTTAATAGCTTTACTGTAGTCTATGTACAAGAAACACGGGCAGTAAACCTAATCCATCTAAATGGTTTTAGAACCTATCATACCCCGGCAGAACCAACTAACTCAGGGCGAGCAAAGGGGGGTGGAGGGGATGTCCTGTACCTACGTATCAAACATCCTGAGGGCATCTAGTATAACTATGCTGCAATTCTGGCATTGGATTCTGTAACGAGATTTGCTGCCCTCCAATCCAATTTGCAACTACATTCAATGGCCAAGGAAAAAAACTCAGTGATAGATTATATATTGGTCACAAATAGACATGCCGCAAGAGTTGGAAATTTTTATCACCCACACAATTGCATGCAGCCATCGCTACCTTCTGAGTACAGATTTGGTTGTGGCATCAAGGGATTTTTTTTTATCCCAAGCTCCACTCCCCAACTATTGCACGGTGGGTGTTATGGACATTAACAGGCTTAACGGGTATACCCTGCGATGGCAAAGATTGATCTCCAAAGGTTTTTTAAAAAGTTGATTGGTGGATATACGCATGTTTTCGAAAGTTATCTAGATTGGGGTTCTGACCCAGAGGATATCATTGACAGTTTTCAAAAGATTGCTGGGGACATCAAGGAAGGACTAGTGATTACAGGTAGGGACAGTAGCAACAACAGGATGAGAGGGTGGTTTGATGAACCTTGTACCAAGGCCCTTAAGCATGCTGAAATTAGCCCTACACAAAACTACCATGATGTGTTAATGAAGTAAGGGCTGCTAGGAAAAACTAAGTATGTTTTAATGCAGAGGAAGGCAGTATTAAAAAAAGAATGATGGGACAAATTGCATGAAGCGAGCACTAGTAAGGGCCCTGCAGGTTTTTGATGGGTAATTAATTCGCAATATATCTCCAGTGTGACACCAGACCACGCCTTGAAATGGCCATTAGTGAGGGAGACTGGATTACTCATTTCCCAATCATTTATTCTAATCCTACTGACAGGTTAAGGCTGACAGTTGACGACGCGACCGACAATGACTCTTTTTCTCCTGTTATTTTCCAAATCAAGCTTGCATTTACCTTGGATGAGATCATCACTGCCCCAAGCGAAAGTAAAGGTGCTGGGTCCAGATTTAATCCCCGTAGATCTGTTTAAAGTCAAACCAACCCCTCTGGGGCCACTGCTTACTCAAGTCCTGAATGCATGTTGTCAAGTTGGCTACTGAGGTCTTGGAGGGAATCAATTATTGTCAATTTTTTTAAAAGGGAGATAGACACAGTCTCACCTGTTATCGTCCTATATCTCTCCTAGATTCGATGCTGAAAGTGGTAGGTTGTGTTATCTTGAACAGACTGCAAGAATGGGCCCAGGAGAAAATCGTTTGAACGGATTTACAGTATGGGTTCCGGGAGGAAGTGGGAATCGTGGAACAGGGTCTGAACCTAAGCATGCTGATCAAGAAATACTCCACCATCAAACAAGGGAGATTGTACTTGGTCTTTGTTGATTTAACTGCTGCTTTTGACTGCGTAATCCATAGTAAATTGTGGGCAATCATGGAGAAAATATCATGGGTGCAGCGTCAGAGTGCAATATGGTCTAATGGGTGAATGTACCCAGTCTTTTAGTATAGAGAGGGGTGTAAGGCAGGGTTGTGTTTTGGCACCCTTCCTCTTCTCCTTATACATTAATAGTCTGGGTGATGTATTATCTGCTAACTGTAACAAACTGCCCCAAATAGGGTCCCCCCTATTATATGCTGATGATGCTGTTCATATGGCACAAACCCCCCTTGCACTGCAAGTTACTAACGTACTTTGGGTCCAATATGGAGGAACTGGGGCTATTAGTTAATAAAAGTGAGGCATTTGCTATGAGGTGTGAGAAAGTGATACCGAAAACCCCCAGCCTCATAATAAAAATACTAGAATTATGCTACATCCTTTTCCTATCTGGGGATCATGTTCGACGTAAAAGGTACATGGCGGACGGCAATTAGTACCAGAGGGCTACTCTTTCAGAAACTGTTGCAGCCTTGCACAACTTTGCGTGCAAAATTGGAAAGAAACGCCCTAAGGAGATATTAACAGTATACAAGGTCAAATGTATGTCAACAGCCCTGTATGAGGCAGGCCTCTGGGGGCATGTAAATCAGGACTCCCTGCGGCTGATAAAGAATGCCTTCCTGAAGTATCTTCTCTCTCTCCCACAGAGTAGTCCATCATATGAATCCCACTCGGAACTATGGGTCCCACTCATTTCAAACCTAGTTAAAATTCAACCGATTCTGCTATGGCACAAGATATGGACTTCTGAGTACACCAAGCTGAATTAAGAGATTATAGGGGATTGTTTTAGGTCCTCCTATGTAGGAAGAGTACAATGGTTGGGATACGTAAAAAACTGTGTGATCTGGGACATCCAGTTTATTATTATAAACCATAAACACTACCAGCTGTCACTAGACAAAAACTGAAAAAAGACTGTCATATTTAGAAGAACTAAGTTTATCTGCTGAACTGCTTAAGCCAAGTGTTCTTAAAAAACAGTTGATCTTAACCTCACCTGGCATGCAACTATACCTAAAGGAGGAGAGCAATGAACAGCATAGATTTGTTCTAATCAGGTTTAGGCTAGATTTTTTCCATCACTTGGTGAATTTTCCAACCACAAATGACTGCTCGAGGCCCATGGCTAAAAGCCCATGCGACATAGCTACTGAGCAAAGTACTTTCCATACGGTTCTATTCTGTACATTGTATAATTCGCCGAGAAAGATATTTTTGCTGCCATTATTGAGATCCATGGATTTAACACGTCGACTAGCTTTTGTGTTTTTGCCAACCAGATATATTTGCAACATCATGTCTAAATTTTTATGGGCTATTCTTAGACACAGGAAATGTATACATTCTATTAATGACTGAGAGGTTGATTCTATATCTATAGCCGTATGAGACCTGTTGGGTGATTTTAATATTCTGTTACTGTTTTTATTTTTGTGCTTTTATGATTTTATTTTGAATAGACTATATCCTCACAGGTTTCATACCTTTTTTCTTTTCTCTTTCCAGCTTTTAACTACAAAACCTTGTATTTTACTGTTTTATATTGGGTCCTATCACCAAGTATTCTACTTGGGTCTTAAATGCTTTTTTAATGTTCATTTGTGGTTTATGTATTGCTTTGATTTATGTATGCCTTTATGGCAACATCCGTCGAATAAAGCTTATTTGAACTGAACTGAGTGTAAGGTGGCTGTAATATTGCCAAAAGAAGAGCCTCCAAAAGTGCCCTCCTCATAATGGTCCAACTCCTCTTGTAATGGAGACGTACAAGGGAGTGATTTTGCAATTGAAACAGAAAGTTTCAGAAAACGAGGTAAATTAGTAGGAAATCATGCAGTGTACTTAAGAGCCATAAGTATCAGTGTATATTTATTGATAGCCATAAGCAGATCTATAAAAAGTACAGGGGAGTTAAAGATCAAACAAAAATAAGGTATAAGTGGATTTGTATCAGTGTTCGTTATGGGTTTGCTTAGTTGTCAAACAGCAGTGTGATGTGTTGACGTACAGAGTATTGATGTAATACTTAAATATGCAACACACTGCAGTGACTAATTAGATAGTGCAGACTAAAGATTTCCAAAGCGGTGGTAAGAATTAAGAGATGGATTCAGGTACGATTATGGTCCTGTTGATGGTGCAACTCTGAATATGCAGCAAGTAATTATGCAGGTAAGTATTGTGTCAAATGTCCTCGGGGAAGAGGTAGAGTTTTTGTGAATAACTCCAATAGAATGAATGCAATAACGAATGTGTTAATTAGTGACATTGTTGTGTATGCCTTGGACTCTGAAAATGGGAATATCAACAGAATGCAGATCAAATCCAAAATGAGTTTGTACCCCACATGCAGTAGTCTCCAAAGTAAACAGCACAAAACGCTAACGTACAGTCAAGAAGCCCAGCTGGCTTCTGTGCAACTAGCAAAATCTGCTAAATCAAAGGCAGATCAATACGAATATGCCTGTAGCTGCATAAATGCATCCAAGACACATTTGAAATCTTCTAACAAAGTCCTTTAATGATTAATAAGGATTTTCCACAGTAACGTGTGTTAGCAGAGAAAGATAGTATGTCATCTGCTTATAATGTGATGCCGTCTTCTGGGCAGTGCAGCCACTGAAAGCCTCAAATGTAAGCGTTACAGCAAACCCAGACCTCCAAGTTTTCAATAACCTGGGCGAAAATCAGTGGTGAGAGAGAAAGCATTCCTCTAGTGCATCCATGGATTGAGAAAGGGGAGGACAGAACTCTGTTAACTCCAACATGTACTTGGAGCCGGGCATAAAGCACTTCAACAAAGGACCGGAAGAAGGGTCCAGATCCAATGTAGGAGAGAGCCTGAAAGATGAATCCCCAGTCCAAGGAGTTGAATACTTCCTCAAAGTCCACGAGCATGGGTGCAGCAGAGTCTCCAGAGCATCAACAGTGTTTCGTAGCAATATGCACTTGGCGGATGCAGTGTCAGATGCTGCGGTGGGGGCATGAAGCTGCACTGACCTGGTTAGACAAGAGAGGACAGCAACAACGGGAAGAAGTTTGCAAGGATCTTTGCAAAGATTTTTATTTCCGCATTGATAAAGGAAATTGGTCAGTATGATGGTCAGGCTTTGGGGGAGTCTCCCCGGTTTGTTGAGAACAACAATTGTGGCAGGGTCAAGTTTACAGGGGAATTGGCACTTGTCCACAACCTCAAAGTTAAAACGAAAGAGATGAGAGGAAAGCAATAATAGGAATTTCATGTAGTATTTAATCCTGAAGCCATCCGTCCTGGGCATCTTAACCGACTCGTTCAATAGCTGCTTTGTCCATCACTGTCAAAGTGGCTATCAAAGGACTAGCGTACTCACTTTCGGGGCGCTGGTGACAATCTTAACGGGAGCTATGGTAAGAAGAGCAGGGCATTTTAAAAGAAGTGCTAGGTAGTGCTTGCAATAGCACTGTGAAGAATTAAAACATTGGGCAAAAAAATGATGGTAACCAAAGGCTTCTCCATTCCTCTTCATGGGGATAGGAAATATCTTTTTGCTTTCAGGTTCCTCAGTAAAGTTTCTCGTGTTGTCCTACAAGGACATACAGAAGGCCACTCAATCATTAGTCAAATGATAAAGATTTGCAAAGCCTGAAGGTGCCCTATAGCTGACTACGGGTGGAGTATATTGACAACCTAATGGTTGTAGCTAAAACAAAAGAACATTGCAAGCTGGATACAACTGCACTCTTGAACCATCATATTAACAATGTTGATAAGATATCTTCTACAAAAATACCGTACTGTATGAAAGAACCATGATATTAACAATGTTTATAAGATATTTTCTACAAAAATACCATACTGTATGAAAGACGTTTCTACTCAGGTCACCATACTCGAAAAATGAAAAAGTGTCTAAAAACGTGTTTCTGCAATCACAAGAATGAGTCCACCACACACACAAAGGGAACTGGGGAGGCTTTTGGGAATGGGTGGCTACTGTCGACAGTGGATGCCAAACTTTTCCCTGACAGCAAATTCCTTACTAAAACAGGTCCAATTTGATGATGAATGTGTAAGTGCCTTCTTCAAGCTCAGAGAGAAACTCTGTAGCCCACTTGCTCTTGGAATGCCAAATTATGAAAAAGCTTTTACCGGTTCTGTCACGAAAGCAAAGGATGTGCATTCTCTGTCCTTACCCGAAAATCTGATGAAATCAAAAGGCCCAGAGAATACTTTTCTGCCACATGAGATCTAAACGCTGCTGAACCTCCATGATGCCTAAATAAGTAGCAGCACCCTGTCTTTTAATTCAGTAAAACAAGGGGATTGTGATGGGTTACATACTTGCTGCATTAGTCCCTCATTCAGTCGAGACTTTGCTGACTCGTACAGACTCAGAATTTGTCAGTCATCTCACTAATCATGAGCAAAAGATCTTGGTGCTGACATTTTAATGAAAAGATGCAATGCTCTGAAACCTGCAATGCTTTTGCCAACTGCACAAAGAAAAAGTGAAGGAGATGATGTCTGTGATCATGATTACAGTGATGTAACAGAATTCTGAACCAAACCAAGACAGGACGTATCAGTTCCACTTGAACAGGCTGCTCAGATTATATTTATGGATCATTCTCGTCTGAAAGACCGTTAGGGAACTTTGAGAGTAGCATAGGCATTCTGTACCACATCAAATATTGTGGAAGTATCGCACTTGTGTGATGTAACCTTTGCACAAGTAACAAATAATTGCATTTAAGAGTGACCTGCTTATCTGATGTATGGAGTGTGTTCCCACTGGCGCCACATGACATGCAGTGCAAGACCATAATCTACGGTGGGAGCCCTCCACAGTCACATACTTCTGCATTAATGTGCTTTATAGAATGGCAATTTGGTGAGACCGATATCCTCCCTGAAACCTCAAGTTGCGCTTTGTGCTCACACTATCAAAAGCTGCAGGGTCGGGTCACCCTTTTCAAAACCAGCATCCTAACATTCATTATTTCTTCAACCGGTTGATTCATGTCCCCTGCAGCATGTTCCACAGGTTGAATAGTATGCTGGGCGATTTGCTTTGGAGTAGCAGACAACGTAGTGTAGCACTGGCAAAGCTGCAGATCCACAGCGGAGTGGGGAGGTTTGGGCACCCCAGATTTTGAGCATTAGTATCTGGAAGAGCAGCTCCAGTGAGTGGTTCGCTGGCTACCTGGTTGCAATTTATTGGTGGCGAGTGGCGCGGATGTACAGAATATCCCAATGGCTGTTCAGGAATTTTTACTCCCGAAATCTCTGCTACCAAAATGTGACCTGCTGCAGATAGCACACTGCAGTTATGACAGGGCACTTCTCTGGAGGTAAACCCTACACCTTACAGAGCCTTTGAGAATTCTGACAGGCAGCAGGATGTGACACCACGGGAGTTTGGGAGAAGGCCAGAATATCCACTATAGGGGACCGTTTTCCATATCTACGATCTGATCTCCTTCAGTTCATTATCTGAACAAACGAGCCTATCACCGGGTCAATTTCTAACATGTAGGCGGCTGTTCGCAGAACTGGGGCGTCAGTGGTGACTAGCACACTGATCTTAAGATTCACCAACTACTTCAGGTACTATATGGTATAGAAATGGGCCAAAAACTAGTTCCTGGATCGACTAGGCAGTACCAGCTAGAAACTCTGAACCTTTAGCAACAATGCAGAAGAAATGGGGACTTAACTGGGGTCACCCCTTTACTCAAATGGGATGGGCTAGAGCACCAGAGTACCGGAACAAGGTTTCAAGAAACGAGTGCTTCAAATACATACAATGTAACATATTACACAGAGCTTATCTGACCCTGGCCCGTGTCCACAAAATATAGCCAACAGAAATGCTGGAATGTCAAGGCTGCCACGCCCAGCAAGCTGATTTAATACACATGCTGCAGTCCAGCGCCACAGGCCGGACATTCTGGACAGACGTTTGCACAACCCTTACTAAGGCTACAGGAACTTAGGCTCATTAGAGGGATTCATACTGGGGCTACATGGGCATCGCATGATCAGCGGGGGCAACTACATGGTTTTTGTTCTCGCCCTGCTGCTGGTCAGGAGCACAATTGCAATGCAATGGAAAGCAACAATTCTACCTGGGGTAACGCAGTGGCAGAATGTAGTGATGCACTGGGCAAAGTCAGAATCTATGGCATTGAATTGGGGGGAGGCGGATGGCCTTCAGACAGACAACGCTGCAGCCACGTGGGACGATCTGATCACACCAGAGATGATACTAGACCGCCTTAGCCTAACATTCCCCCACTATATCTCTTCGACTGCACAACCTTCACAAGCTGATGATAGATCACACTAGTAGACCCCTCCTCCCCCCCACTTGCTCTGTAGGCTCACTGCAACACTAGTCATGGACACACCTGGTGATCACACCAGGACCATACACCTAGCTAGCTTACATACGGTACGATAAAGCTAATTACTGTTCCTACTGTTAAAGATATTACATTGCTATTTTCTCAGTATTTCATTATCTTTCTCATGCTTATTGTAGTCTGAAGGGATTGCAATCATGTAGTTGACTGTACTGACATATAGTTCATGTAAAATAAAAAATCTAATAATTATATATCTGAAGGATTGAGTGTTATAATTTATACTGACATCCAGTATGGTTTTGGCCTGGTCCACAATTGTGGTCACAGTGATGTTTTATGACATCCTCACAAAATAGGACACATTTTAGAATTGTTAAGTGACTTGCAACTACCTAAAAAGATTTCAATACTAAAGTATACTGTCCACTGATTAGGAGCTGATATGGTTACACTTGGCAATCGCTACACAGGCAAATTAGCATAGTATGGTGCCCCTCAATCACCCACGATAAATTCAAATGAACAAGAGCTATGTAGAGCTGAGAATGAAAACTTATACTGTTTCTTGTTAACTTCAATCCAAACACTAAGTGAGATAAGAGAGCTACAAATTGAGCACTAGAAAATGAGTAAAAGGAATGGGAAACTGTAGGTTGCTCAAAAGACCAGAACGATCTGTGGGTAATCAATCAATCTGGGGGTTCTTGTAGAGCGCAAGCTTGTTACCCCGGGTGGTCTCCAGGGGCTGGTTTGGTGCTGCGGGCCTCATCCAGGCATCTGAGGTGGTAGTAAAAGAACCGTGTATTGAGTTGCTTTCTGAAGTCCTTCAGGGAGGGGGACATGCAAAGGTGGATGGGGAGGTCATTCTAGGACTTGGTGGCGAAGTAGGAGAAGGAATGTCCTCCAAAGTGTTCATGGCCAATGCGTGGGGTGTGGACCAGGGAGGGGGTGACTGAATGGATTTCTCTGGTCGGTTGGTGGAACAATGTAGGTGGGTCCGGTGCTGTGGAGGACCTTGTATGCGTACGTAAGCAGTATGAAGAGGTTTCTTTGCTGTTTGCGGAGCCATTGGAGGGTCCTGTGGTGGAGTGACACTGTTTTTTCTGGGGATGTTGAGGATGAGTCTAGCTATGGCGTTTTGGATGATCTGCAGGCACTTAAGGAGCTGTTTGGTGGTTCCGACGTAGAGTGTATTGCTTTAGTCAATTCTGCTGGAAATGAGGCTAGGAGACTGTCTTCCTGATGGAGATGGGCATCCAACAAAAAATCTTTCGACCATGCAAAGGATGTTGAAGCATGCCAAACGAAACAGCGTTGATTTGTTGCTTCCTGATCACGTGGGTGTCCAGGATGATGTGAGGTTCCAAGTGTGGCTGTTGGGCGCAGATGGAGATCCGAGGGCAGCGGGCCACCATTAGTCGTTCCAGGGGAAGGCTTCCTTCCGGAGATGAGGATCTCCGTCTTTTCTGAGTTCAGCTTGAGGCAGTTGGACTTCATTGAGGTGGCGATGGCTGTCATGTTTTGGATGTTGGTTTGTGAGGCGGTTGCGTCGTCTGAGGGGGAAAGGGGGAGCTGGGTGTTGTTGGCACAGGAGATGATGTTGAGTACATGGGTGCGGGCGATGTTGGCTAGCTGGGTCATGTGGGTATTGAATAGGGTTGGGCTGAGGAAGAAGCCTTGGGGGATGCCGCATATGATGTCTTTTGGGGTGGAGACAAATAGTGGCAGGATGATTCTCTGAGTTTGGCCAGTGAGGAAGGAGGAGATCCAGTTGAGTGCTTTGTTTTGAATGCCAAGGGTGTGTACAGTCTGGTGTTAAGTGTGTGGTGGAATACAGTGTCGAAGTCTGTTGAGAGGTGGATTAGGGCCACAGTTCCCCCGAGGACGAGGAGGAGTCTTATGTCGTCTGTGGCTGTGATGAGGGCAGTCTCTGTACTGTGGTTTGGCCAGAAGCGGGATAGTGACGGGTTGAGTAGGTTGTTGTGTTCGAGGTAGTCCATGAGCTAGCGGTTGATGGTGTTTTCAAGGACTCTGGCAGGGAACAGGAGGAGCGAGATTGGTTGGTAATTTTTTAGTTTGTTGGGGGTCAGAGGATGGTTTCTTCAGTACTGGCTTGACTTCTGTATGTTTCCAGGCGTTGGGAACAGTGGACGTGGTGATGGAGGTGTTGAGGATTTCCGTGAGGGCTGGTCCGATTACTTCTTTTCCTAGGTTGTAAATGTGGTGCAGGCAGGGGTTCTGCGGGGAACCGGAGTGGATGGAGGTCATGATTGTGAGGGTGCCTTATGTAGAGAGTTGCTTCCATTCAATGATCTGGGGGATGGTGGTGTTAGCTGGGGTGCAGGGTGGGTCGAAGACAGGTGGCTGGGTCTCGAAGTTGATACTGGAGATTCTGAGATGGAAGTAGTCTGATAGCATGTCACAGAGGACTTTGGAGGAGTGGATCATGTTCTTCATGGCAGATGGGCAGGAGAATTCTCTGATGTTGAAGAGTTCTCTGGCATGGCTGGAGCTGGCTTTGATGCAGGTGGAGTGCGCTTCTTTCTTGGTTTCCCTGAGTCGGCGGCGGTATGTCTTGAGGGCGGCTCTGAAAGAGTTGAGGTGCGTGGGTATCTTGCGGGTGTGCCAACGTCTCCCTAATCTCCTGCAGTGTTGTTTGAGAGCTCCAGAGTTCTGGAGTGAACCACAAGGCTTGCTTGGTGGGTATGTTGTTGGAGGTGCTTTTCAGAGGGGGCAACAGTGTTGGCGGCCTATGTCTGCCAGTTGGAGAGATTATGCACGCTGAGTTCGAGTGTGTCTGCAGAGCTGGTTTTGGTGTTCTTGAGGGCAAAGATCCAGGGGGTGTCTGTGACTTTCCCCAGTTCCGGCAGGGGAGGGTGGGAGGTCCTGTTGAGATGTTGCGTGGTAGGTCGATGGTATAGTGTACGATGTCGTGGTCGGTCTAAGTTACTTCAGTGGTGTGGGAGAATTTGGCTTTGTCGCTGGTGGAGAAGATAGGTTCCAGAGTGTGTTATGTGCAGTGGATGGGGACGGTGACTGTAGGAAATTGGCTCTATATATACTATTTCAAAGTAAGAAATAGTGTGCACATAGTCCAAGGGTTCCCCTTAGAGGTAAGATAGTGTCAAAAGTTGATAATTCTAATGCTCTATTTTGTGGTAGTGTGGTCGAGCAGTAGGCTTATCAGAGGGTAGTGTTAAGCATTTGTTCTACACACACAGGCAATAAATGAGGAACACACACTCAAAGACTTACTCCAGGCCAATAGGTTTTTATATTGAAAAATATTATTTTCTTAGTTTATTTTAAGAACCACAGGTTCAAGATTTACAAGTAATACTTCAAATGAAAGGTATCTCACTTAGGTACTCTGGGAACTTTGAATAATCACAATAGCATGTACAGTCTTGGTAAAAATGGTGATAAGCTATTTTGAAAGTGGACACTGCAAAAAACAACAGTTCCCGGGGGAGGTAAGTAAAGGTTAAGTTTGCAGGTAAGTAAAACACAAGTCTCAAAGTGGGGTACAAGGTAGCCCACTGTTGGGGGTTCAAGGCAACCCCAAAAGTTACCACACCAGCAGCTCAGGGCCGGTCAGGTGAAGAGGTCAAAGAGGTGCCCAAAACACAGAGGTGCCTATGGAGAACAGGGGTACTCCAGTTCCAGTCTGCCAGCAGGTAAGTACCTGCGTCCTAGGGGGCAGACCAGTGGGGTTTTGTAGAGCACTGGGGGGACACAAGTGGGCACACAAAACACACCCTCAGCTGCACAGGGGCGGCCGGGTGGAGTGTGCAAAGCAGGCGTTGGGTTTCAGGTAGGAAACAATGGAGGGACCCGGGGGTCACTCTAGTGGTGCAGGCAGGCACAGGAGGGGCTTCTCGGGACAGCCACCACCTGGGCTAGGCAGAGGGTCACCTAGGGGTCACCCCTGCATCGAAGTTCGGGTTCCTTCAGGTCCTGGGGGCTGCAGATGCAGTGTTGGTTCCAGGCGTCGGTCCCTTGTTACAGGCAGTCGCGGTCAGGGGGAGCCTCTGGATTCTCTGTGCAGGCGTCGCTGTGGGGATTCAGGGGGGGGTCGTCTCTGGTTACTCACAGGCTCGCAGTCGCTAGGGAGTCCTCCCTGAGGTGTTTGTTATCCAGGGGCATCGGGTGCAGTGTGTGAAGTCTCATGCTTCTGGCGGGAAACGTGCAGTCTTTGAAAGTTGCTTCTTTGAGTCAAAGAAGTAGCTGGTTTTGAACAGGGCCGCTGTTCACAGAAGTTTCTTGGTCCTTTAGTCCAGGGCAGTCCTCTGAGGCTTCAGAGGTCGCTGGTCCCTGTCGGATGAGTCGCTGGAGCAGGTGTTCAAAGTTGGAGAGAGGCCGGTAGGGCTCGGGCCAGAGCAGTTGTCGTCTTCCTCCTTCTCTGCAGGCTTGTATGTCAGCAGTCCTTATTTCTTCAGGTTGCAGGAATCTGATTTCCTGGGATCTGGGGAGCCATTAAATACTGAATTTAGGGGTGTGTTTAGGTCTGGGAGGGCAGTAGCCAATGACTACTGTCCTTGAGGGTGGCGACACCCTCTTTGTGCCTCCTCCCTCTGGGGAGGGGGGCACATCCCTAATCCTATTGGGGGAATCCTACAAACTCAAGATGGAGGATTTCTCAAGCAGGGGTCCCCTCAGCTCAGGGCACCTTAGGGGCTGTCCAGACTGGTGGGTGACTCCTCCTTGTTTTTCTCATTATCTCCTCCAGCCTTGCCGCCAAAAGTGGGGGCAGTGGCCAGAGGGGCAGGCATCTCCACTAGCTGGGATGCCCTGGGGCACTGTAACAAATGGGTTTACAAACCGCCAGGTGTTACAATTCCTGCAGGGGGATGTGAGAAGCACCCGCAGTCCCCAGGACCTGAAGGATCCGACCTCCAGTGCAGGAGCGACCCCCAGGTGGCCCTCTCCCTTGCCCAGGTAGTGGCTACCCCAAGGAGCCCCCCCCCCCCACATCGCTGAAGAGACCCCTGGGTCTCCCATTGAAACCTATTGCAAACCTGACACCTGTTTGCACTCTACACCCGGCCACGCGTGTGCCGCTGAGGGTGTGCTTTTTGTGCACTGTTATACTGCTGTGTGTTGACATGCTGTTTTTGAAGAATTACAGAGGAATCCTTTTACTAATGTCAAGGCTTTTCATGCTTGTACTGCTGCAGGCCTGTTCATAAGATGAGACTGTCATTTTCAGTGCGGCTTGATTTATACTGACACACTGATTATGTTAGGTCAAAGGGGGCTGTTTTACTTTCATTTACAGGATGGTGCTAGAGAATGCTGTATAACGCTTTGTATTATGATTGGTCAATTTGCAAAATTAGGAATGATAATTTTACGCAGACAATGCAACTTTTGCCGTGTATTTTTCTATAAATTGGGTCCTTATTGGAAGCGAGCCAGAGTCTGGTTTGCCCCAATTTGGAGAGCTGACCAACGTCAGTCTATCTCTTGACTTACATTTTTTTTACCCCGAGACTCGACTCCTTCTCATTCCCTTTACTACACTGGATTAAGCTTCCTTCCAATTCACTTTACCTATTTACCATGCATCTTTATTGCACTTTCTTATTTTACTAACCTTCATGGATTCGACCTGAAAGAAGGCTCATGTCTCTTCCTGTTTCAAGACCTATTCAATTGGATATGCTGATTTACGTGCTAATAATCTGTTATCGCTGAGAAACACATTGCCTCATTCAACATGAGATTAACACCAACTCCGATCCTGACTCAGCACTTTATCTGATAAAATAGCGTCAACAGTTTTCACAGAAAATCTCTCAATGTCTAATTCCACATACATTATTTTACATTGAGCACCTGACAAAGGTTTCAATGCTGGTAAAACTGCCACACCCATATCAAAGACAACTGGAAAGTCTAAACTAGGTTGCAAGATGTACTTCAACAACTCCATGCAATCTGCCAACACCTCAGCAAATCAGAAACGACCCACTGCCTTCTTTACTAGATGCCCCAAAAACATTGGGCAGCTTGCTAATTTAACGGCAATATTTAACCATTTTCGATTCAAAAGATGCCCAAAAACCTTTTTTTTTGCAATTGCTTGGATTATATTAAGACATCCTGCTTGGTGGAACAGTAGGTCAAGTTCTAGGCCTGTGTTCCTAAACGTTACTTCAAAAATGACACAACGGACTATAGCTTGCCACCATGGTCTAGATAACAAGCCCACTTTCTCCCCTATAAAGAATCAGCAAACCTAGAAAACTAGGAACGGTCATTGGACACTATGGGGGTCATTACAACATTGGCGGTAAAAGCTGCTTACCGCCGTGCAGAAGACCGCCAACACACCGCCGCAGCTGCAAAATTCCACCACAGCTATTATGACCCACATCTCGGAACCCGTCAAAATTCAGACACCCACAATAGTCCGCCACACCAAAGGTCAGTGATAAACTGGCGAAAATAAAACCTCCACCGTCACGCCAATAGAAATACGCCCACACTATCACGACACACGAATCCACGTGGCGGTCTTTCAACCGCGGTATTCCATTGGCGGTACACACCACCGCGCTCAAAATACACACATTCTTACAAAACACAGCCACATTGGACAATTCAAAAGACACACACCTGATACACATACACACACCACTCCCACACACCCAATACAATATAAAACTCACACCCACATCACACACAAACCCCTACTACCAAAAATTGAGAACGAAGCACAGAGAGAGACACAACCAGCAAGTACAACAACATCCACAGGCACATAACACCATCACCCACACAAATTCCACACACCTCACACAACACACCACTACATATCACCACACTTATCACCACACACACCACCCCACACATCACCCACACCACCCCATGGCACGGCAAAGACAGCCCAGGTTCTCGGAGGAGGAGCTCAGGGTCATGGTGGAGGAAATCGTCCGAGTAGAGCCACTGCTATTTGGATCACAGGTGCAGCACACCTCAATTGCAAGGAAGATGGAGCTATGGCGAAGAATAGTGGAGAGGGTCAACGCAGTGGGACAGCACCCAAGAAATCGGGAGGACATCAGGAAAAGGTGGAACGACCTACGGGGGAAGGTGCGTTCCGTGGTCTCAAGACACCACCTTGCGGTTCAGCGGACTGGCGGCGGACCCCCACAACAACATGGTAGGAGCAGGTCTTGGCGATTCTGCATCCTGAGGGCCTCGCAGGAGTTGGTGGAGGAATGGACTCTGGTAAGTCAAATCTTAACTATTACATCCCCCACCCTACCTGCATGCTATCACATACCCCCACCCTCGCCCTCACCCCTATCACTCCAACTCCTCACAAATGTACCAATATCACAAACCACACATCCCAACACCAAGCCCTGCATGCAACAACAAAGCATGGACACCCATCACTAAAGCATGCACACTGCACATACCCATACACCCCCCTAAACCATCATCACACAAGCTCCCACACAGGAATGCCAGCACTGGGGTACACGGTCACCCACCCATTGCACACCATGCCACACACAGATGCAATAATCATGCCTTTCCACCCCTGCAGGACCACTACCCAACGTCACCAGACAGGAGGGTCCAGACATGTCCACTCCACCCACAGAAGAGGCCCACAGTGATGACAGCACCTCTGTCCAACTGGCTCTAGATGACCAGCCCGGACCATCGAGGGCCTCGGGACAGTCTGTTCCCCTCACACAGGCACAGGCCACCACAGACCGAACCCCCCCCCCCCCCCCCGAAAAACCAGCACAGCACCCACCCAGCGGGCCCATACCTCCGTCCCCAGGACACGTCAATCAGCTGTGTGCCCACCACTACAGGGAACCCAGGATAACCCACCACCCCAACAACAGGGACCTGGGGGCAGTGGCAGTGGGCACACGATCCAGGGGACAGAGGCCCAGGAACACAGGGGAACTGGGAGGGCTGCCGTGCGATAGGGGGCGGACAGACCAAGGGAACCCACACTCCACGGGGCCCTCTCCTCCATCATGGGAGCATACCACCACTACCAGGAGACGATGGCAACGGTACTGGCCAAGTTTTAGGAGACCCAGGGCATGCAGGAGGAACAGTATATGGGCTTCAGGGAGGAACTCAGAACCATCAGCTCCACCCTGGGCACCATCGTAGGGGTGCTGAGGGAACTACTTAACACCAGGAGGGACACTGTGGCAATCCAAGGGGCCCCTGACACTAGCATGGACGAAGAACTGCACACCACCTCTGCCGGCGACCACCACACCAGCACCCCACCCCCTGCAAAGGGAGAACCACCCTGCAAACGGTCCCTGAGATCCAGGAACAAGACAGAGCCACATGGGTCCCATCAATGGCACCTATGATGTTGGGGATATGTCCAAGGGCATAGAAGTCACCTTTCACTGTAGACAAATCCTCCACCTGAGGGAAAACGATGTAGCTGCGCGTGTGTTTCAGCAAGGCAGACAACACTCTGGACAATATGTTGGAAAACATAGGCTGAGACATCCCTGATGCCATGGCCACAGTAGTTTGAAAAGACCCACTTGCAAGGAAATGGAGCACTGATAGCACCTGCACTTGAGGGGGGATTCCTGTGGGATGGCGGATTGCTGACATCAGGTCTGGCTCCAACTGGGTACAGAGTTCCTGGATTGTGGCACGGTCAAACCTGTAGGTGATTATCAAATGTCTTTCCTCCATTGTCGACAGGTCCACCAGCGGTCGGTACACCGGAGGACTCCGCCATCTTCTCACATGTCCCAGCGGACGGTGCCTATGAAGGACAACAGCGACCACAGGGTCAAACAACTCAGAGGTACGTACCCACAGTTTACCCAGAACACCAATCATACACAATAGGTGGTCTGTATGTGTGTTGAGACTAGGCCTAGGTATGTGTGACGCAGTTGGAAATTAGGCCATGTGGGCCCCTGAAATGGCGGCTGCCTGACCTCTAAAGTGGGACAATGGGATGTGAGGTAACACCGTCACGGTAGGCGGTCGGAGACCGCGGCGCAATGCTGCATTGGTTAACATTGGACCCTATGGGTCCCAGGAGCCAATGAAGATGTATGCCGGCGGTGATGGTACGCACCGCCGCGGACATGACCGACATTTTCTATCTGTTCAATCACTCGATACCTGATCTTCGACAGGAGAGGACCTACACTTCAAGTGCTGCTGTGACCTCGGTCTGAAAGAGACAATGGCTCGTACGTCTGGGGAAAGGGCCCCTGCCTTCACATCGGAGGAGTTGGAGAAGCTCGTTGATGGGGTCCTCCCCCAGTACACGCTACTCTACGGGTCTCCAGACAAACAGGTAAGTACACAGGGAGCATGTTGTATGGGCTATGCCTGTGTGGAGAGGGCTGGATGTAAGAAGGAAGGGGGCAGAGTTCTGCGTGCATGAAAGATGGTGGGTGCATGTGCCACATGGCAAGGGTAGGGATGGGGGCCACTCACTTTGACGGTGCATCTAGTAATGACTTCTGTTCTTCCCCTGTACATTTCATGTAGGTCAGCGCCCACCAGAAGAAAGATATTTGGCGTGCCATTGCCAAGGACGTCCGGACCCTGGGGGTCTATCATAGACGGAGCACCCACTGCCGGAAAAGATGGGAGGACATTCGCCGCTGGAGCAAGAAGACGGCGGAGGCTCAGCTGGGGATTGCCTCCCAACGTGGGAGGGGTGCCCGTCGAACCATGACCCCCCTGATGTTCAGGATCCTGGCGGTGGCCTACCCGGAGTTGGATGGGCGCTTGAGGGCATCACAGCAGACACAAGGGGGTGAGTACACTCTCATTCAGCTGACTTTGCGCGCAGCGGAGTTGTCTGGGTGGAGGAGGAGGGCTGTGGGTTTCCCTAGGCCAGGGCGAGTTCCGTAGGCTAGGCCCCTCCGTAAGGCATGGCCCTGTGGCCCCCCCATCCCACCTCTGTAGAGTTCCAAGTACAGCTATTCAAGCCCCTGTGTCATCTATGTGTGCAGATGTCGTCCATAGCCTTGTAGGCCATTTCCCAGGAATTGCACTGTAGAGCCCAAGAGCATGGCGTAGTGCAGGGAGCTTCTGTGTCGGTCTTGTCCGCCAACGGTAGCGGTAACGGTAATCCATGCACTCAACATGTCTTTATTCTGTTTCCTCCCCCTCCCCTTTTTGTGGTTTCCCTGTTCTTGTGTGCATTAGCATCATCAGGCGGAGGAGCAGTGGCACCGGAGCACGAGGGAGCTGCATCCCACATGGCCATGGAGGGCCACACTACGGACTCAGAATTCACCAGTGGGACGGAGGGCGAGGGGAGCTCCACGGCGGGGACAGGAGCGGACACCAGCGACACGGACTCGTCCTCTGATGGGAGCTCCCTTGTGGTGGTGCAACATCTGTGCCCCCCACTTCTACAGGTACAGCCGCCACCCCCTCTACCAGCACCGCCCTCCCAGCAGCCCCTCAGCCTTCGCCCCATGCCCGCTCACCCAGGAGGGTGGGCATCACCTTCGCCCCAGGCACCTCAGGCCCTGCCCCAGTCACCCCTGCTGCCCTCAGTGAGGAGGCCATTGACCTCCTCAGGTCACTCTCTGTTGGGCAGTCTACCATTTTGAATGCCATCCAGGGTGTAGAAAGGCAGTTGCAACAAACAAATGCATTCCTGGAGAGCATTCATTCTGGTCAGGCGGCCCTTCACCGAGCCTTTCAAACTCTGGCCTCAGCACTGATGGCAGCCATTGTCCCTGTGTCTAGCCTCCCCCTCCAACTTCCTCCACCCAGACCCAATCCCCTGTACCTCTGCCTATCCCAAGCACACCATCAGACCAGCCTGCACACACCTCACCACACAAGGGAAGCTCAGGCAAACATAAGCACCACACATCCCACAGGCACTCACGCAAGCATCAGACACATGCAGACACACCAACATCCACTGCCTCCACTGTGTCCCCCTCCTCATCGTCTCCCTCCTAGTCTCCTCTACACACACACACCTGCATGCACTACCTCTACAGCCACGACATCCCTCACCAGCACACCCACCAGCACACCCCGCTCATGTGCAGTCCCCACCCCCACTACCATTCACACGTCCCCTGTGTCCTCTCCCAGTGTGTCTGTGACGCCACCTCCCAAGATACAGAAACACAGGCACACACCCACGCAACAGCCATCCACCTCACGACAGCCTCCAGCGCATGCACCTGCACCCAAACTCACCAAACGTACACCTCCTACTACCACCACCTCGGTCTCCACTGCCAAACCCCCTCCAGCTACCCGTCCCAGTGTGTCCAAAAAACTTTTCCTGTCCAGCCTTGACCTTTTTCCCTCACCCCGTCCATCTCATAGGTCCCGAAGTAGCACTTCAGCAACAACATCTCCGGGACCAGTGGTGCCTGTAGTCACAGGTATGTGGAGTGCACCGGCCACCAGGACAGCCAGTGTGGCACAGAGCCACAGCACAGCCAGTCCCCCCCCCATGAAGCATCAGAAGTTGCCCAGTGCCCGGCGGGAGAGGGGGGAAGACTCCAGCCACCCAAGCCGCTCCCAGAGGTCCCGGTGGGAGTGTGACACCTCCCAAGGTGGGGAAGGACCACAAGAAACCCGGCAAGTCTGGGAAGAGCAGCACGGCGGAGAAGACCGCCATCATCCCCGCTGCCCAGGAGGCCACCGCCAGCCCCAGCCCAGCTGCCCAGGAGGCCACCGCCAGCCCCAGCCCAGCTGCTCAGGAAGGCCCCACCAGCCCCAGCCCAGCTGCCCAGGAGGGCCCCGCCAGCCCCAGCCCAGCTGCCCAGGAGAGCCCCGCCAGCCCCAGCCCAGCTGCCCAGCTGCCCAGGAGAGCCCCGCCAGTCCCAGCCCAGCTGCCCAGGAGGGCCCCGCCAGCCCCAGCCCAGCTGGGCCATGAAGGCCCCGCCAGCCCCAGCCCAGCTGGGCCATGAAGGACCGCCAGCCCCAGCCCAGCTGGGCCATGAAAGACCGCCAGCACAAGACCCGCTGGGCCATGAAAGACCGCCAGCACAAGACCCGCTGGGCCATGAAGGACCGTCAGCACAAGACCCGCTGGGCCATGAAGGACCACCAACTCAATCACCGCTGAACAGGGCAAGCACCGCTGAACAGGGCACCGCCAAATCAAGCACCGCTGAACAGGGCACTGCCAAATCAAGCACCACAGAACAGGGCACCGCCAAATCAAGCACCGCTGAACAGGGGCTTGCCAACTCAAGTACCGCTGAACAGGGCCCCGCCAACTCAAGCACCGCTGAACAGGGCCCCGCCAACTCAAGCACCGCTGAACAGGGCCCGCCAACTCAAGCACCGCTGAACAGGGCCCCGCCAACTCAAGCACCGCTGAACAGGGCACCGCCAAATCAAGCACCGCTGAACAGGGCCCCGCCAACTCAAGCACCGCTGAACAGGGCCCCGCCAACTCAAGCACCGCTGAACAGGGCCCCGCCAACTCAAGCACCGCTGAACAGGGGCCCGCCAAATCAAGCACTGCTGAACAGGGCACCGCCAACTCAAGCTCCGCTGAACAGGGCACCGCCAAATCAAGCACCGCTGAACAGGGCACCGCCAAATCAAGCACCGCACCGCCAACTCAAGCACCGCTGAACAGGGCAAGCACCGCTGAACAGGGCACTGCCAACTCAACCACCGCTGAACAGGGCACCGCCAAATCAAGCACCGCTGAACAGGGCAAGCACCGCTGAACAGGGAACCGCCAACTCAAGCACCGCTGAACAGGGCAAGCACCGCTGAACAGGGCACTGCCAACTCAACCACCGCTGAACAGGGCACCGCCAAATCAAGCACCGCTGAACAGGGAACCGCCAACTCAAGCACCGCTGAACAGGGCAAGCACCGCTGAACAGGGCACTGCCAACTCAACCATCGCTGAACAGGGCACCGCCAAATCAAGCACCGCTGAACAGGGCAAGCACCGCTGAACAGGGAACCGCCAACTCAAGCACCGCTGAACAGGGCAAGCACCGCTGAACAGGGCACTGCCAACTCAACCACCGCTGAACAGAGCAAGCACCGCTGAACAGGGCACTGCCAACTCAACCACCGCTGAACAGGGCCCTGCCAACTCAAGCACAGCTGAACAGGGCCCGCCAACTCAAGCACCGCCAACTCAAGCACCGCTGAACAGGGCCCCGCCAACTCAAGCACCGCTGAACAGGGGCCCGCCAAATCAAGCACTGCTGAACAGGGCACCGCCAACTCAAGCTCCGCTGAACAGGGCACCGCCAAATCAAGCACCGCTGAACAGGGCACCGCCAAATCAAGCACCGCACCGCCAACTCAAGCACCGCTGAACAGGGCAAGCACCGCTGAACAGGGCACTGCCAACTCAACCACCGCTGAACAGGGCACCGCCAAATCAAGCACCGCTGAACAGGGAACCGCCAACTTAAGCACCGCTGAACAGGGCAAGCACCGCTGAACAGGGCACTGCCAACTCAACCATCGCTGAACAGGGCACCGCCAAATCAAGCACCGCTGAACAGGGCAAGCACCGCTGAACAGGGAACCGCCAACTCAAGCACCGCTGAACAGGGCAAGCACCGCTGAACAGGGCACTGCCAACTCAACCACCGCTGAACAGAGCAAGCACCGCTGAACAGGGCACTGCCAACTCAACCACCGCTGAACAGGGCCCTGCCAACTCAAGCACAGCTGAACAGGGCCCGCCAACTCAAGCACCGCCAACTCAAGCACCGCTGAACAGGGCACCGCCAAATCAAGCACTGCTGAACAGGGCAAGCACCGCTGAACAGGGCACCGCCAACTCAACCACCGCTGAACAGGGCACCGCCAAATCAAGCACCGCTGAACAGGGCAAGCACTGCTGAACAGGGAACCGCCAAATCAAGCACCGCTGAACAGGGCAAGCACCGCTGAACAGGGAACCGCCAACTCAAGCACCGCTGAACAGGGCAAGCACCGCTGAACAGGGAACCGCCAACTCAAGCACCGCTGAACAGGGCAAGCACCGCTGAACAGGGCACTGCCAACTCAACCACCACTGAACAGGGCACCGCCAAATCAAGCACCGCTGAACAGGGAACCGCCAACTCAAGCACCGCTGAACAGGGAACCGCCAACTCAACCACCGCTGAACAGGGCACCGCCAACTCAACCACCGCTGAACAGGGCACCGCCAAATCAAGCACCGCTGAACAGGGCAAGCACCGCTGAACAGGGAACCGCCAACTCAAGCACCGCTGAACAGGGCAAGCACCGCTGAACAGGGCACTGCCAACTCAACCACCGCTGAACAGGGCACCGCCAAATCAAGCACCGCTGAACAGGGCAAGCACCGCTGAACAGGGCACTGCCAACTCAACCACCGCTGAACAGGGCACCGCCAAATCAAGCACCGCTGAACAGGGCAAGCACCGCTGAACAGGGCACTGCCAACTCAAGCACCGCTGAACAGGGCAAGCACCGCTGAACAGGGCACTGCCAACTCAACCACCGCTGAACAGGGCACCGCCAAATCAAGCACCGCTGAACAGGGCACTGCCAAATCAAGCACCGCTGAACAGGGCACCGCCAACTCAAGCACCGCTGAACAGGGCACCGCCAACTCAAGCACCGCTGAACAGGGCACCGCCAAATCAAGCACCGCTGAACAGGGCAAGCACCGCTGAACAGGGAACCTCCAACTCAAGCACCGCTGAACAGGGCACTGCCAACTCAACCACCGCTGAACAGGACACCGCCAAATCAAGCACCGCTGAACAGGGCAAGCACCGCTGAACAGGGCACTGCCAACTCAACCACCGGTGAACAGGGCACCGCCAAATCAAGCACCGCTGAACAGGGCAAGCACCGCTGAACAGGGCACTGCCAACTCAACCACCGCTGAACAGGGCACCGCCAACTCAAGCACCGCTGAACAGGGCACCGCCAACTCAAGCACCGCTGAACAGGGCACCGCCAACTCAAGCACCGCTGAACAGGGCACCGCCAAATCAAGCACCGCTGAACAGGACACCGCCAAATCAAGCACCGCTAGCCCATGAGCGGCAGGGGCACTGACGCAACAGGGACCGCCACGGGGTGAGTGATGCACTCTGGGCACCAGTCCCCCTCCAGAACCAGTGGAGACATGCATCCACTACCTCTGTCCTTCACAGGATGAAGCACTCTGGGCACCAGTCCCCCTCCAGAATCAGTGGAGACATGCGTCCACTACCTCTGTCCTTCACAGGATGAAGCACTCTGGGCACCAGTCCCCCTCCAGAACCAGTAGAGACTGTTATCCACTTGAGAGACTGTGGCTTTGCACTCCCCAGGATAATGCAGTGGGCAAACCACCCACTGGAGAGACTTGAGAGACTGTGGCTTTGCACTCCCCAGGATAATGCAGTGGGCAAGCCACCCACTGGAGAGACTTGAGACTGTGGCTTTGCACTCCACAGGATAATGCAGTGGGCAACCCACCCACTGGAGAGACTGTGGCTTTGCACTCCCCAGGATAATGCAGTGGGCAACCCACCCACTGGAGAGACTTGAGAGACTGTGGCTTTGCACTCCCCAGGATTGAACAGTGGGCATTGAGCCCCCTCGTGGATCTGGCGCCGTGCACTTATCCGGTTGAGGTGCCCCCCTTCCCTTCCCCGAGGTGCCTGTTGTATTTCTATCTGATGCCCCTGTTGTATTTCTATCTGATGCCCCTGCAGTGTTCTCTCTGTTTTGATCTGGTATCGAGTGTGGGCCTCGCTCATGAATTTTGGGCCCAGTGGTCCACGGACTATAAATGGTGCAATACCTGGACTACTATTCTTGGTGTATATTTTGTTAGTAGTGTATATATGTATATTTTTGCGTACTGCATTTTAATAGATTACAATGGTTACACTAATTTCCTTTTGTCTTTGCATTCTTCCGGTGGGGTTAGGGGGTGTAACTATAATGTATAGATATGTATTAGTGTGTGTGTTGTAGTGGGTGAGGGTGGGGGTGTTGTGTGCGTGTGTGTCCCTGTTTTTTGCCTCCCCCCTCCTCTGTGTCGTAGGTGCAGTACTCACCGTGGTTTTCGCCGCCGGCGTTCGTGCTCCTGGTAGAGGAGCAGGAAGACTATCGCAGGTAGGATTTGGAGTTCTGGGTCCATGGTGTCCTCGTTCCTCGTGGAGTGTGTAGAGGTGAGCGTTTTCCCTTCGAAATTCCTGTTTCCGCCATGTTTTTATCCGCTATTAATCCGCCCCAGAAAAGGTGGCGGATTGGCCTGTCATAATAGTGTGGGCGGTACATTGTCTTCCGCCTGTCTGTTGGCGGTGACCGCCGTGGGGGTCGGAGTGTTAAAGTGGCTGTCTTTGTTGGTGGTTTCTGCCACAGTCGTAATTGCTAAAAAAAATTCCGCCGGCCTGTTGGCAGTCTTAACCCTGCTTTAACACCGTCCGCCAGGGTTGTAATGACCACCTATATGTGTTTAAGTCCCAGCCTCACCCATAGGAATCTATCAGAAAATGGTAAACCTATTCCTCACTTAAAGGGGATCCTTTTCCATCTGGGTTTAAAATCAGCCACTGAACTGCATTCTCAGCCTAAAAAGGTCGTGTCCACCCAAGTGTTGCACTTCTCTGTAATATTAGAAAAACAGAAGGTCTGAAACCACATACAGATTTCGTGGAGATCTGTCTTCAACATTAAGTTCATGCACTTGCCTTAAGATTTAAACTCCTAAGCATTTGTTTATGGTAAGAATAAATTGGGACTAGAATATCAAGGAAACATGTAATTTAAACTGAATTTGAGTGATGGTTGGGGAGTCTGATGTGTTTCACCACTTCTTCCAGGACCCAGGCACCTAGATCTAGAAAAAGCAACAAAATCGGACCAGGCTCCACTTTATGCCCTGATATTGTCAGTGCAACTTAATTTTTAACAAAGCCAATGAAACATTCAGGACCATGCGGGCCTGTAGGAGGCTGGCCTGGTTTGTAGTGGGTACCTATGGTACTGGTCCATTTATCACTTTTTAGTGAAATGTATGCAGTGTCTAGAAGCCAGGGTCTCTAGAGGTAAGTGTAGATTGGCAGCCAAGGCTTATCTAGGAGACATGCAAAGCTCATGCAATACCACTGTAGCCACACAGTACTCACACACATGAAAGAAAATACTTAGTGTTACAAAAATAAAGGTACTTTATTTTAGTGAAACAAATGTCAAAAATACCATAGAGACTATACTCCCTTAGGAGGTAAGTAATACATAAGTTATGTACATTAATATGCAATAACAGGCATAGAAACAGAAAACAGTGCAATTAGTGAAAATCACAAGAGTTAGAAATAGGGGTAACACAAACCATATACTAAGAAAGTGGAACGTGAATGTCAAATTCCCACCTAGGCAAGTGTGGTGTGTAGAGGGGCTCCGGGAGTACTAGAAAACACCAAAGGTAAGTACTAGAACCTACCCCAGAGCCCAGGAAAGCAGGAGTAAAACACAGTAACTTTCCCAGAACACACAGAAACACGAGAAAGAAGATTATGCAAGAACCAGAGACTGCAAGACACCAACAGAGGATTCCTGGACCTCAAGACGTGTGGAAGAAGGGGGCCAAGTCCAAAAAGTACAGAAGAGTCCATGGAGAACAGGAGCCCCTGCTAAGCTGGATGAAGGTGCAAAAGAAGAACCACCGGTGGAGAACAGTCAGTACTGCACTCAAGAAGACTGAGTCGGGTTCCTGGTTCGTGCAAGTGATGTCTTACGCCAGCTGGAGGATTGCCGTCTGGTTTGCGTCGCTGGACTACGCCAACATGCCTTGGCACACGAAAAGCTTGCGATTAGAGGAAAATGTCACTGCCCGGGACAAGGAGGGATCTGGTGGACTTTACCCAGGAGGGGGAGTCAGAGGGACATTCAGCAACTCAGAGAGCCCACAGAAGACTGGGCAGCACACACCGGAGTCCCACAGCACGGGGACAAAGGAGGTACAAAAGGAGGCACACATAGCACTAAGACAAAGGCTCCCACGCTGCTGGAGAACCACTCAGGAAGATGTGCGTTGCCGGAAAGAGTGCTGGGGGCCGGAGCTGCACGGTGCACGAAGAACTTCGTGGAAGGATGCCAACTGCAAAACACGTGGTGCATTTGGGTACTGTCTTGCGTGGAGAGGCAAGCTCTCACCTCCACCAAAGTTGGACAGTAGGACGTCAGGAACACTTCAGTCAACCAACCGTGATGCAGGATCCACGCATCTCAGCAGGAGAGCAGATCCACGCAGCCAGTCGTTGTTGCAATAGGTGCCTGCTGAAGCAGGGGAGTGACTCCTTCACCCCAAGGGAGAATCGTTCTCTTGTCTGGTGCAAGCTGAAGACAGGCTCTCCTCTGAGGATGCAGGACCGGGAAACAGTTGCAGTTGCTGGCAGGAGTAGAAGATAAAATGTTGCAGAAGTCATCTCAAGTTTGTAGAGTTCCTGGAGGGTCCAGATGCAGTTTATTCAGTGAGAAGTTGAAGTGGAGGATGCAGGGGCTTCTTGCTGGAGTCTTGCAATTCAAATCTGAAGAACCACCCAAAGGAAAGACCCTAAATATCCCTGAAAGGGGGACTGGTCAGCTAAACAGGTAAGCACCTGTCAGGGGAGTGCTCTGATGTCACTTGCTGGGCACTGGCCACTCAGATGCTCCCTGAGTTCCCTGCCAACTTGGAATCCAACATGGCAAAACCTAGTGGCTCTCTGGAGGAGCTCTGAGCACCACCCCTGGGGTGGTGATGGACAGGGGAGTGGCCACTCCCCTTTCCTTTGTCCAGTCTCACGCCAGAGCAGGGACTGGGGGTCCCTGAACTGATGTGGACTGGATTACGCAAAGAGGACACTGAATGTGCCCTTCAAAGCATTTCCAGTGGCATGGAGAGGCAACGCCTCCCAAGCCTGTAACACCTATTTCCAAAGGGATAGGGTGTAACACCCCTCTCCCAAAGGGAATCCTTTGTTGTGCCTTCCTGGGCTTTAGCTTTTCAAGCAATAGGAGGGCAGAAACCTGTCCGAGAGGCAGCAGCAGCTGAGGCTGCCTGGAAGACCTCAGTAGGCTGGAATGGCAATACTGGGGGTCCTCTAAGAACCCCCCCGTGTATGGAATCATACAACCAAGGCTTGCAAAAGCCTTGGGGTATGATTCCAACATGTTTGATACCAAACATGCCTAGGTTCGGAGATACCATTATGTAGCTGGACATAGGTAATGACCTATGTCCAGTACACGTGTAAAATGGCATCCCCGCACTCACTAAGTCCAGGAAAAGGGTCCTGGAGGTCAGGGGGGCACATCTGCTAGTGAATGGGTGCGCTCACACACAGGAACTCTACATCCTGCCCTCAGGACAGTAGGGCCTCCTATAGGGGTAACTTAAAAGTGACCTGGTGCCGTGTAAATGGCAGTAAAAGGGTGCATGCACCTTTTCATACAGGCTGCAATGGCAGCACTGCAGAAGCCTTTGCATGGATCACTATGGGTGGCAAAAGATATACTGTAGCCCATAGGGATCCCCCGGAACCCCAATGCCATGGGTACCCAAGTACCATATACTAGGGACCTATAAGGGGGCTCCAGTATGCCAACTGTGGGTGAAATACTGGGTTGCCAGTATGCAACAACCAAATTTAGAAGGGAGAGAGAGCCTAATCACTGGGGTCCTGATTAGCAGGATTCCAGTGAACGCAGTTAAGCAGACTGACTGAAAATGGGTGTAACAATAGCAAAAAGAGGGTACTCTCCTACAAGGCCATCACAGGACAATGCAGAAGGTTTCAATCTCTGGCAGTGTATTCCAAAGCCAGCATCTCCAATAGGAACATTAAAATAAGTTTCTGGAAGCAATTCCTAAATTACTTATCTGGGTTGACAATAGCTATCTTTCAATCTTGTATACTGGTTAAGCAGAATTTAATTCATCTTTTGACACAGATGATTAGCAAACAAAAACCACAAACTTATTTAATAAAAAAAACTAATCATACCTTTTCATCCTCTTCTTTAGGAACATGGCTATACCAGCATTGCTGTTGTTTTATACAACCACGAATTGTATTAAAGTAAAAATGGCAGTATCCAGAGGGCAGCACACTCTTCTCAATGGGTTGCCAGAGCTAATGTGTTACATAAAAGATCACGTTTACAATCTTTCAAAATATTTCTCATTTTATCAAACACTATTTTAGAACAACTACCCGTAAATGGTTTATTGCTAGTATTAGCCAAATATAGATAAACAATTTGCAAATATATACAAGAAACAGTCCTAGACATAAATTTTTACATATCAATACACAATAAATAAAATCAATAAAATATACACCAGTTACAATTATTCCCTTTGTCCTCTTTTTAATCCTCCACATATTGTATAATTTCGAATCAATTATTTCTTCCAGTAATAAGAAACCTCAATTTTATGCTTTTCATTAACAAATGGTAATCAACTTCCAGTAGAATAAAAGAAGACTCTGGACTTGCCAAAAGTACTTTCATTTTTCTAGAAGACTAGCCTCAGTCATTATGAATTAATGAACAAGTTACTCACCTTCAGTAACACCTTATCTGGTAGAGATTTATTCTAGTTGCAGATTCCTTACCTTTGAATTTCCCCCAGGCGTCAGCTTGATACTAAGTATTTTTTTAAGCAGTATCCCTACGCACCATTACGTGGCGTCGATTAGCTCTATGTCAATCATCTGCATTGGTTGTGTCAGGTATGACATCATCGGTCCTATATAGGCGCCACCCCGGCAAGCTGACATCAGCCGAACTTCAACATCAGAAGCGCAGATGCATAACATGGACAACATAACATGGACAACTAATGCGTCAAAATTAGGGCCCTAAAAAGGGAGACCTGTCCGTAGAGTTCAGTAGGCAGAATGAGGATAATCGTTGGGTCGGCAAGGAATCTGCCTCTACCAGATAAGGAGTTACCGAAGGTAAGTAACTTGTTCATCTGATAGAGACTTCTAGCTGCAGATTACTTACCTTTGAATAGATACCAAAGCAATATCATCCGTGGAGGTGGAACTGCGAACCAAGATCATACTAGAAAGTCCTGTAGGACCAAATACCCATCCTGACAGACCTGACTGTCCATGCAGTAGTGTTTGATGAACGTGTGCACAGAGGCCCACCTTGACAGATATCTAGGATTGGAACTCCGCGTGCTAACGCAATGGTTGCAGCTGAAGCTCAAGTAGAATGAGCACATAAACCCTCAGGGGCTTCTTGGACAGGGTTTAGCAGATCTTAATGCATAGTACGACCCATTGCTCCTGTACTGCCCAACCTTTCTTCGCACCTACATAAGAAACAAAGAGTTGATCATCCACCCAGAACTCTTTTGTACGACCAAGGTAGAACGCCAACGCTCTTTTTGGGTTCGGGCGGTGGAGTCTCTCCTCTTCCTTAGAAGGATGTGGGGGTGCGTAAAAGTAGACGTGGTGATAGATTGGCCTATATCAAAGGCCCACTTTTGGCAGAAAGGAGGCTCTTGTGTGAAACACCACTTTGTCGGGATAAATGGAAAGGTAGGGTGGCTTAGATGAAAAAGCCTACAACTTACCTTGAGGGCAGATGTAATGGTCGCAAGTAAGGCTGTTTTCAAAGTGAGACACCTGGGAGGACGATTATAGAGAGTCACGAAAGGAGCACATATAAAAAATGACAAAACCAAATTCAAATTCCATTGGGGCATAATGAATGGGGATGTAGCAAACATATGTGTAAGACCGTCAAGGAACCTATTTACAATAGGGGAATTAAACAAAGAAGGTTGATCAGGCAACCTAAAAAAGCAGACATCGCATCGCATGAAAAAGCACAGCCCTGCTGGGCCAAAGACAGAGGGTCAACAGATTTATTTGTGCACCATGCCACAAATTTCTTCCAACAACAGGTGTATACTGTTTTGGTGGAGGGACACCTGTAGGAGGCTGGCCTGGCTTGTAGTGGGTACCAAGGGGTACTTACACTCTGTACCAGGTCCAGTTATCTCTTATTAGTGTAGAAGCTTATAGCTATAGCAGAGCAGCTTAGGCTGAACTAGGGGACATGCAAAGCTCCTACTATACCACTGGTGTCATACGCACAATATCATAAGAAAACACAATACACAGATATACTAAAAATAAAGGTACTTTATTTTTATGACAATATGCCAAAAGTATCTCAGTGAGTACCCTCAGTATGAGGATGCCAAATATACTTAAGATATATGTACACAATACCAAAAATATGCAGTAATAGCAAAAGGAAGTAATGCAAGCAGTGTAAAGTTACAATAGATTGCAATAGGAGCACATAGGTTTAGGGGCAACACAAACCATAATACTCCAAAAGTGGAATGCGAACCACAAATGGACCCCAAACATATGTGAGCTTTTAGAGTGTCGCTAGGACTGTAAGAAAACGGTGAGGGTTAGAAAAATAGCCCACCCCAAGACCCTGAAAGGTAGGTTTAAAGTGCACCTACAACCCCCAGAGAACACAGAAGTCGTGATAGGGGGATTCTGCAAGGAAGACCAGCACCAGCAAAGCAACAACAGTGTATTTTCCAGACCCGAGTACCTGTAAGACAAGTGGACCAAGTCCAAGAGTCGCGACAGTGTCGAGAATGGGCAGATGCCCAGGAAATGCCAGCTGAGGATGCAAGGAAGCTGCCACCGTGTGGAAGAAGCTTGGTGTTCTGCAAGAACGAAGAGGACTAGGAACTTCCCCTTTGGAGGATGGATGTCCCACGTCGTGAAGAAGCTTGCAGAGGTGTTCCCACACACAAAGACCGCAAACAAGCCTTGCTAGCTGCAAGGGTCGCGGTTAGGGTTTTTGGATGCTGCTGTGGCCCAGGAAGGACCAGGATGTCGCCACTTGGATGAGGAGACAGAGGGGGCGCCCAGCAAGTCAGGGAGCCCTCACAGAAGCAGGCAGCACCCGCAGAAGTACCGGAACAGGCACTTGGAAGAGGAGTGAACCGGAGTCCACCCGAAGTCAGAAAAGGGAGTCCCACGACGCCGGAGGACAACTCAGCAGGTTGTGCACCGCAGGTTGGAGTGTCGGGGACCCAGGCTTGGCTGTGCACGAAGGAAATCCTGCGCAGGGGCCGGAGCAGCTGCAAATCACGCGGTACCCAGCAATGCAGTCTAGCGTGGGGAGGCAAGGACTTACCTCCACCAAATTTGGACTGAAGAGTCACTGGACTGTGGGAGTCACTTGGACAGAGTTGCTGAGTTCCAGGGATCTTGCTCGTCGTGCTGAGAGGGGACCCAGAGGACCGGTGATGCAGTCTTTTATTGCCTGCGGTTGCAGGGGGAAGATTCCGTCGACACACAGGAGATTTCTTCAGAGCTCCTGATGCAAGAAGGAGGCAGGCTACCCCCAGAGCATGCACCACCAGGAAACGGGCGAGAAAGCCGGCAGGATGAAGCGATACAAGGTTGCAGTAGTCGTCTTTGCTACTTTGTTGCGGTTTTGCAGGCGTCCTGAGCAGTCAGCAGTCGATCATTTGGCAGAAGGTGAAGAGAGAAATGCAGAGGAACTCTGGTGAGTTCTTGCATTCGGTATCTGAAGAATTCCCCAAAGCAGAGACCCTAAATAGCCAGAAAAGGAGGTTTGGCTACAGAGGAAGGAGGATAGGCTAGTAAGAAAGGTAAGAGCCTATCAGAAGAAGTCTCTGACGTCACCTGATGGCCCTGGTCACTCAGAGCAGTCCAGTGTGCCAGCACACCTCTGAATCCAAGATGGCAGTGGTCTAGGGCACACTGGAGAAGCTCTGGGCACCTCCCCTGGGAGGTGCGGGTCAGGGGAGTGGTCACTCCCCTTTCCTTTGTCCAGTTTTGCGCCAGAGCAGGGCTGGGGGATCCCTGAACCGGTGTAGACTGGCTTATGCAGAGATGGGCACCATCTGTGCCCATCAAAGCATTTCCAGAGGCTGGGGGAGGCTACTCCTCCCCAGCCCTGACACCTAATTCCAAAGGGAGAGGGTGTAACACCCTCTCTCTGAGGAAGTCCTTTGTTCTGCCTTCCTGGGCCAGGCCTGGCTGGACCCCAGGAGGGCAGAGACCTGTCTGAGGGGTTGGCAGCAGCTGCAGTGAAACTCCAGGAAAGGCAGTTTGGCAGTACCCGGGCTCTGTGCTAGAGACCCGGGGGATCATGGAATTGTCCCCCCAATGCCAGAATGGCATTGGGGGGACAATTCCATGAGCCTAGACATATTACATGGCCATGTTCGGAGTTACCATTGTGACGCTGTACATAGGTAGAGACCTATGTACAGTGCACGCATGTAATGGTGTCCCCACACTCACAAAGTCCGGGGAATTTGCCCTGAATGATGTGGGGGCACCTTGGCTAGTGCCAGGGTGCCCTCACACTAAGTAACTTTGCACCCAACCTTCACCAGGTGAAGGTTAGACATATAGGTGACTTATAAGTTACTTAAGTGCAGTGGTAAATTGCTGTGAAATAACGTGTACATTATTTCAGTCAGGCTGCAGTGGCAGTCCTGTGTAAGATTTGTCTGAGCTCCCTATGGGTGGCAAAAGAAATGCTCTAGCCCATAGGGATCTCCTGGAACCCCAATGCCCTGGGTACCTAGGTAGCATATACTAGGGAATTACAAGGGTGTTCCAGTGTGCCAATTAGAATTGGTGAAAATGGCCACTAGTCTATAGTGACAATTTTAAAGGCAGAGAGAGCATAAGCACTGAGGTTCTGATTAGCAGAGCCTCAGTGACACAGTTAGTCACTACAGAGGTACATACATTCAGGCAACAAACTATGTGCACTGGGGTCCTGGCTAGCAGGATCCCAGTGAGACAGGCAAAAACAAACTTACATACATGTAAAAATGGGGGTAACATGCCAGGCAAGATGGTACTTTCCTACAACATGGGAGCATTTCTTGAGAAGGTTTTGCGGATCCACTCTAGTGCCTATGGAGTTTTGAAGGTGAGAAATCTGCAGGTAGATAGCATAACCACCAGAAAAAGTGTTTCCGAAGGTAAGTAACTTGTTCTTTAAGATACCTCCTGAGATGCGTGGATCCTGCATCACAGGTTGTGGTCTAGAGTGGTCCTCTTAGTCCTCCTTTCCAGCTGTCCAACTTACGTGGAGGTAAGCCCTTGCCTTACCACACAGGACAGTACCCCCATGCACCATGTCTCTTGCAGCTGCCAAGACTTGTTGACATCTTCTCCAAGGGATCTTCAGGCTGTATGTACCTCCAGCCCCCAGCACTCCTTCCTGTGGCCCTCGATCTCTTTCTCAAGAAGGAGAATTTCAGAATGCTCACTCTAGCTTAGGTTTTATTTGCTGTGGACCCAGGAAACTGGATGGTAGCGTTAAACCTGCAGGACGCTTATTTCCATATTTCCGTCCTGCGTGCCCACACACATTATTTGTGGCTTACGGTAGGTAACAAGCTCTTCTAGTTCACTGTGTTCCCCTTTGGCCTCACCAGTGCCCCTCGGGTGTTCACCAAAAAGATGTTGGATGTCGCAGCTCATCTGTGCAGATCAGGGGTTTCAGTCTTTCCCTTTCTCAACGACTGGCTTTTGAAGGCAGGCTTGCCCCAGGCTGTTGTCTCCCACCTCCAAACTATGACACACGTCCTGCATTCTCTAGGGTTCACTATCAACATTCCAAAGAAACACCTCACTCCATTTCAGGTGCTTCCTTTCACCAGAGCTGTTCTGGACACAAAGCAGTTTTGGCTTATCCTCCCAAGCGGTATGTCCACAATATTATGTTTATGATACCAATTTTGTAGCCTATATCCTGGATTTCAGTGAGAATAACTCTGAGGCTTCTGGCCCTCATGGCCTCCTGCATCCTATTGGTGACACATGCCAAATGGCATATGTGGCCTCTGCAGTGAGACTTGAAGTTCCAGTGGGCGCAGCATCAGGGTAATCTCTCCGACAAGGTCCAGATCTCGGAGGGAGCTGCACAAGATCTGCAGTGGTGGTGAACTAACCATGTTTGGGTTAGAGGCAGATCCTGCGCCCTTCCCCAACCAGAATTGGCAGTAGTGACAGATGTTCCACTCCTGGGATGGGGCGGCCATCTGGGAGAGGTGGAGATCAGAGGCATCTGGTCTCTGGCAGAATCGGAGCTCTACATCACCCTGTTACACAGCACTTAAGTAAATTATAAGTCACCTATATGTCTAACCTTCACTTAGTGAAGGTTAGGTGTAAGGTTACTAAGTGTGAGGACACCCTGGCACTAGCCAAGGTGCCCCCCCCCATAGTTCAGGGCAATTTAACCGGACTTTGTCAGTGCGGGGACACCATTACACGCGTGCACTACATATAGGTCAATAGCTATATGTAGCTTCACAATGGTAACTCCGAATATGCCCATGTAACATGTCTAAGATCATGGAATTGCACCCCCATGCCAAATCTGATATTGGGGTGCCAATTCCATGCATCTCCGGGGCTCCAGCAAGGACCCCGGGTACTGCCAAACCAGCGCTCTGGGGTTTTCTCTGAAGCTACCGCTGCTGCCACCCCACAGACATGGTTCTGCCCTCCTAGGGTCTGGGAAGCCCAGTTCCAGGAAGGAAGAACAAAGGATTTCCTCTCAGAGAGGGTGTTACACCCTCTCCCTTTGGAAATAGGAGTAGCCTCTCCCAGCCTCTAGAAATGCTTTGAAGGGCACAGATGGTGCCCTCCTTGCATAAGCCAGTCTACAACAGTTCAGGGAACCCCCAGTCTCTGCTCTGGCGCGAAACTGGACAAATGAAAGGACAGTGACCACTCCCCTGTCCATCACCACCTGAGGGATAGTGCCCAGAGCTCCTCTAGTGTGTCCCAGACCTCTGTGATCTTGAATCCAGAGGTATGAGGCCACAATGGAGACCTCTGAGTGGCCAGTGACAGCAGGTGACGTCAGAGACCCCTCCTGATAGGTGCTTACCTCACTAGGTGGCCAATCCTCCTCTGATGGCTATTTAGGGTCTCTCCTGTGGGCTTTTCCTCGGATAATGATTTGCAAGAATTCACCAGAGTTCCTCTGCATCTCCCTCTTCAACTTCTGCCAAGGATGGACCACTGACTGCTCCAGGACGCCTGCGAAACTGCAACAAAGTAGCAAGAAGACTACCAACGACATTGTAACCACTAATCCTGCCGGCTTTCTCGACTGTTTCCTGGTGGTGCATGCTCTGAGGGCTATCTGCCTTCATCCTGCACTGGAAGCCACGAAGAAATCCCCCGTGAGTCGACGGAATCTTTCCCCAGGTGATTTAAACAAGGATGGTTGAACCAGCAGATATAAAAATGCCTGAAGTGCTGATAACCTTTAATAGAGGATATTGCAAGGCAAACAAACAAAAGAACATGCGACAGCTTGGACTGTAAAGGTCCAATCATGCAATTACAACATCATAATACAAATCTGTCGCAGCGCACAGGGGGTTAATGGATTTCGTGGAAGTGTGTCTGGCAGAGAGGAGGACATTCACCCAATTCTGGTGGCAGATCTACTGTACTCAACTGCTACACTCAATTTCCTCCATGCACAGAGGTTTAGAGTGCACAGGTTCAGGTGAAGCGCCCTACCCTGCTGCTGCAACATTCTATTCTCGCAAAGCAGTAGCCAGGCCAGAGGACAGATACAGATGGTCCAGGGTACCACACCCTCCTGGTCTAATCAGAGTCACTAGGATGACTTGGCGAGGCTGTTCCTTATCTTTTTCAGAAACCTGGGCAGTAAAGCCAGAGGCAATAAAGTGCACAGAAGTCCAAGTTCCATTTCAGCTGGAACACGTCTCATAGCGAATGTTCCTGCGTAAACTCCAATGCGCAAAATATTTGGCAATTGATATTTTCAATTCTGGTGAAAAGCTCTAGCTAGGGTTTACCTACAGCCAGCAGGGCCCTAGCATCACCTTGCATATTGTCAACACTCGTGGTTTGCGAGACACCATCTCCAAAGTCCTCTGCTCTGGCATTCTAAAACACTGCAAGGCAGTTCGCAATCAGAAGACTCCCAACACGCCAACCAATTCCAGAGACTCAGAGCGTACTAGTAAAAGGCACCGGATTCCACTTTGCTCTGCTTGTTTCAACAGAACATTGCAGTGGTGCTGTCAATGAGACCCTGCATCTCGCTCCCTTTGATAGACAGTAGGAAGGTCTTCAATTTCAAGCGAATTGTTAGTAACTCCAGTAGTTTGATATGGAATTGGGCTTCCATCAAAGACCAGAATGATCTATACCTCTCCAGATGACATCTTCAACCCAGCAGTGATTCTTTTGTCACCACTGTAGGATCTCGCTGTGAAAGGGAGAGGGGCCTGCAACTGGACCAACTCTATTTGAGTAGCTACCATTGCTGATCGTCTCATTAAAAATATGTGAATGTTATTTGACAGGTTTCCCCTCTATCGACAAGGAGGATTCCTCATTAGGAAAATAAATCATTTACCTCTTGCAACAGAATGGACAGGTGTTCTAAAATTTACTCTGATGTAAGGCAAGATTTGCAGAGGAGAAAAAAAAGGTAGGCATGGCAATGCTGAACGATTTGAAGTACCCATCTGTTAGAAGTGTTGGATCACCACCCTGGGAGAAAGTGCTCGATCTTGCTTTCTACAGGGTGGTTCATGCACCACTAATGAGAAGATAAAAATGTCCTGGTGGCCCTTGCCACATGGGAAGGAGACTGGGAAGACTGGCGGCCCTGTTGGCTTGCATGTTCACTGCCACATGCACATCCCAACCTCAAAGAGACTGAGGTGATTTCAGCAGTCACTGGAGAGGCTGACATTATCTAAACACTAACCCCTTACAGTAGCCTTTGAATTTCCTAAAGTGGTGAGGTAACTGTTTGGCAGCGATCAAACATCCTACAAAGCATTCTGTGGCCCTACTTTCTTTAAAATACTCGAAGTCAGAATCCGTTTTTTTGCTGAATGGGTGGGATCCAAGAGAAAGACCCACAAGTCTCCTGAAAACCCCATGCAACACACCCACACCATGCAAGGGACCACCACACTGATGCCCACTGCCCTTCACTGCCAAGCAGTGGTATCACAGCAACCACAAATTAAATATTTGACTGCATCTGTTCATCCTGACTTGCTTCAGCCTGTTAACCCTAAGGTTAAATATCCACCAGGAAGATCACTGTAAGGAAATGCCTCCTTTTCAATGTTTTGGACTGATGCTGCTGGTTTTTCGATTCAGCTTGCACCAGGACCTGCTAACCACCCTAAGTGCATGCACCCTAACCTTTAAGTGTGTATGTTTGATTTCTTTCTACCCAACTGGCATTAGCCAACCTACTTTTAAGTCCCTAGTATATGGCCAGAGCCTGTAACTTAGACAACCACCCCACGGACCACAACACTAGTTGTGCTATACCAATTTAAAACATGACTCGTAGTCTACCATCAGAGACTGGCAGGGCAGTTTTCAAACTGCTAAATCGACTTTGCCATCTGAGGTAATGGCAAACCTAAATCCTTCCATTTTAATATATGCATATTACCCCTAAGGTAGATCTAGAAAATCCTAAGGCAGGGTGCTGTATATTACAAAAGTAGAAAATGTGTTTTATATGTTCCAAAAGTAAAAAAACTAAATTGTCATTTTTACTATGGAAAAGCCTAGTAGCCCTACTGGTGAGTGCAAAGTTGCAGACTGCTACAGCATCGCTGCTAACGTCTGACTCAGACTAGTAAAGTTGATATGTAAGGTATCAAACGACTACATTAAGCCAAACTTGATGCCCCAGTCATGATTAATACAACTTGTTGCTGTAGTAACTTTTACAAAGCTGCCGCTTTCTTGCCCTAAATCCCTTGTGCCTGTCTACGACTTACACGGGGTCAGTCTCTGAGACAGCTTTTTCCCTCCTGGAAGACATGGAAACTACTCCCAGGAAAGATGACAATAGCAGCCTGAGCAGGAGAGCATGATACCTCTAACCAGGCAGGAAGCCACATGCGTGTTGGCTCAAAAGGTGAGCTTCAAAGGAGAAGCTGCCTTAGGAGGGCAAATTGGGAACCCTTGGGAGAAGGGCTGCCCTTTGCTTAGAGAGACAAGCTGGCACTCAGACAGGAGATGGGAAACCAGCTGACAAACCATTTTTGCAGGGGTGTGTACCTCCTTGATAACCACACCTCTTGGTTGAGCTAGGGAGGTTGTAAGCCAAAAGAAGGTTTCTACTATGTTGGGAGTGGGCACAACAGAGAATTCCAGGATAGCCAGATTCCACAATTCACAGGAAAAGGTCATGAAGGAGGGAACCTAGTATCCCTTTGGCTACTAACTGCGTCTTCCGTGAAAGCATTTAATGGGCTTGAAAAGGGCGGCCAGACACCCAGAACTCAGATCTCGAAAGACTGGAGATGGGGATCAAAAAAGGTTTGCCCAGCTGCACCAAGGACGAGCAAAGAGAAAGTGCACCGACGTGGAGTTCATCTGCGGCGCCTGGTGGCTAGCAAAGGAGAAGGGATTGCCTGATGTGTTCGGCTGGTGGAGAAATCATCTCCAGATCCCAGCCAAAGCAAGATACTCTAAGGGACAGCTGGCTGACTTCCCATTTGCAGCACAGGTCAAGAACAGCTGAGGAAGCCTGCTGGGGCAAGTTGGTGGCCCGGATCTTTGCATTGCTACTACTCACCACTGTGCACACTAGAGACCAGGACCTAATGCTCAAAGTTGCACCAGAGTCTGTTAGACCCTGGAGAGTTGTCAGTGTCCCTTGGTCACCGAAGAAGAAAAGGTATTGTTCAAGGATGGATTCGGATGTGACTGCGATACCAAGTGATTGGTAGCCCAGTGGTGACTGGACTACTGTCAGATCCGAGAGGACTTGAAGGAGTGTTGACCCTTGAGGCCAGTACCTCCTCACAAACTTCATGGATCAAGGAGTAGCCGCAGAAAGACCCCTGACAACCGCACTGCATTCATAGCATCTTCAGCATCCTTTATCCCTTCCATCAGGACCACTTCCATAGGAGTCTACGACAAGAAGATACAAGTGCCTGGAACAAAGGGAACCCTGCTCCTTATTTCAAGCTATCTGTTTGGGAGGACCTTCCTGGTCCCCCTGACTGGCTCACTGCCAGAGTTAAATGCCTAAAGTGATAAAGTAACCGCATTGATACTTACCCAAGTTTCTCTTGAAACTGTTTTTCAAGTGTCAAAATAACTGAATGAGCCAATGCATGTTTGCAGAAAAAGGGAATATTTTCTATACCTTGTGAAATCTGAATCTCTGGAACCATCTTGTTGATCCTTTTCATTTTGAGGTAAAAAAAAAAAAAAAAAAATGTCTATTTTTACAAATTGGAGTCAGATTTCTTGAGTATTTCTTCTTTAAATGTGTTGTTTAGTTGTTTAAATGCTTTGGGTGTGTTCCTATGTGTAAGCCTGACTTATCAGGGCCACAGCTACTCAGGGCTGATATAAAAGTTTGAGACAATCTACTAGCCCTAAAGGGGTTTGTAAGTGCATTACACTGTAAGGCCATACAACCACACTGTATAATATACCCAATTTCCTCATAGTCACAATGGTCATGTTCCATAAGGCATTTGTCTATCAGCTCTCTCGAGTAGGATCTTAGTAACGAATATCAGGGTCGTCAGTTGCCGGTCAGTGAAGTCAGGCTAACTGCCTACTCACCAGTAGGAAAGAACAGAGCTTAGAGCAGGTACCCATTATGGTATCAGCAAGGGGCTCACAAATATTAGGGGGTACTCAGGGGCAGCCTCTGGAAAGAACTGGCTCATGAGTTGCTGATTTTAATACCTGGATTAAAGATACCATTGACTCTGTGGCTCCTCGGAGGGTAGTTTACCGCACAGAGGTGACAAGATCATCAGCCCCTTGGTTCTCTTCGGAACTGAACCTCTCCAAAGGGACTGCAGAAGGCAGGAAAGGAAATGGAAACTTTATCTTAGCCTGTCTGAAAGCACTGAGCTGAGGGAACTAAGACATCAATACAAATCAGCCATTAAACAGGCTAAAGACCGATTATTACTCTCAGAAAATTATAAATGCTGTGAACTCCCCTCAAGAATTGTTTAAGGCCGTTAAGACCCTTTCTACTCCCTCTGTATCTCAAGGATTAGATATTTTGCAATCTTTCTGTGATAGGATAGCTAATTTGTTTAAAGATAAGATCAACAAAGTTCACTGTATTTTTCAGGACTCCCAATCACCTATGAGATACCATGACTCCTGCTTAAACGCAGGCCTGAGGGAGGTTGCCACGATGGAGAATTTTGCACCGTTAACTTCTGAAAAGATTAAGGGCCTACTATCCAGGATTCACTCAGGGTCTCCTGCTGACCCTTGCCCCCCCTAGGGTGCTGCAGCTGGTCTGTGACTCGGTGTTAGCCCCCCTGGAGAAGCTGTATGCAGAAGTCCTAGAACGGGGTGAGTATCCCTCGGAATGGAAAGAAACAATAATAGTTCCCATTTTAAAAAAAACGGGGGTAACCCAGAAGACCTTAAGAATTTGCGCCTAATCACTCTTTTACCCACACTGGCCAAAATTTTAGAGGAGCACTTAAATCAAGAGCTTAACTCTTACCTGACAACTCATGACTGCCTGGATAGATCCCAACATGGCTTCCGGAAACATCACAGTACGGAAATGGCCCTGCTTGCGACGACTGACGCAATCATGACACCGGTAGATTCAGGAGGTGGCACAATCCTAATCTTGCTGGATCTGTTGGGTGCTATTGATTCCATCTCGCCCCTCATTTTAAGTGATAGTTTTTTCCAGGTTGGACTGAGAGGACCAGCTTTGAACATACGTACATGTTTCTTCCAGGACAGATCACTATTAGTTAAATGCGGGGACTTTAGTTTGGCCCCATTTCAGCTCCCCTCTGGAGTTCCACAGGGATCCTCTCTAAGCCCGACCTTCTTTAATTTGTTTGTCGCACCATTGGCGGACCTATTGCACTCCTTTGGATTACAGGTGTCCCCCTATGCTGACGACACCCAAATCATTGTCTCCTTTCAAGATAAGACATTGGACATAGCAAAACAATTTCAGTCCAGTATGGATCTAATTTGGCTTAAGATGAATGGGGACAAAACCAAGGTCATTTATTATCTTTGGGGCCAGCTCATCTATATGGGATTCAAACTGCTGGCCAGAGTAGTGAGGGACATTACCAGTCCCCCTCCGCCGCGGTCAAAAATCTCGGGATTGTCTGTGACTCTGCCTTAACCTTCAACACCCAGGTTAATAAAATTACTAATTCATGCATTAGTATTATTGAGATGCTTAAGAAAATTCTTCCTTTCATACCTTACAACCTTAGAGTAACAGTAGTTCTGGCCCTGATTGGATCGAAGCTGGACTATTATAATGCCCTGTATCGTAACATCAATCAAGCATCTCTAAATAAGTTACAACTTATTCAAAATCAAAGTGTGCGCCTGGTACTGGGTCTAGACAAGTTTGCATCCGCCAAAGAGAGTCTGAATGAACTCCACTGGCTATCGATCAGGAAAAGTATTATTTTCAAAACGTTGTGCCTCGCTCGCAAGGCCCTCTATTTACATGGCCCTTAGTTCCATCTTCCATCTATTAGGTGGTACTCGCCTAGTCGCCCCCTTAGATCAGCTAATCTCAGGTGAGCCTGCCCTCCCAGGACAAAGAAAGTGGAATGGGGGGGTAGAGCTTTTTCAGCAGCTGCTGCTAGATTATGGAATTCCCTCCCTTTTAAAATTAGAAATACCCCCATTCTAGTGTCTTTCCGGCAAACTAGTCAAAACTTGGCTATTTTAATCTTAATTGGGAGCTGCAGTAAAATTCTTGTTTTGCCTTCTTAGCTCTTTGAAACCTCTGGTCGAAATGTGCTTTATCAAATACATTATAGATACATACAAAGGGAGCAAGGACAAAGATGTGGCTGGACCAGGTTGTAAGATTCCCATAAAGACACTAGTCTTACTCTCAACAGAGATCAGTTGCAGGTCCACAAATGCTGCTGCTCGTTTGACAACTACAGTGAGCAGCAGTAGTCTGCGTCAGTGCAAAAAAACAAAGTGTTGCACTTTCTTCCACTTCTGGTCCACAATGCAAATTCAACCCTGCATTTGGTAAAGTATCAAGCACACTGGCCGCTTGTAAGTCCATGTAAAGAACTAGGGGGCAGGCACATTCCCACCATCATGATCTCTGGGTGGTGGTAAGCTTTGGTTAAAACCAGAGCCAAAAAGAGTGGAGCCCCGATGACATGCTTGCCCTGACTGAAATATGTAGCTGTCTTCCAACAATCCCTATTATAGGAAAGAAAATCCCCAAAAGCAACTATAGAGATGTACCTATGGCTACTTAGTAAGAGATTGCAGGTACAATTTCACCACCATCCAGTACACAGTAATTTCACCAACCCAAACAACATTACCAATATAGAAGACCTCGTTGGCCCCAAATGAACATTTCTGCAGTAACCGGGTAATGGAAAATAATCTAGTCCTGTGATTCACAGGGCTTTTTATCACCAGCTTTTTTTATTTTTATTGATAGCGATCTCAACAGAGATAAACAAATCTCACTAAAAAATGAATAAATTGTTATTCATATATCAAATCAATAAAAATGTATAAACTAGTAAAATGTGAAAATACAGTTACGTAATTGTTCATTAAGAGGAGAAAGCATAAATTCATAAACAGTTTGTAGATTATATATTATCTCGTTAAAAACAATACACATCTTTCTACGGTAAGACTTATTGCAAAGCGAACAAACAGCACAATTAAAATCCAATACATCATTTATGCAAATAATACTGATTCGTAATATCTTGGGTAAATTTATCCATCTCCCAGTCGATGCTCTTAACAGAAGAATCCCAGGCCTATAAAAGAATGTCACTCTTTCAATATTATGCAATAGTGCTAATTCCAAAAAAGGTTGCCTGTTAAGTGCTGGAGAGGGCTACGATACAGAGGGAAATGTCAGCAGTGTGTAGAAATAGGCTGTATTGGTGTGGTTGTGCGACCTCTGTGTGCAATACACTCATCAACCCTTTTAGAACTAGTAGGTTTAATTTGCGAACCCCTTTGCTTAACCCTGGATAGCCATGGCTCTGCGTAGTCAAGCTTACACAAAGGAGCAAATCTAAAGCAATTTAACAGCAACAAACGAACTGAAGAAGAAATACACAAGACACTAAAGTAATCTGACACCGATTTATAAAAATAGATTATATTAAGTATTTTTAAACACCAAAACTAAAAGATCCACCAGGGTTTCGGAGATGCAGATTTTACAAGTATAGTAAATATGTGCTTTTTCACTTAACCCCAACAAGGATAGGTAAATTCAATGAATTTTGGTAAATATCAATGCAATTACTTCGTTACTTTGGTTGACCAACTCTGGCAGGGAGCCAGTCAAGAGGATCAGTAAGGTCCTCGAAACTATTAGATCAGTGGGAGAAGCAGACTCAGTTAGTTTCAGGCAGTTTTATCCCTCTGCAATAGATTCCCAAGGAAGCGGTCCTGATGCAAGGGAGAGAAGATGCTCAAGATGCTATGGATGTGATGCGGTTGCGAAGAGGCTCTCGAAGTCTTCTCAGTGGTGGAAGAAATCCAATGTTCACTGGGCTACCAGTCGCCTGGTTTCACGGTTACAGTCAAATTATGCTCGGACTGAATACTCATCTTCTGTGCAATCAAGCTGCACTCTGATGACTCTACCAGGTCCAGCAGATTCGGGTGCAACGTTGAACATCGGGTCCAGGACTTTGATGCTGCACAGCGACAAGTGGTGGCTACAAGAAATTCTGGGCTAAAAACTTGCCCCGGCAGGCTTTTTCAGCTGTTGTCGCTCAGTGCTCCGAATACAAGGCCAGCCAGCTGCCCCTTGGACTCTCTTCCTCTGCTGGGCTTGGAAAAAAAACTTGTCCACAAGGCAGATTCTTCCCATTTTCTAACCACCAAGTTGAGCAAGTGCAGTCCACGTCGGTACAGTCTCTCTTTCTGGGTCCTTTGTGCAGCAGGGCCGTCCTTCAGTCCTCTTCTCCATTCCAAAAAGAGGTGGATTATGGGTGCCTGGGGTGCCCTATTTATGCTCAGAAAATTCCCTCAAAGTTGAAAGCAATTAGTGGCCAATGAGCCACCAGGTGCTCACACTCCTGATGGCCACTTCCTGCGAAGTGTGGCATCTACCCATCCCCAGATGCACCATTCATTTTCTATATGGCAGGACCCCTCTTTCGGCGTACAGAACTCACTAGCCCAACCCATTAGTGTGGCTACCCATGGGGCCACACGCCACTGAAAATACAGTTTGGCAACCGGTTACCCCTCCTATGCACGAGTATCAGTTTGTCTACTTAAAGAACGAGTTACTTACCTTCGGTAGCGACTTTTCTGGTGGATACATTAGCTACCTGTGGATTCCTCACCTCATGAATACTCCCATGGCGCCAGCATTCGACGGAAATCTTCTTACTAGTCTCTGCACGTCGACGAGGACGTCACTGTCTCGCACGCGACGCCGTCTGACGTCATACAGGCAATAAGAGGTCCTCGACGACGTGCGGACGTCAGTACCAATCATTTTTTACGTGCATGAGAACAACCAGGCAATGCAATGAAAGAACAAAGCAACATCCATTATATTGTAAAAATACACCACATTGTATGAATAACTGTAAATCTTTTTATGTACATATATATATATATATATATATATATATATATATATAAAACTCTCTCTTTTAAAATATATACACACACCAAGTATATACCTAAAGATATATACACATATACTTATATATATATAAATATATTATATATATACATCTATTGCACCCTCAAAGATCAAGAGGAGCGCACTCAAGGATTACTTGGCAAGACCATAAAGGCAACGGGGAGGCGGGTGGGACCGTGAGGAATCCACAGGTAGCTAATGTATCCACCAGAAAAGTCGCTACCGAAGGTAAGTAACTCGTTCTTCTGATGGATACAACTACCTGTGGATTCCTCACCTCATGAATAGAGTCCCAAAGCAGTACCACGCCCGGCGGTGGGTGCCTAAATGGTCAAACCAAGAAATCCTGCAGCACTGACCGTGCAAAATGGCCGTCCCTTCTAACCTCAGAATCTAAACAGTAATGTTTTGCAAAAGTGTGAAGGGACGACCAAGTTGCGGCCTTGCAGATGTCGACCACAGGAACACCTCTGGCTAAGGCCGAAGTGGCCGACTTAGCTCTGGTGGAATGAGCTCTAATGCCCTCAGGAGGATCCTTCTTTGCCAAAGAGTAACATATTTTAATGCAAAGAACAACCCACCTGGATAGTGTTCTCTTGTGGACTGCCTTTCCTCTCCTCTTGCCCACGTATCCAATAAACAGCTGATCCTCCAGCCTGAAATCCTTTGTTCTATCGATAAAGAAGCTCAACGCTCTCTCTTTGGGTCCAGACGGTGCAGTCTTTCTTCCTCTTTGGAAGGATGAGGCGGAGGATAGAACGTGGACAAAGTAATTGCCTGAGCCAAATGGAAGGGTGAAACAACCTTCGGGAGGAAAGCAGCCTTGGTCCTCAACACCACCTTATCCCCATAAAAAGTTGTATAAGGGGGGTTTACTGATAAGGCCTGCAACTCACTCACTCTCCTTGCTGATGTTATAGCTATCAGGAAGACTGTTTTTAAAACCAAATACCTCAAGGGGCAAGAATGCATAGGTTCAAAAGGGGACCCCATAAGGAAAGTCAGGACTAAGGACAAATCCCATTGCGGCATAACGAATGGCTTTGGAGGATATTGATTTAGAAGACCTTTCAAGAATCTGATAACAATAGGGGATTTAAATAAAGATGGTTGGTCTGGAAGACATATGAAGGCTGACAAGGCCGATAAATAACCTTTAATGGTAGCCACTGCACAACCTTTCTGCGCCAGAGATAGAGCAAAAGACAAAACGTCCGATAGATGAGCATGTAAAGGATCAATCTGCCTCTCTCCACACCACGCAACAAATTTAGACCACCTATTAGCGTAGATAGATTTAGTGGAGTGTCGCCTGGCCGCTAATATAACATCCACTACCTCAGGCGGGAGAGAGAAGGAACTCAGGTTGCCCCGTTCAATCTCCAGGCATGTAGGTGCAGACTCTGGAGGTTGGGGTGTAGAACCTGCCCCTGCGACTGTGAGAGGAGGTCTGCCCTGAAAGGGAGACGGAGCGGCGGGCACGTTGAGAGTTGGAGAAGGTCGGAGTACCACACCCTCCTTGGCCAATCGGAGCTATTAAGATTACTAGAGCCCGGTCTTGGCGAATCTTCCTCAATACTCGAGGAATCAAGGGTATGGGAGGAAACACGTAAAGCAACTGGCCGCACCAGGTCATTTGAAACGCGTCCCCCAACGCTTCCTGCATCGGATACTGAAGGCTGCAGAACAACGGACAATGCGCGTTCTCTCGAGTGGCGAACAGATCTACCCGAGGAAACCCCCACTTCTGGAAGATTAAACGGACTTGATCTGGATGGAGACGCCACTCGTGGTCTGCCGAGAAGTGGCGACTGAGACTGTCCGCACGTACGTTCAAGACTCCGGCCAGATGGTTTGCTATCAAGCAAATCCGATGGTCCTTTGCCCAGGACCATAGCCGAAGAGCTTCTCTGCAGAGAAGGTACGACCCCACTCCTCCCTGCTTGTTTATGTACCACATCGTGGTAGTATTGTCCGTTAGGACCTGTACCGACTGACCACGAAGGGAAGGGAGGAAGGCCTTGAGAGCCAGACGTACAGCCCGTAACTCTAACAGATTGATGTGAAAAATCTGTTCCTCTGGAGACCAAAGACCTTTGATCTCCAGATCCCCCAGATGAGCTCCCCACCCTAGAGTGGAAGCATCCGTTATGACTGTGGCCACTGGTGGCGACTGCTGGAACGGCTTTCCTTGTGAAAGATTGTTGCTTGCAATCCACCACTTCAAATCCACAGCAGCATCTCTGGAGATCTTGACAGTACCCTCTAGATCCCCTCTGTGTTGAGACCACTGCCTTCGGAGGCACCACTGAAGAGCCCTCATGTGCCAGCGAGCATGCGTGACCAACAGAATGCAGGAGGCAAAAAGACCGAGCAGACGAAGGACCTTGAGGACTGGAACTACCGCTCCATTTCGAAACATTGGAACCAAATCCTGAATATCTTGAATCCGCTGAGGCGGAGGAAAGGCCCGACCCAATGTTGTATCCAGTACTGCCCCTATGAACAGGAGGCGCTGAGAGGGCTCCAGGTGAGATTTGGGCTCGTTCACCGAAAAGCCCAGGTCGAACAACAACTGGGTTGTTGACTGCAGATGACGCAACACAAGCTCCGGGGACTTGGCTTTGATCAACCAATCGTCCAAGTAAGGGAATACTGCTATCCCCTTCCTTCTGAGCTCCGCCGCAACCACCGACATCACCTTCGTGAAGACTCGAGGTGCTGAAGTAAGACCAAACGGAAGGACCGCAAACTGGTAGTGTTGCGATCCCACCACAAACCGGAGATACTTCCTGTGTGACTTGAGTATCGGGATATGAAAGTAAGCATCCTGCAAGTCGACAGACACCATCCAGTCTTCCATGTTCAACGCCAAAAGCACCTGTGCTAGGGTCAGCATCTTGAACTTTTCCTGCTTGAGGAACCAATTCAAGATCCTCAGGTCCAGAATTGGTCTCAAACGACCATCCTTCTTGGGAATCAGGAAATACCTTGAGTAAACTCCTTGACCCCTTTCCTGCTCCGGGACCAACTCCACCGCGCCCTTTAAAAGGAGGACTTCTACCTCCTGTTCTAGCAACAGGAGGTGTTCTTGTGAACAATACGAAGGGCGGGGCGGGATGAGGGGCGGAAACTCCCGAAAGGGAAGGGTGTAGCCTTTTCCCACAACACTGAGAACCCAAGTGTCCGACGTAACAGTCTCCCATTTGGTGAGAAAATGCTGTAATCTTCCCCCTACAGGAGAGGAGTGAGTGGGAAATGGTGGAAGCCTAAGGCTGCTTCCCCTGCTGCACCCCGCCAGAGGATGAGGAAGAGGCAGAGTGCTGCTGAGAGGCTCCCCTGGTGCGGACCCTACCCCTCCCCCTAAAAGATCTATAGGGATGGAAAGAGGCAGGTTGCTGATATCTTCCCCGAAAGGAAGAGGAGGAAGAGCCACGCCCAAATCCACGAAACCTCCTGAAGAATCTGGAAGAGGCCGTGGAAGAAGGAGCTTGGAGTCCCAACGACTTAGCCGTGGCCCTGCTCTCCTTAAAACGTTCCAAGGCCGAATCAGCCTTAGCCCCAAACAGTTTGTCCCCATCAAACGGGAGATCCAACAATGTGGACTGCACATCTGCCGAAAAGCCCGAGTTACGGAGCCAGGCCTGTCTCCTTTCCACCACAGTTGTGCCCATTGCTCTGGCTACCGAGTCGGTGGTATCCAGTCCCGTCTGGATAATTTGGGTCGCAGCAGCCTGGGCATCAGAGACAAGATCCAAAAGACCCTGGGGAAGCTCTGTAAACGAAGAGGAGATGTCATCCATCAGAGCATGAATATACCTCCCCAGGATACAGGTCGCATTAGTGGCTTTTAACGCCAGACTGCAGGACGAAAAAATCTTCTTCGACTGCGCCTCTAGCTTTTTTGAGTCTCTGTCCCCAGGCACCGTCGGGAAAGAACCAGGCGCTGACTTGGACGAACAGGAGGCCTGCACTACCAAGCTCTCCGGCGTAGGGTGCCTAGATAGGAAACCAGGATCAGTTGGAGCCGTCCGATACCTCCTGGCCACGGCTCTGTGAACTGCTGGGGAAGATGCCGGCCTCTTCCACACCTCTAAAACCGGATCCAGCAGAGCGTCATTAAAAGGTAACAGAGGCTCCGCCGCGGCTGAGGCCGGATGCAACACCTCCGTCAAAAGGTTTTGTTTTGCCTCCACCACCGGCAAAGGCAGGTCCAAAAAACTAGCTGCCTTCCGTACCACTGTATGAAAGGAAGCAGCTTCCTCAGTATATTCCCCCGGGGACGAAAGGTCCCACTCAGTGGAAGTGTCCAGCCCACTGGCCGACTCCAGTCCACGCAGCCCATCACCCGAGTCCTCTAGCTCTCCTTCCTCTAGGGCTTGTTGGTACTCCTGCTCTTCTAGTACCCGGAGAGCACGCCTCCTTGAATGCAGTCGTTGCTCAATCCGCGGAGTCGACAATGCCTCCGCCGAAGTCGGAGATCGGCGCCGATCTTCCGAAGCCACCGACGCCGCATCCGGCGCCACGGGTAACTTCGGCGCCGACTGAAGAGCAGCTGAAACAGATGGACCCACCGGAGTCACAGGCCGAAATCTCGACGTCGACGGGATGGAAATCCCTGGGGCCAATCCCTCCGAAGCCATCGGAGCGGCCACCGGCGCCGACACTGGCGCCGAGCCCACGTTCCCAAACGGGAGAAAGGGCATAAAGGGTGCCGGCCGAAGAGGCGCAGGATCACCCAAAGAAAAGGCCAAAGGCCCAGCCGGAGCACCCCCTGGAGCCATCTGTTGGAAGATGGCATACATCGCATTCAAGAATGCGGAACTATCGGCTCCAGGGGTGGGAAAAGCCGGATACTGGGGTGCCTGTCTCGGAGGCGACCCCGAAGCCGGCCTCGGCGTCTGCGCCGGAGAAAACACTTGAGGCTCCAATACCTCAATCACCGACGCCTGTCCAGGCGAAGTTGGTGAAGCCGGAGAGGGCAACGGCGTCGAAGGATGCGGCGTCACCGTGGGGCTGACCTCCCATGTCTTTCGGCGCCGATCCGGAGACCTGGAACGAGCCTCCCTTGAATGACGCCGAGATTCTCTACGGCGCCGGGAGTCTCGATGATGCCGATGTCTTGGAGAAGACTTCTTGTGATGCTTCTCCTTTGACTTGGCCATAAACAGCTTCGCCTCACGTTCTTTAAGGGCCTTCGGATTCATGTGCTGACATGAATCACAAGTCGAGACGTCGTGGTCGGAGCTCAAACACCAAAGGCAATCGGAATGAGGATCCGTCACCGACATCTTGCCTCCACACTCACGACAAGGCTTAAATCCAGACTTTCTCTGCGACATTATTTCCACAGAGAAAGAGTACGCAGCAAGATATACACTGTAACCGCAAGAGTAACAGTTGCTCCCTCGAAGATAACCGTTTCGAATGCACGGAAAAAAGGGAACTGACGTCCGCACGTCGTCGAGGACCTCTTATTGCCTGTATGACGTCAGACGGCGTCGCGTGCGAGACAGTGACGTCCTCGTCGACGTGCAGAGACTAGTAAGAAGATTTCCGTCGAATGCTGGCGCCATGGGAGTATTCATGAGGTGAGGAATCCACAGGTAGTTGTATCCATCAGAACAATAGGGCAGCCCCTCTTCTTCAGAAAACCTACTAGATGCGAGGGAATAAAAAATAAAAATAAAAAAAAATAGGAGGGTGGTGGCTACTAATCAGTATGGTGGGCATGGTTATGCCCCCACCCCAACTGAAGGGGGTACCAGTCTTTCAGCTCTCCCCCGCACACTAAAACATCTTATCCCACGTCAAACAAGAGGGCATTTGGTTATTTGGGTTTTGGTTTTACATTTGGGCCATTAGAGCTTGTCTAACTCTCAAAATCGCCCTTTTGGACCCACTTTGCTTCCCCCTCAATTTCAACATGTTTTTGGCTCTTCCCTGTTTCAGGCACTTGGCACACCTACACAAGTGAGGTATCATTTTTAACGGGAGACTGAGGGGAACGTTGGGTGATAGGAAATTTGTCCTTGTGCCGCAATCTTTGTTAGCTAAATTTGAGCTTTGCTTAGGATTTTGGGTAAGAAAACACTGGGAGATCCACGCAAGTCCCACCTCCCTGGACTCCCTCAGGTATCTAGTTTTCATAAATGTCTGGGTTTGGTAGGTTTCCCTCTGTGGCTACTGAGCCCAGGAACAAAAAACACAGGTGCCCCCCCAACAAAAAGAGGTCCAGATAGCGTTGGAACTAGGCCTACCCACACAAGTGAGGTACCATTTTTATCGGGAGACGTAGTGGAACGCTGGGTGGAAGGAAATTAGTGGCTCCTCTTAGATTCCAGAACTTTCTGTCACCAAAATGTGAGGAAAAAGTGTTTTTTTGGCCAAAGTATGAGGTTTCCAAAGGATTACCGGTAACAGAACATGGTCAGAGTCCCTCAAGTCACCCCATCTTAGATTCCCTCAGGTGGCTAGTTTCCACAAATGCACAGGTTTGGTAGGTTTCCCTAGGTGCCGGCTGAGCTAGAGGCCAAAATCCACAGCTTGGAACTTTGCAAAAAACTGCTCTGTTTTCTTTGGGAAAATGTGATGTGTCCATGTTGTGTTTTGGGGCATTTCCTGTCGTGAGTACTAGGCCTACCCACATAAGTGAGGTACCATTTTTATTGGGAGACTTGGGGGAACGCTAGGTAGAAGGAAATTTGTGGCCTCTCTCAGATTCCAGAACTTTCTGTCACCGAAATGTGAGGAAAAGGTGTTTTGTTGGGCAAATTATGAGGTTTGCAAAGGATTCTGGGTAACAGAACATGGTCAGAGCCCCACAAGTCACCCCATCTTGGATTCCCATAGGCGTCTAGTTTAAAAAAATGCACAGGTTTGGTAGGTTTCCCAAGGTGTCGGCTGTGCTACAGGCCAAAACCCACAGCTAGGCACTTTGCAAAAAACACATCAGTTTTCAATGTAAAAATTTGATGTGTCTATGTTGCATTTCCTGTCACAGGCATTAAGCTTAACCACGCAAGTCGGGAGACTTGGGGGAATACAGAATAGCAGAACAAGTGTTATTGTCCTTTGTCTTTCTCTAAATTGTTTCCTTCCAAATGTAAGACAGTGTGTAAAAAAGAAGCCTATTTGAGAAATGCCCTGTAATTCTCATGCTAACATGGGGACCTCAAAAGTCAGAGATGTTCAAGTAACCACTGCTTCTCAACACCTTATCTTGAGCCCATTTTAGAAATACAAAGGTTTTCTTGATAACTATTTTCCACTCTTAATATTTCACCAAATGAATTGCTGTATACCCGGTATAGAATGAAAACCCATTGCAAGGTGCAGCTCATTTATTGGCTCTGGGTACCTAGGGTTCTTGATGAGCCAACAAGCCCTATATATCCCCACAACCAGAAGAGTCCAGCAGATGTAACGGTATATTGCTTTAAAAAATCTGACACCATAGGAAAAAGTTACAGAGTAAAACGTGGAGAAAAATTGCAGTTTATTCCACCACAATTTCAATATATATTTTTTTGTATTTCAGTTGTTATGTTCTGTAGGAAAACTTTGTAGGATCTACACAAATGACCCCTTGCTGAATTCAGAATTTTTTCTACTTTTCATAAATGTTTAGCTTTCCGGGATCCAGCATTGGTTTCACACCCATTTCTGTCACTAACTGGAAGGAGGCGAAAAGCACAAAAAATAGTAAAAATGTGGTATGTCCCAGTAAATGCCAAAATTGTGTTGAAAAATGTGGTTTACTGATTCAGATCTGCCTGCTTCTGAAAGCTGAGAAGACGGTGATTTTTGCACCGCAAACCCTTTGTTCATCCAATTTTCAGGGAAAAAACCACAAGCCTTCTTCTGCAGCTCTTTTTTTCCCATTTTTTTTTTTTTGTGTAAACAAACTTTTTGCTGTATTTTGGCTAATTTCTTAGTCTCCTTCAGAGGAACCCACGAAATCTGGGTACCTCCAGAATCCCTAGGATGCTGAAAAAAAGGACGTAAATTTGGCATGGGTAGCTTATGTGGACAAAAGGTTATGAGGGCCTAAGTGCGAACTGCCCCAAACAGCCCAAAAAAGGCTTGGCACCTGAGGAGGAGGAAAAGGCCTGGCAATGAAGGTGTTAAGGGACAAAACCCTACCACTTGCTGACTAATGTGATGCCCAGTACTCTCGTTATAGGAAAATACTGTATCTAAATGTTAATAGGATTTCACACTTTCCACACCTTCTTGATCCAGCATCCATTTATTTGTACCTTGTTTTCCCTTATGGGAGAGGCGCAAGGGAAGCTTTGGGCTAGCCCGAGTTTCGACCAGAAAAGTGGTTACCAAAGGTAAGCAAATTGCTCTTGTGGAAGAGATTTACAACTGCAGATTTGTTACATTAGACAACATACCACAGCAATAATCTCTCTGGCGCAGGGGATAGCCTAAACTAAAAAGTCTTAGAGGACTGAATGAGCAAAATGCTTGTCCTGCTCGATTTATATCTCCATGTAATAGTGCTTTGTGAACATACGGATTGACACATACAAATGCGCAACAGATGTCAAGAACCGGTACCTCGCATGCCAACGCAGTGGTCGCAACTTCAGCACTGGTACAGTGCGACCTCAACCCTTCCAGAGGGCTGCATTTTCTCCAACAAGTAGCTGATCCTAATACAGAGCACAATCGACAGAGAGATGGCCCTTTTCTGTACTGTTTCCCCTTCTTTACTTTGGTAAAACCAGTGACGCCTGATCATCCAGCCGGTGATCCTTAATATTGAAGAGCTAAGAGCTCTCTTGGGAATCAACCAGTGGAACCTCTTTTCCTCAAAGAGGTGAGGGGGAAAAAAGAACGTCAGAAGTGTGATTGTCTGCCACTTGAAATGGAGTCACAACCTTGGGTTGAAAGAATAAAAACCAATCTGTCTCGGTAAAATGAGGTGTGTGGGATGAGGAGCCAAGAGGGCTGCAGTTCCTCCTACGGCTAACAAATACAACATTTTAAGGGTCAGAAGTCAAAACGAGCAACAATGTATTGGCTAAAATGGTTAACCCATCAGAAATGTGAGGACAAAATTTAAGTCCCACTGAGCCATAATGTAGGGAGAAGGTGGTCACAACAGGGGACTTAAAAAGGGAAGGTGCAGTAAAGTACCATCTTTCTTGGCATGTTACCCTTAATTATACATGTATGTCAGTATATTTTTGCCTGCCTCACTGGGATCCTGCTAGCCAGGACCCCAGTGCACATAGTTTGTGGCTTGAATGTATGTACCTGTGTAGTGGCTAACTGTGTCACTGAGGCTCTGCTAATCAGAACCTCAGTGCTTATGCTCTCTCTAACTTTAAAATTGTCACTATAGGCTAGTGACCATTTTCACCAATTCTAATTGGCACACTGGAACACCCTTATAATTCCCTAGTTTATGCTACCTAGGTACCCAGGTTATTGGGGTTCCAGGAGATCCCTATGGGCTGCAGCATTTCTTTTGCCACCCATAGGGAGCTCAGACAAACCTTTACACAAGACTGCCATTGCAGCCTGAGTGAAATAATGCACACGTTATTTCACAGCCATTTTCACTGCACTTAAGTAACTTATAAGCCACCTACATGTCTAACCTTCACTTGCTGAAGGTTAGGTGCAAAGGTACTAAGTGTGAGGGCACACTTGCACTAGCAAAGGTGCCCCCACATAGTTCAGGGCCATTTCCCCGGACTTTGTGAGTGCAGGGACACCATTACAGGTGTGCACTACACCTGTATGTTGCTTCACAATGGTAACTCCGAATATGGCCATGTAACATGTCTAAGATCATGGAATTGTCCCCCCATTCCAAATCTGGTATTGGGGAGCCAATTCCATGCATCCTGGGGGCTCCACTATGGACCCTCAGTACTGCCAAACCAGCTCTCTGGGGTTTTCTCTGCAGCTACAGCTGCTGCCAACCCACAGACAGGGTTCTGCCCTCCTGGGGTCTGGGCAGCCCAGTCCAAGGAAGGCAGAACAAAGCATTTCCTCTGAGGGAAGGGTGTTACACCCTCTCTCTTTGGAAATAGGTGTTAAAGGCTGAGGAGGGGTAGCCTCTCCCAGCCTCTGGAAATGCTTTCAATGGCACAGATGGTGCCCTCCTTGCATAAGCCAGTCTACACCGGTTTAGGGAACACCAGTCCCTGCTCTGGCGCGAACCTGGACAAAGGAAAGGGGAGTGACCACTCCCCTGTCCATCACCACCCCAGGGGTGGTGCCCAGAGCTCCTCCAGTGTGTCTCCGACCTCTGCCATCTTGTTTCCAGAGGCATGGGGGCACTCTGGAGGCCTCTGATTGGCCAGTGCCAGCAGGTGACGTCAGAGATCCCTCCTGATAGGTGCATACCTGACTAGGTGGCCAATCCTCCTCTGAGGGCTATTTAGGGTCTCTCCAGTGGGCTTTTCCTCAGATTACGACTTGCAAGAATTCATCAGGGTTCATCTGCACTTCTCTCTTCGACTTCTGCCAAGGATCGACCGCTGACTGCTTCCGGATGCCTTCAAAACTGCAACAAAGTAGCCAGAAGACTACCAGCGACATTGTAGCGTCTAATCCTGCCGGCTTTCTCGACTGTTTCCAGGTGGTGCATGCTCTGGGGGCTGCCTGCCTTCGCCCTGCACTGGAAGCCACAAAGAAATCTCCTGTGGGTCGACGGAAGCTTCCCCCTGCTCCAGCAGGCACCCAGCTTCAGCTTCACTGGTACTCTGGGTCCCCTCTCATCCTGACGAGTGTGGCCCCTGGAACACAGGTGGTGGACCCAAGTGACCCAGACTGTCCAGTGGTCCAACTGTCCGAATTTGGTGGAGGTAAGTCCTTGCCTCCCCTCCCCAGACAGTAATCCTGTGCACTGCGTGATCAGCAGCTACAAGGGCTTCTGTGCACATTTCCAAGAAATCCTGCATGCACAGCTGAGCCTAGGTCCCCAGCACTCAGTCCTTCGATCCTCAGCTCCCTGAATTGACCTCCGGTATCGTGGAACCTCTCTGTACAGCGTTGAGACGACTGTGTTCAGTCTTCTTGAACCCGTGCTCAAGGACTTCTGCGGGTGCTTCCTTTTTGTCCGTGGGCTCTCTACATTGCTGAGGGCCCCCTCTGTCTCCTCTCCCAAGTGGCGACATCCTGGTCCTTCCTGGGCCCGGGCAGCACCCTTTTTCTCCAACCGCAACTCTTGCAGGTAGCAAGGCTTGTTTGCGGTATTTTGCCAAGGAAACAACTCTGCATCCTCCAGCACGCCGTGGGACATCTTCTGCACGAAGAACTTCTTCCTACCTCCTTTCGTTGTTGCAAAACCTGCAGCTTCTTCCAACCGGAGGCAGCCATTTTGCACCTTCATCCGGGGTTTAGTGGGCTATATGCTTGTCAGAATACAGAGTCATGAATCTGTCCCAAAGGCAGACGTATAACTATTGCACTGAGGTACGCCTGGCTACCACACTAAGATCAAAAATACTCAACTGCTGATGCTAAATCTCCAAGTCTAAATATGAAGCAAATGCTGACTGGGATACAGGACCTGACAATCCTGCTGTAACAGGAGTTACTACCAAAAGGGCAGCCTGATCAGAGGACAGATGCTCATACCCATGAGTTCTGGATACGATACGAAGCAACTAGGATGACTTGGGTCCGGTTAGTCCTTATCTTCTTGCTGACTCGGAGCAGGAGTGGTATAAGTAGAAAGGCATATAGAAGCCACGAGTTCCACTCCAAACGGAACGTGTCGATGAGTGTGAGCCGTTTTGTACACTCCAACACCCAAAAGTGTTGAAATTGTGCATTCTTGGCAGTTAAGAGCATACCTAGCCAAGGTTCTCCACATTCAGATAAGAAACTTCTAAACCACGTCCCGGTGCAGACGCCAGCCGTGATCTGCAAGACGTCAACAGCTGTGTTTATTGCCTTGGCGTTTAAAGATCCAACCAGGTGTTGGACGAGAGGAAGGTGTTCTGACATTCCTAACAAATCCAGAGGTACAGTGCAAGAAAAGGGGCCAAGAAATTACTCCACCATGCTTATTGCAGTACCACATGGTGGCACTTTTGTCCGTGGACATCTGCATCAGCCCCCTTTGATAGTTGGTAGAAGGCTTTTAAAGCCAAATGGATGGCCCCTAACTAAAAAAGACCGATGTGGAGCTGAGCCTCTGGCCGAGACCCGAAACCTCTCATCTACACCCATCCCAAGCGCGAGGCATCTATCACCATTGTCAGCGCCAGAAGAGGATGGAGGGGGATCTGCCACTGACCGGATCACGCTTAAGTAGCCACCACCGCAGACCTCTTGCAGTCTCCCTCAAAATCGGGACACAGTGAGAAATATTCCCCTGGTCTTGCAAATACTGGGAATTCATACCCAACTGCAGGGTTCACATATGCCATCTGACGTGCTTCATGAGCAGGATAGAGGAGGCCATCAGACCAGGCAATCACTGAGTCTGCCTCACTGGAATCCAGGAGTGAGGTTGAATATCAAGATCATAGACCAAACGTCCTGGAACCTCTGTGCAGGAGGAAAGGTGTGAAACATCACTGTGTCTGGAACAGCTCTGATGAGCATTTGGAAAGGAGTCAGATGACTTTGACTTGCTGATAGTGAACCAAAAAATGTAGAAGGCTCATCGAAGGCAAAAGGTGAATGACAACTGCCTGGATTGAACCTCCTTTTAACAATCAGTCCTCTAGGTAAGGGAAGATTGAAACCATTGCCATCCAAAGATGTGCAGCATCCACAACCAGGTCAATAGGGAGCACCCAAACTGAAAATGCTCTGTCCCCACCATGAATCACAGGTAATACCGGAGGGCCTGCAAAATGGGGATGTGAAAATAAGCATCTTGCAGGTCCAGCATTACCATCAAGTCTCCAATGTCCAGGACAGACAAAACCTCGTCAACGGTGAGCATTTTGAACCTTGTCCATCCTCAGGAAAGCATTGAGAGGGCATGGATCCAATACAATGTGGAGGAGGCCCCCCACCCTTTTTCATCACCAGGAAGCAGCTAAAATAGCAACCATGACCTACTTCTGGCATGGACACCCTCTCAATGGCCCCCTTTGTCCAAAAGGGTCAGCACTTCCTGACGAAGCAATGACAGGTGGGGCCCTTCGACTGCCAAGGTACAGAAAATGGCATGGAGGCGGGGACTCTAGGAATTGCAGAGCATAACCCCTGTCACATAGGTTCTCAGTATCCTAAGGAGGCTACTGGATTTGGGTTGGGATTCGGTAATCTAGGCAAACAGCTGTAGCAAAGGCAATCAGCATGGAGTCGTGGTCATCTGGCTGGACTCTCCCACTAACGTGTATGTCCCCACGTAAGGACATGTATGTTTCTGTGAATGTTGGAGACACGGCGTACCACTTTTGCCGGTAATCTTATCTTATTCCAGCCTTGAGAAAAGCACAATGTGCAATGCTAAGAAGGTGATGCTTTCCTAGGCAAAGGAACAAATAGAGAAAATAAAATAGCACCACAAATGTGGATATTGCTAGAAAAACTAAGCAATGCTGAGTAAAATTTAACTGGGCTAAAGTGCACAACGGTAGGCCTAGTTTGCTAAAAATAACATGCCTAAAATAGCTATACAACACCCCAACTGACAATTTGCAGTACTTACTCGTCTAAAGTGAAGTTGTGCCATTCCATTAAGTGCTGAACCCTCCCTCCTACTGGATGGTGGTGCTCCTGCAAACATATCAAATAAGTTTTGGTTCGGCTGCAGAAGGAGGGGCAGGTGTCAGGGCTGTGTGGTCTTGCTGACCAAGAGATTTTTTGGAGCCTGTAGGAAAGCTCCCTTTTTGACTTGGTTAGACCCTCACTTTTTCCTGAGGTAATTTCAACTGTTAGTGCACTGAATCCCTGCTAACTACGTCCCCAGTGCCAGAGCTCTTTTCCAAAACTGCACAGTTGTTTCCAAAATTGGAACCCTCTTTACCACCCACTGTAAGTCCCTCGTAAATTGGTACCCCTGGTACCTGGGGTACCAAGGAAGGTCACTGAGGGCCACTGCAACAGTTGTGCCACCCACAGGGACACCTCACCAAACCACACAGCTCTGTTTTTGCGGACTGCATGTGATGGGGCAGCTCAAAATTGAAAGCACGACCTGTCATACACCTGTGTGTGCCAGGTGCCCTACCATTGCATGTGCCAAGTGTAAGTCACCCCTAAGGCGGGGTACATCCTGACAAATGTGAGGGCATATGTGAAGGAGCACATATGCCCCTGCTATATCTGTTGATTCTTAGAGACATAGTAAGTGAGCAAGGAAGCCATTTTAAATGCATATGTTGGACACTGGTCACTACGAGTTTCCCAGCTACATGATGGCTTTTCTGAATGGAAGGATTTTTGGTTTCAAACATTTCAGATTAATAAACTCTCACTGATTCCAGTGAGGGATTTATTAATAACTGCAACCAGAGGGCACCTAAGAGGTTCACCCTGGAAACCTAGCAGCTACTAGTGTGTTGAGTGACTGGTACTGACCATTTCAGCCACCTTAGATATGTTTCTGGCCCCCAAAGGTGAGAGCCAGTGCACTCGAGGGCCAGAGACAAAAGTCTGTACAGGGCGGGGTGTTAGCACCTCAGGATGGCCATTCCATGACATTCAAAGGCCTAGCCGCCTTTGTAATGCAATGTAGGAAAGAGCCTTTTTTGCAATGGCCACCGCCCCACACACTTTTTGCCTGGTTTCTGGTGTGATTTTGACTGTTAGTGCGCTGGGTCCCTGCTAACCAGATCCCCAGTGCCCGATCGCTTTCCCCAAAACTGCACAATTGTTTTGCACAATTGACAAAACCTTTGAAAGCCATACTAAGTCTCTAGTAAATGGTACCCCTAGTACCTAGGGCATTGGGTACTAAAGGAAGGCCCCTGAGGGCTGCAGCATGAATTATGCAACTCTCAGGGACCCTCTCACTAAGTGTACACAGGGCTGCTTTCGCAGGCTTCTTGTCTTGGTGCAGAATTAAAATAAAAACACGACTTGGCACACAGCCTGTGTGTCCCCTCCCCTTCACACCGTATGTAATAAATGTAAGTCACCCCTCTGGCAGGCCTTACAGCTATAAGGCATGGTGCATTATATTACATGTGAGGTCATGTACACAGGAGCAAACATGACCCTACTAAGTCTTTGTTGATTCCTAGACATAGGCCCTCATTATGATCTTGGCGGTCGAGCAACGCCATGCCTGTGGTGGCAAAATGACCGCTGACAGCATAGCTGTGTTCGACCACCATATAATGATGCAAGTAGTGAACTGACTGCTAAAGCAGCCAGTTCACTACCACCCACCGCCAAGGCTGAGCCGACTGCAGGGCCGAAGGTAGCCACTGTCGACCCGGTGGTCGACCATAGAGTGCCGGTGGGATAATGATCCCATTTCCACCAGGGATTTCTTAGCGGGTAATCCCAGCCGGAAAGCATGCTGGTGACAGGAATTCTCATTCCTGTCACCAGTATGTGACACGCTTATTTCCCCCCCGCCACAACCCCTACCCTCCCCCCACAAATCAAACCCACACCCTCCTCCACCCAATCTCCTTGTAGGCCCTCCCCAACCCCCCCCCCCCCAACCTCCATTCCGGAACCGCTCACCCCCCCCCCCCAAAAAAAAAGCACACTTATTCACACAATACTGACACTCCCACACGCCCTCCACCCCCCAAGCATACATCCAAACACATGCACACAAGTGAACCAACACCCTCAGTTGTCTCACACGCACCCATTCACAGACATACACACAGAAACAACTCCTTCACAAGCATACCCCCATGTACGCACTCAATCACTCCACACAAACACCTCCCACCCCTCTTACCTCTCGGACAGCACTTAGCTTTTCCGTGGCGCTGCTCCGGGAGGTAACAGGCTCCCTGGATGCTGCTCCGCTGGCAGCACTTCCTCTCCATACACCGCCACGACTATTATTGCATCATAATAGGCGTGGCAGCGTCTGGCTGACGTGGTGAACGTGGAGCAGCATCCATCTCCACCACTGACCACCAGTATGGCATCTGGCGGTTCACATTGTCATCAATGGCGGTGTACCACCAGGCGTCATTATATGGCGGTCCAGCCACGGCGGTGATATCGGAGGTCCACTGTTTGGACCGCCAAGATCAAAATGAAGGCCACAGTGTGTGTACAGGGAAGCCATTTTAAATGCATGTGCTGGACACTGGACATTACGAGTTCCCCAGCTACGTGATGGCTTCTCTGAACCCTGGTATGTTTGGTACCAAATATCTCAGAATAATAAACTCTCACTGATCCCAGTGATGGATTTATTAATAAATACACCCAGACCGCACCTTAGGTGGCCCCCTGAAAACCTACCGAGCTACTGGTGTGTTCACTGACTGGTCCAAACCAGTGCAGCCACCCTAGACAGAGATCTGGACGACTGAGGTGAAAGCCAACTCTCTCTGAGGCCTAGACCAAAGGCCTCTTTGCTCTGGGCGGAGGTTATAACACCTAGTCCAGAGCAGGATGGATATTCCTGGGCGGGGAACTTCAAAGGCTTTGCCGCCTTTGTAATGTGACCCGGGTCTCTCCAGATGGTGGAGATGACCAAACTCCCTGTCCTGACCCTACTTTGTGCGGCTGCACAGGTGGGACAATTAGCTATCAGGATGAGTGCCCACTTCATGCCAGTCCCACCCCTAAGGTGGATGAGCTGAAATGGACACTACTTTTAAATTCCTCCATCTTCTTTGGAAGGAATTAGGTCACCAGAGTTAGCATTATGCACAGTTTCCAGCGGAAGTGGTCATAAAAACGGTGTTGCCACCCTTAAGCCCTTTGGCTACTTCCTAGTACTTCCTGTAATGCCCCTAAATTGAGTATTTAGGTGGCACCCCTGAACCCTAGAACTCAGATCCTGACTACCTACGAAGGAGGAGGACAAACAAGTGTTGCCCCGCAGAAGAGAAAGAAGCAGCTGACCAGGTACCAGCCCTTCTGGTCTGCCGGCTGACCTCACTGGACTCTGCACAAAAAGACTTGTCCTGCAGCTACAGCTTCAATAAACCCAAGAACACTGCCTGCCATCTAAAAAGACTCTCACTCCCATGAGCAGCGGACCTGTAAAACAATAAAGTATCTAACAAGGACTCTGCAGCCTGGGAAGCAGACACCTGAAGTGACCTCTGTACCCAATGACCTTGACCTGGGGGAGAAGCCAACCAACAGTGCCAGCAGGGCTCCCCAGCGGTCCTGAGCCAGAGTCCACCCAAGTGTCACCTCTCCTGGATTCAACCAAGCCGCCTGCAGCCCATGCATGCAGGCACCTTCTTCCCAGTACTGCCCAGTGTGACTGGTTGGTGTGGTTCTGAATCAGTGCCCAGTACTTACCTTAACTCAGATTGTCTTCGTAAGTCGTTGATAACCCTGTGTTTGCTGAACTCTTGTTTTCCTCCATAGGTTAACATTGAGAACTGTAAAAACTGCACTGCAGACTTTGAAACTGTAAAGTATTTTTCTTGAAAAACACACTTACCTTAAAACAAAGTTCTTTAGTTCAAAGTATAAAATTAAAGCAAGTGTTATTCTTTTAAATTGGTCTCTGATTTATTCTTTGATGGTGCCTCATTTATAGCCTCTATGAGTACAACAAATGCTTAACACCACTCCTTGATAAACCTAACTGCTCTCCCACAAATAGATCATTAATCCTACCTGCTTTTGCCTCTTCATTATCAATTGGGGATCCACTACACTCTGTACAGAGTAATTAATTTAAGTGCACTCTATAGAAAGCCAGCTTCCTACATGCAGCTCACGTCTCTCCAGATGAGGAAGATGGCCGACCCCCTGTCCTGACCCCACTTTTGGTGGCAGAACAGGCGGGAAAAGTTGTCAGATTAGGAGATGTGCCCACTTCATGCAGTCCTACTCCTAAGGTGGACGAACTGAAGTGGAATCCACTTTTTAAATTCTTCCATCTTTGGCAAGAATTAGGCCACTAGGGTTAGGATTATGCCCACTTCCCAGCAGAATTTGTCATAGAAAGGGTGTAGTCACCCTAATGGTGGCCAGTTTATAGGCTATCACCTGGCACTCTGTTTAACACCCCTAACATTAGTATTTAGTTGGCACACTTGAATGCTGGAATTCAGATCCAGACGACCTATGAGGAAGAGGACAGAAAGGAGTCACACCTGCAGAAGAGGAAACGAAGCAGCAGCTGTCCTGGTACCAACCCCACCGGCCTGCCTTCTGACCTCAATGGACTCTGACCAAAAAGACAACTCATCCTACAGCTGAGCCTCCAGAAACCCAGGAGGACTGCCTGCCTTCAATAAATACTCAAGACTCCTGTGAGCATCGGACCTGCTCTGCAACAAAGACTCAAGCAAGGACACTGCAGCTTCTGTAACAGCAAAGACCCGAAAACTGAAGTAACCACTGCACCCGATGTCCATGACCCGAGGTGAAGCAATCCAATTGTACCAGCAACGATTCCCAGCTGTCCAGAGTCTGAATCCATGTGGTTTCACCTCTCTTGGACTCACCCAAGTTGCCTGCAGCCTGTGCACCTATGCCCACTGTCCCCACCTAGACCCACTGACCCACAGCCTTGTGGTGAGAGAAAACCCAACACCTCCATCAACCACAGCAACCGTTGCCCTCAACTCAATCTGATGTGAGTCATCAGTGTAAACCACATCCCCCAGCTCCCCTGAGCTTGAGTCCATCCTGGTTTCACCCCTGCTGGACTCCACAACAACGCCTGCAGCCTGAACGTGCAGGACCCCTAGGCGGCAAGTATTCCCGGACTAAGAAATCCGATGCTTAAGCACACCCTTGCATCCGTCACCCCTGGGCCCTGGAGAAAAGGACCAAAGGTGCACCTACATTCCAGAGCACCCCACATTTGCAACTTACCGGTTTGTTGTCCCCTACTTGCTTCCTAGCCAGAGCCTGCAGCCTTTCACAAGGACCAATTCCACTAAAAACCATTGGGCGCCCAACACCTTAATGCAACCCTCCACCTGGCTGCCCTAGTGCTGCCTGGAGTGACCTACTGATGTAGTTCGGATCAGTGCCCAGTACTTACCTTAACTATCTGGGATTGGCCTCGTAAGTTGTTGCTGTGTGTTTGTTGAACATTGTTTTCCTCAATAGGTTAACATTGACAAACTGGAAAATTGCACTGCCGACTTTTTAAAGTGAAAGGTTTTTATGGTTAAAAATGTACTTACCTTCTAACGAAGTTCTTGGGTTTAAGGTATACATAAAAAGAAGTATACTTTTTATAAATTAGTCTATGATTTATTCTTTGAGGGTGTGCCTCAATTATTGCCCGTCTGAGTACAATAAATGCTTAGCACTACCCTCTGATAAGCCTAAGTACTCACCTACAGTACCACAAAATAGAGCATTAGTCCTATCTACTTTTGCCTCTTCAAACCAACTGAGGACCCTCTGCACGGTGTAATTCTTTTTAGTGCACCATATAGAGAGCCAGCTTCCTCCAGGGCCTCCCATCCAGCCCGAAATGTTTTGCAAAGCTGGCTGACTGTGCATATGGCTGATTTTAACTGCTTTGATACCCTCTGCAATAGCCAAGCAAGGGGTGAAAGGAATACAGCTGATGAGGGGCGAGAGATAACCCCAGGGAACAAGCTGTGACTCTGCTGTTCTTAAAGTGCTCCAGCGCAGCATCGCCTCATCACCAAACAAGTGATGCATCAAAAGGCATGTCCGTAAGGCTGGCCATGACACCCCCTGAAAAGCTCATTACCATTAATCAAGTGTGGCATCTAAGAGCAACTGTGGCCGCATCACCCTGCCAATATAATCTATGGATTCTAGGTCAAATTGGATTGTAAACTTGGCAGCTTCCCTGCCTTCCATTATTGCCTGCTAAGAAATGCTTTGGCTTCCTCTGGATTTATCGGCAGCACCTGTGCCACTGATTCCCAGGAACACCTGGCCTGCCAGTTTGGGCAGGACTGTTCCCACGGAGAGCAGCATCAACACAGATCTGCATATGGCTGGGTCCAAACTAGAATAGTGTGGTGGGCACAAGAAAAATTGATTTAGGCCCAGATCTGTGGCTGGAGGTGAATGTTTGACATTGTTCAACATTCTATCCATCATCTGTTCATTTTTGCATTTGTCGCTCTAAGTGGATAGGGTATGCCCAGATGTGGGTCCTGTGCTTTCTATGCCACCAGATTCCAGCTAGCCTGGCTGATAAGCAGTGATACCCCAAAAACAGGTCACAGGATGCTTTGTTCTGTTCCAGGGAGGACCGGACCTGCCTGGCAGTTCAGGCTGGACTGTTCCCATGGAGAGCAGGGTGAAGACTGATTTGCATATAGCTGGGTCCAAACTGTAATGGCAAGCAAACAAACAAACAATGGATTTAGGCACAGATCTTTGCCTGGAGGTGAATGTTTGACATTGTTCAGCATTCCATCCATTGTTTGTTCTTTTTTGGACCGATTCCTGTAGGGAATGTGTGAGGAAATGCCTCCTTGGCATGGTTACCCCCTAACTTTTTGCCTTTGCTAATGCTAAGTTATGATTTGAAAATGTGCCGGGACCCTACTAACCAGGCCCCAGCACCAGTGTACCTTTGTCTCCACAATTAACACAACACTGGCACTCAGATAAGTCCCTTGTAACTGATACCTCTGGTACCAAGGGCCCTGATGCCAGGGAAGGTTACTAAGGGCTGCAGCATGTTTTATGCCATCCTGGGGACCCCTCACCCAGCACATGCACACTGCCTTACAGTTTGTGTGTGCTGGTGGGGAGAAAAAGACTAAGTCGACATGGCACTCCCCTCAGAGTGCCATGCCAACCTCACACTGCCTGTGGCATAGGTAAGTCACCCCTCTAGCAGGCCTTACAGCCCTAAGGCAGGGTGCACTATACCACAGGTGAGGGCATATGTGCATGAGCAATATGCCCCTACTGTGTCTAAGCAAAACCTTAGACATTGTAAGTGCAGGGGAGCCATAAGAGTATATGGTCTGGGAGTCTGTCAAACACGAACTCCACAGTTCCATAATGGCTACACTGAAAACTGTGAAATTTGGTATCAAACTTCTCAGCACAATAAATGCACACTGATGACAGTGTGCAATTTATTGTAACATACACCCAAAGGGCATCTTCGAGATGCTCCCTGAATACCTACCCGAATTCTAGTGTAGGCTGACCAGTTTTTGCCAGCTGCCACACACCAGACATGTTGGTGGCCACATGGAGAGAGTGCCTTTGTCACTCTGTGGCCAGGAACAAAGCCTGTACTGGGTGGAGGTGCTTCTCACCTCCCCCTGAAAGAAATGTAACACCTGGCGGTGAGCCTCAAAGGCTCACCCATTTTGTCACAGCGCCCCAGGGCATCCTAGCTAGTGGAGATGCCCGCCCCTCCGGCCACTGCCCCCACTTTTGGCGGCACGGCTGGAGATAATGAGAAAAACAAGGAGGAGTCACCCACCAGTCTGGACAGCCCCTAAGGTGTCCTGAGCTGAGGTGACCCCTGCCTTGAGAAATCCTCCATCTCGAGTTTGGAGGATTCCCCCAATAGGATTAGGGATGTGCTCCCCTCCCCACAGGGAGGAGGCACAAAGAGGGTGTAGCCACCCTCAAGGACAGGAGCCATTGGCTACTGCCCTCCCAGACTTAAACACACCCCTAAATTCAGTATTTAGGGGCTCCCCAGATCCCAGGAAATCACATTCCTGCAAACTGAAGAAAGAAGGAAAGCTGACCTACAAGCCTGCAGATAAGGAGGAAGACGACAACTGATTTGGCCCCAGCCCTATCGGCCTGTCTCCAACTTCTAAAAGCTGCTCCAGCGACGCATCCGACAGGGACCAGCGACCTCTGAAGCCTCAGAGGACTGCCCTGGACTACAGGACCAAGAAACTCCAGTGAACAGCAGCCCTGTTCAAAACCAGCTATTTCTTTGCAACAAAGAAGTAACTTTCAAAGACTTCACGTTTCCTGCTGGAAGCGTGAGACTCTACACTCTGCACCAGACGACCTCGGCTAGACATGCAGAAAACCAACACCTCAGGGAGGAATCCCCAGCGACTGCGAGCAACCAGAGATGACCACCCCTGAGCCCCCACAGTGACGCCTGCAGAGAGAATCCAGAGGCTCCCCCTGACCGCGACTGCCTGTAACAAGGGACTCGACACCTGGAACCAACACTGCACCCGCAGCCCCCAGGACCTGAAGGAACCGAACTTCGACGCAGAAGTGACCCCCAGGCGACCCTGTGCCTAGCCCAGGTGGTGGCTGTCCCGGAGAAGCCCCCTCCTGTGCCTGCCTGCACCGCTAGAGTGATCCCCGGGTCCCTACATTGAAACCTATACAAAACCAGATGCCTGCTTTGCACACTGCACCCGGCTGCCCCTGTGCCGCTGAGGGTGTGTTTTGTGTGCCTACTTGTGTCCCCCCCGTACTCTACAAAACCTCCCTGGTCTGCCCCCTGAGGACGCAGGATACCTGCTGGCAGACTGGAACCAGAGCACCTCTGTTGTCCATAGGCGTCTATGTGTTTTGGGCACCTCTTTGACCTCTGCACCTGACCGGCCCTGAGCTGCTGGTGTGGTATCTTTGGGGTTGCCTTGAACCCCCAACGGTGGGCTGCCTATGCCCCAGGACTGAGACTTGTAAGTGTTTTACTTACCTCCTAATCTAACCTTTACTTACCTCCCCAGGAACTGTTGATTTTTACACTGTGTCCACTTTGAAAATAGCTTATTGCCATTTTTACAAAGACTGTACATGATATTGTTTTCATTCAAAGTTCCTAAAGTATTTAAGTGAAGTACCTTACATTTAAAGATTTTATTGTAAATCTTGAACCTGTGGTTCTTAAAATAAACTAAGAAAATATATTTTTCTATATAAAAACCTATTGGCCTGGAGTAAGTCTTTGAGTGTGTTTTCCTCATTTTTTGCCTTTGTGTACAACAAATGCTTAACAATACCCTCTGATAAGCCTACTGCTCGACCACGCTACCACAAAATAGAGAATTAGAATGATCTAATTTTGCCACTATCTTACCTCTAAGGGGAACCCTTGGACTCTGTGCACACTATTTCTTACTTTGAAATAGTATATACAGAGCCAACTTCCTACAGAATGGGAATATCCTCCCGAGAGGCACGCCATGTTGACAGATTGTAAAGCCAAACTTGTGTAAAAGACGATTTTCTTCTCAAACATTTCTAGATGCTTAGACTCTGTCAGGAGAGGTGGTGGGGAAGGTACAAGAATTCACCTCACCTGTGGAGGCTTGCCCTAACAAACTCTTTGGGCTGGGGGGGGGGGGGGGGGGGGGGGGGGGGGTTCCAGGGGGGTGGAATGTTGGGATTGTGGGTCTTCAGGGGCAGGCCTCTGATGGAAAGCAATATGGTAGTTTACTGGGACATCTGAACATGGTTTTGCTTAAGCCCCCAAGAGGACATTCGTGAGGGCTTCATTAAAGGGAAGTTATGGATTTGCGCTGGAGTGCCCTGAGTGAAGGACCTCTGCTGCAACGGAGAAGTCATCTAGATGGTTAATAGGCATGCTCCCCCTTCATAGTGGTGAAGGACTACTGTCCTTACCAGGAGTTAAGCAGCACGAACACAGTAATGACAGCATAATGTGTAATGATCAGTACGAATGAATAGGTCATCTTCACCTGTGTCACTAGAGTGAGGCCTTCAGGCTTAGAAATTTAAAGTTCCACTACTGTGTGCTTAACTCACCCTTTGCCTACATCAGATTTGTGTGTAGTGCTGCACATTGCATAAATATGCTTAGTGGATTCATGCCTGTGAATTGTACAATACAGAGATAATACAGTACTCTGCAGTGCATATGTTATAACAGTGTGCTGGGTGTATGAGTGCTTCTGATGGGTACAATAGATGGAGACTGTAGTGCTGTGCACTGCATGTATGTTGTGTACACATGCTGGGTATATGTAAGTCTGTGAAATGTACAATACATGGTGACTCCGGGCTCTATTTTGAATGCTCTATTTTGTGAGACCCAAGGCCGCATGAGGAGAGGAGGTAGAGAAATTTCTCAAGATAGATTTGCGTATTGCTGCATTTAAGTAAGCCGGGTGAGACACACTGGAAGAGGGAGAACCAGGATTCCCAAAACACTACAAAAAGGGGCTCTTTGACTACATAGAGGTCATAAGGAAGGGGTCTGGGCATATCTCAGGAAGAAGATGGGACTAATAAGAGAATCATAAAGACTAGGGTTTAGGCCAGGGCTAACCCTTTGATACACACATCGCTGTGGCTGACTTCCAGGTGTGAAAGTCTAGACAGTCTCATGATCTGTGTTGTGGGGCTATCAGCTTTGGAGTCACTTCCCACTGTCCAGACGGGTTTCAAAAGTGTTAGACTCTGCATCAGTTGGCGTCATTGCCCCTGTTCTGACTGCATGCTGAATTTCATTTTTGCTGGTCTTAGGACTATGGGCACCTTACCCCTGGTAACCAGGGCTAACGTGCAATTTCTCCCTGTGTAAATTATATTGGTTTCTCTGTGACTGGCATCCTTGACTTACTAGTAAGCCCCAGTAAAATGCACTGTGTGTGTCCTGGGCCTGTAAATCAAATGCTACTACTGGACCTGCAACAGTGATTATGTCGACCACGAGTAGCCCTGTAAACATGTATTTGATCTGCCACTGCAGTGTTAGTGTGTGCAATTTTAAACTGTCATTTCAACGGGGATGTCAGGCCCAAACCTTCCCTTTTACTACATGTAAGGTACCTCCAAGGTAGGCCCAAAGGAGCCCTATGGGCAGGGTGCAGTGCATTTAGAAGGTAGGACATGTTCTGGTGTGTTGTACATGTCTTGATAGTGAAAAACAGCTAAATTTGGTTTTACTGTGTAAAGGCCTATCCCTCCCATAGGGGTAACATGGGCATTGCCTTGAAATATCTCTTAAGTGTAATTTCCCACTGGGAGATGATAAAGAAGTGGAGTTAGGGGTCTCTGAACTCACAATTTAAAAATACATCTATTGGAGAAGTTGGTTTTTGAATTGTGAGTTTGAAAATGCCATTTTTATTAAGTGAGCATTTTCTTGCTTAACCATTCAGTTCCTCTGCCTGTCTGCTGAATACATGTCTGGGTGAGGATTTCAGTTGGCCATTCCCTCTAAACAGGGTTATTGACCACTCTAGACATAAGGGAGCCGAGGTGTGCCGGGCATATCCTGATAGCCCATCACCAGGCTGATGGGTCTTCCTAAGCTAGAATGGTGGGAAGAGCTGACATTTTCACTTGAATAGGGCTGTGCCTGTCCTCACACAAAGCAGTCTCCAAACCCCTGGAGTGAATCTGAGGCAAAGACAGGGAAAGGCAGGGTCTTATGCACTACAAAGACTTCTCTTTGAAGTTTGCTTACTTCAAAGACAGAAATGGGTATAAGTACTGGACTGCTGACACCACACAGTTAGAACACTTCCGGACTGAGGACATTCTGCTAGGAAAAAGAGCTGGATGCTATTGGAGGGACTGCCACTCTGCCTGTTGGTTTGCTGTGCTGGCCTGATGCTTCAGTCTTGGGTTTGAAAAGACTGGACTTTGCTTTCTACACCTTGCTTTCCAAGGTTCTTTAGGGCTTGAACTGAGCTTTTTCCTGTTAAGAGGTCTCAGGGCCATCAAAGAACTCGCCTACCTGCTCCAGGTCTCTCTTTGTAGAGATTTCTGACTTGCCAAGTGGTGTCAAACCAAGTTCCTGGGCCATTTAAAGTAAGCTCTGCTACAACTAAGAAGAAACCAAGCAAATCAACTCCAGAGAGACTTCGGAACTGGTGCTGCTGTCCGATTCCTCGCCACTGCCTGCATCGAAGCAGCAGTCCCGATGAGTGCCACAACCGCGATCTGCAAAACAGGCCCAATGTCACTGCAGCACCTCTGAAGTCCCTCCACCACACGACTCCAGAGTGCCATGTCCCCAACGTCTGGGACACTCGACTACACCGCAGCACCTGTGGCCCTGTAGTGTGATCACAACACTGCAAAGTCAACACCTCATATCTTGACCTGCTAGATTCACAGACTCCGCCGGGTCGTAAGGAACTGACGCCTCGCCACTGATGGTGCATCACCTCCCCTGCAACTGTATGGAATCGATGCCTCATCTTCCCTTCAGTAAGGAACCCACATCTCACCTCCCCAGTAGCAGTAAGGAACTGACACCGCACCAGCTCCAGCGATGCCTTGCCACTCTGACTCCATACGATGTCTTTGTTTCCTCATCATTTTCCAAGGTAATGTACCTGGAGTTGGTACGACACTTATCGCTCCTTCACCAGTAGCATCAGACTGTTCGGAATTACTTTGTCAAGACACCGTGATAGCCGTAGTTGGAACTATTGTCTAAGTGCTTTACTAAAATTTAATCTTTGAAAATTCGTATTGTTTCTTGTTTATGTTGGGTTTTTGTTGTTTTGGTCTTGTTTTACTCAGATAAATATTGGCTATTTTTCTAAACCTGTGTGGAGTGTGTTTGTAAAATATGGAAAATGTCACTTACCCAGTGTACATCTGTTAGTGGCATGTGACGCTGCAGATTCACATGCTGTGCATTATCCTGCCATCTAGTGTTGGGCTCGGACAAGTTACAAGTTGTTTTTCTTCGAAGAAGTCTTTTCGAGTCACGAGACCGAGGGACTCTTCCCTTTCGGCTCCATTGCGCATGGGCGTCAACTCCATCTTAGATTGTTTTCCCCGCAGAGGGTGAGGTAGGAGTTGTGAATATAGTAAATGTGCCCATGCAATGGAGTAAATATGTATGTACATAATGTGTATTAAAATAGTATTTATTTACAAATTTACAATTTTCATTCAACTTATAACGGCTACAGGCTCCCGGGGAGGTGGGAGGGCGCATGTGAATCTGCAGCGTCTCATGCCACGAACAGATGTACACTGGGTAAGTGACATTTTCCGTTCAATGGCATGTGTAGCTGCAGATACACATGCTGTGCACAGACTAATAAGCAGTAATCTCCCCAAAAGCGGTGGCTTAGCCTGTAGGAGTTGAAGTTGTTTGAAATAATGTTCGTAATACAGCCTGTCCTACTGTGGCTTGTTGTGTTGTTAACACATCTACACAGTAATGTTTTGTGAATGTATGAGGTGTAGACCATGTGGCTGCCTTACAAATTTCTGTAATAGGTATATTTCCTAGTTAAGCCATTGTGGCGCCTTTTTTCCTAGTTGAATGCGCTCTTGGTGTAATAGGTAGATCTCTTTTTGCTTTAATATAGCAAGTTTGAATACATTTCACTATCCATCTGGCAATGCCTTGCTTGGATATAGGATTTCCTGCATGAGGTTTTTGGAAGGCTACAAACAATTGTTTTGTTTTGCGAAACTGTTTTGTTCTGTCAATGTAATACCTTAGTGCTCTTTTTATGTCTAATGTATGTAAGACTCTTTAGGCTACTGAGTCTGGTTGTGGAAAGAAGACTGGGAGTTCCACTGTTTGGTTTAGGTGGAATGGTGATATAACCTTTGGTAAGAATTTGGGATTTGTACGGAGAACCACTTTATGTTTATGTATTTCTATAAAGGGTTCTTGTATAGTGAATGCTTGTATCTCACTTACTCTTCTAAGAGATGTGATAGCTATTAGGAAGGCTACCTTCCAAGTTAAGTATTGTATTTCACAAGAGTGCATGGGTTCAAATGGTGGTCCCATGAGTCGTGTCAACACAATATTAAGGTTCCACGAAGGTACTGGTGGAGTTCTCGGTGGTATGCTTCTCTTTAATCCCTCCATAAATGCTTTGATAACTGGGATTCTAAAAAGCGATGTTGAATGTGTAATCTGCAGATAGGCAGATATTGCTGTGAGATGTATTTTAATAGAAGAGAATGCTAATTTAGACTTTTGTAAGTGTGATAAGTAACTTACAATGTTCTTTGCGGAAGCATGTAGTGGTTGAATTTGATTATTGTGGCAGTAGTAAACAAATCTTTTCCATTTGTTTGCATAACAATGTCTTGTAGTAGGTTTCCCAGCTTGTTTAATGACCTCCATACATTCTTGTGTAAGGTCTAAGTGTCCAAATTCTAAGACTTCAGGAGCCAGATTGAGCGATGCTGGATTCGGGTGTCTGATCTGTTGTTTGTGTTGAGTTAACAGATCTGGCCTGTTTGGTAATTTGACGTGAGGTACTACTGCAGCAGTGTTGCGTACCACGGTTGGCGAGCCCAAGTTGGTGCTATGAGTATTAGTTTGAGTCTGTTTGGACTCAGTTTATTTACCAGGTAAGGAATGAGTGGGAGAGGGGGAAAAGCATAAGCAAATATTCCTGACCAACTGATCCATAACGCATTGCCCTTTGACTGAGGGTGTGGGTACCTGGACGCAAAGTTTTGGCATTTTGCGTTTTCTTTTGTTGCGAATAGGTCTATTTTTGGTGTTCCCCAACGTAGAAAGTAATTCTGTAGGATCTGGGGATGAATTTCCCATTTGTGTGTTTGTTGATGATCTCGACTGAGATTGTCGGCTAACTGGTTTTGAATGCCTGGGATGTATTGTGTTATTAGGCGAATGTGATTGTGAATTGCCCAATGCCAAATTTTCTGTGCTAAGAGACACAGTTGTGACAAGTGTGTCCCTCCTTGTTTATTCAGGTAATACATTGTCGTCATGTTGTCGGTTTTGACAAGAATGTGTTTGTGGGCTATCAGTGGTTGAAATGCTTTCAATGCTAGAAACACTGGCAACAGTTCTAAATGATTTATGTGCAGTTGTTTTTGTCGATTGTCCCATTGTCCCTGTATACTGTGCTGGTTGAGGTGTGATCCCCACCCCATCATGGAAGCATCTGTTGTGATTACGTATTGAGGCACTGGGTCTTGGAATGGCCGCCCTTGGTTTAAATTTATAGGGTTCCACCACTGAAGCGAGAAGTGAGTCTGGTGATCTACCAACACTAGATCTTGGAGTTGACCCTCTGCTTGTGTCCATTGTTTTGCTAGGCACTGTTGTAAGGGCCGCATGTGTAATCTTGCGTTTGGGACAATGGCTATACATGAATACATCATGCCTAGAAGTTTCATTACAAACCTCACTTGGTAGTGTTGGTTTGGCTGCATGTTTAATGCTATATTTTGGAACGCTTGTACCCTTTGCGGACTTTGAGTGGCAATCACTTTTTGTGTATTGAGTGTTGCTCCCAAGTATTGTTGTATCTGGGATGGTTGTAGATGTGACTTTTGGTAATTTATAGAAAACCCTAGTTTGTGTAGAGTTTCTATAACGTATTCCGTGTGAAGAAGACAATGTTGCTGATTGCTGGTTTTTATTAACCAATCGTCTAAATATGGGAATACGTGCATGTGCTGTCTCCTTATATGAGCGGCTACTACTGCAAGGCATTTTGTGAATACCCTTGGGGCTGTTGTTATCCCGAACGTTAACACCTTGAATTGGTAATGCACACCCTGGATTACAAACCTTAAGTATTTCCTGTGCGAAGGATGTATGGGTATGTGGAAATATGCATCCTTGAGATCTAATGTTGACATGTAGTCCTGGTTTTTGAGCAAGGGAATCACGTCTTGGAGTGTTACCATGTGGAAGTGATCTGATTTGATGTAAAGATTCAGCGTTCTGAGGTCTAATATGGGTCTTAATGTTTTGTCTTTCTTTGGAATTAGGAAATATAGGGAGTAGACACCTGTTCATTTTTGATGGTTGGGTACTAGTTCTATTGCTTGTTTTAGTAACAAGGCTTGGACTTCTAGCTGTAACAGGTCTAAGTGTTGTTTGGACATATTGTGTGCTCTTGGGGGCACATCTGGTGGGAAATTTCTGAATTCTATGCAATAACCATGTTGGATAATGGCTAGGACCCATGCGTCTGTAGTTATGTTTGTCCAGTTTTTATAGAATGCAGTAAGTCTCACCCCCACTGGTGTTAAGTGTTGGGGGTTTGTGACACTGAAGTCACTGTTTGGCTAGAGTTGTTTTAGGGCTTTGGAATTTTCCCCTTGCTTCTGGGAATTGACCACCCCTGTATGAGCCTCGAAACCCTGCTCTCTGGTACTGCCCCTGAGAGGTGGGTCTGGCTTGTGAGGTGGAAGGCTCTGGGGTTTGGGTACGAAACCCCCCTCTAAACTGTGACATTCTAAAAGTGCCTCTGCTTTGTGGGGAGTAGAGCGCGCCCATGGCTTTGGCCGTGTTTGTGTCGCTCTTTAGTTTCTCAATTGCCGTGTCCACCTCTGGCCCAAACAATTGTTCTTGGTTAAACGGCATATTTAACACAGCTTGCTGGATTTCCGGTTTAAAACCGGAGCTCCGTAACCATGCATGCCTGCGAATGGTTACCGCCGTGTTCACTGTCCGTGCTGCTGTGTCTGCCGAGTCCAGTGCAGACCTTATCTGGTTGTTGGAAATTGCTTGTCCTTCCTCAACAACCTGTTGGGCACGTTTCTGGTGTTCCTTGGGCAAGTGCTGTATTATATGTTGCATCTCGTCCCAGTGTGCCCTGTCGTAGCGAGCCAGTAGAGCCTGTGAATTGGCAATCCGCCATTGATTGGCTGCCTGTGCTGCCACTCATTTGCCCGCAGCCTCGAACTTCCAACTTTCCTTGTCAAGCGGTGGTGCGTCTCCTGATGATTGGGAGTTTGCCCTCTTTCTTGCCGCGCCCACGACTACTGAATCTGGTGTCAGTGGCTGTGTTATAAACACAGGGTCCGTTGGGGGAGGTTTGTATTTTTTCTCCACCCTAGGCGTGATAGCTCTGCCTTTCACTGGGTCCTGGAACACCTGTTTTGCGTGCTTAAGCATGCCTGGGAGCATTGGCAAACTTTGATAAGAACTGTGGGTGGATGCCAAGGTGTTAAATAAGAAATCATCTTCTATTGGCTCCACATGCATTGCTACATTGTGGAAAGTAGCTGCCCTTGACAATACCTGCATATATGCAGTGCTGTCCTCTGGAGGTGACGGCCTTGCCGGGTAACAATCGGGACTGTTGTCGGAGACCGGTGCATCATATAAGTCCCATGCATCTGGGTCATCCTGTGTCATCCCCGTGTGTGTTGGTGACTGCATTAGGGGTGTTGTTACCGGGGACAGCTGTGGTGAATGCAGTGGAGAAGGCTGTGGCGAAAACCTTGGTGGTGGTGTTTTGTCTCTTGCCACCTTTGCCTTTGGCTGCATTTCCGACTCCTGAAATGCTGGCTTTCTTTTTATTTTAATTGGAGGAAGAGTTTGTATTTTACCAGTCTCTTTCTGGATGTGCAGCCTCCTTTGAGTATGGTCTGGTTCTCCCATACTTAATTCCTGCTCAAATCTATGCTCTTGCATTTGGCTGGAAAGTCTGTGCTCTTCTGTGTAGGAGCCTATTTTCGTCTCCGAGGCTGGCTTTTTCGATACCAAAGGTTTCAGAACAGTCTTTTTCGGCTCCGAGGTAGCCTTTTTCACCTTGGGTGTGTCGAACTCTCGGTGCCGAGATGGTTCGGAGCCGGTATCTCGACCGCAGTCGGATGTCTTCGGCTGTTGTGTGGCCTTTTTCGGTGCCGATGGTTGGTCACCGTGTTTTTGGGTTAAGCCTTCGTTTGTTGGCGGTGGCATCCCCTTGGCCTTTATGATTTTGGAGTGAGTCTTGGACGGGCAGTTTTACTCACAGTTTTCTGCTGTGTCGTCGGTAGCTCACTTTCGGAGTCGTCCGATTCCGATTCTTGTATGGAGATTCTTTCCTCCTCCTCGACGTCGATCTGTTCTGTCGGTGTTGACGCCATCTGTAGTCTTCTGGCTCTTCGATCGCGTAGGGTCTTTTTCGATCGAAACGCCCGACAGGCCTCGCAAGTATCCTCCCTGTGTTCCAGTGATAGACACAGATTACAGACCAAGTGTTGGTCTGTATAAGGATACTCGGCGTGGCAATTCGGGCAGAAGCGGAAGGTGGACTGGTCCATGAGTTTCGATGATGGACGCGGTCGGGCTGACCAGGCCCCGCTGAAGAGTGGAAGCCCCGAAGGGCCGCCGGAGCGCTTCTGCTATCGGTGTCGATGTACTAACACTAAACCGGTACCGAGCGCGAACAATACCGTTGAATTTTAAATAATTAGCTAACTTTCCCGATTCGAAATATGTAGTGAAGAGGAACACGTCCGAACCCGATGGCGGAAAGAAAACAATCTAAGATGGAGTCGACGCCAATGCGCAATGGAGCCGAAAGGGAGGAGTCCCCCGGTCTCGTGACTCGAAAAGACTTCTTCGAAGAAAAACAACTTGTAACACTCCGAGCCCAACACTAGATGGCAGGATAATGCACAGCATGTGTATCTGCAGCTACACATGCCATCGAACATATATATATATATATATGGAAAATGTCACTTACCCAGTGTACATCTGTTCGTGGCATTAGTCGCTGCAGATTCACATGCTGTGCACATCCCGCCATCTGGTGTTGGGCTCGGAGTGTTACAAGTTGTTTTTCTTCGAAGAAGTCTTTTTCGAGTCACGAGACCGAGGGACTCCTCCCATTTCGACTCCATTGCGCATGGGCGTCAACTCCATCTTAGATTGTTTTCCCCGCAGAGGGTGAGGTAGGAGTTGTGTATGCTAGTAATAGTGCCCAGGCAATGGAGTGAATGCGTATGTACATAATGAAGTTTCAAGTAATATATTTACAAATGTACAAATGGTTAAGATCTACTTCTAAACGGCTACAGGCTCCCGGGGAGGCGGGTGGGCGCATGTGAATCTGCAGCGACTAATGCCACGAACAGATGTACACTGGGTAAGTGACATTTTCCGTTCAATGGCATGTGTAGCTGCAGATACACATGCTGTGCATAGACTAGTAAGCAGTTATCTCCCTAAAAGCGGTGGTTCAGCCTGTAGGAGTTGAAGTAGTTTGAAATAACGTTCTTAGTACAGCTTGACTTAGTACTGCTTGTTGTGCAGTTAACACATCTACACAGTAGTGCTTGGTAAATGTATGAGGCGTAGACCATGTTGCTGCCTTACATATTTCGTTCATTGGAATATTTCCTAGAAAGGCCATGGTAGTACCCTTCTTTCTGGTCGAGTGTGCCTTTGGTGTAATAGGCAGTTCTCTTTTAGCTTTAAGATAGCAGGTTTGAATGCACTTAACTATCCATCTAGCAATGACTTGTTTTGAAATTGGATTTCCTCTATGAGGTTTTTGAAAGGCGATAAATAGTTGTTTTGTCTTTCGAATTAGTTTTGTTCTGTCAATGTAGTACATTAGTGCTCTTTTGATGTCTAATGTATGTAGTGCTCTTTCAGCTACAGAATCTGGCTGTGGGAAGAACACTGGTAATTCTAACGTTTTGATTCAAGTGGAACAGTGAGATTACTTTTGGTAAAAATTTAGGATTGGTCCGTAGAACAACTTTATTCTTGTGTATTTGAATAAATGGTTCTTGAATGGTAAATGCTTGAATCTCACTCACTCTTCTTAGAGATGTGATGGCAATTAAAAATGCTACTTTCCACGTTAAGTATTGCATTTCACAAGAGTGCATGGGCTCAAAAGGTGGACCCATGAGTCTTGTTAAGACAATGTTGAGGTTCCATGAAGGAACTGGTGGCGTTCTTGGTGGTATAATTCTCTTTATGCCTTCCATAAACGCTTTTATGACTGGTATCCTAAACAATGAAGTTGAGTGCGTAATTTGCAGGTAAGCTGAAATTGCCGTAAGATGTATTTTAATGGAAGAGAAAGCTAGTTTAGATTTTTGCAAATGTAGTAAGTATCTTACTATTTCTTTTGCAGATGCGTGTAAAGGTTGAATTTGATTATTATGGCAGTAATAAACAAATCTTTTCCACTTATTTGCATAGCAGTGTCTAGTGGTAGGTTTTCTAGCTTGTTTTATGACCTCCATACATTCCTGTGTGAGGTCTAAGTGCCCGAATTCTAGGATTTCAGGAGCCAAATTGCTAGATTCAGCGATGCTGGATTTGGATGTCTGATCTGTTGTTTGTGTTGCGTTAACAGATCTGGTCTGTTTGGCAGTTTGACATGAGGTACTACTGATAGGTCTAGTAGTGTTGTGTACCAAGGTTGCCTTGCCCATGTTGGTGCTATTAGTATGAGTTTGAGTTTGTTTTGACTCAACTTGTTTACTAGATATGGAAGAAATGGGAGAGGGGGAAAAGCGTACGCAAATATCCCTGACCAGTTCATCCATAGTGCATTGCCCTGAGACTGATGTTGTGGGTACCTGGATGCGAAGTTTTGGCATTTTGAGTTTTCCTTTGTTGCAAATAGATCTATTTGTGGCGTTCCCCACATTCTGAAGTAAGTGTTTAGTATTTGGGGGTGACTTTCCCATTCGTGGATCTGTTGGTGATCCCGAGAGAGATTGTCTGCTAACTGATTCTGAATCCCTGGAATAAATTGTGCTATTAGGCGAATGTGGTTGTGAATCGCCCAATGCCATATTTTTTGTGTTAGGAGACACAACTGTGTTGAGTGTGTTCCTCCCTGTTTGTTTAGGTAATACATTGTTGTCATGTTGTCTGTTTTGACAAGAGTGTATTTGTGAGTTATTATGGGTTGAAATGCTTTGAGCGCTAGAAACACAGCTAACAGTTCTAAGTGGTTTATATGAAACTGTCTTTGCTGAATGTCCCATTGTCCTTCAATGCTGTGCTGATTGAGGTGTGCTCCCCACCCTGTCATGGATGCATCTGTCGTTATTACGTATTGTGGCACTGGGTCTTGAAAAGGCCGCCCTTGGTTTAAATTTATACTGTTCCACCATTGAAGCGAGATGTATGTTTGGCGGTCTATCAACACCAGATCTAGAAGTTGACCCTGTGCCTGTGACTACTGTGATGCTAGGCACTGTTGTAAGGGCCGCATGTGCAGCCTTGCGTTTGGGACAATGGCTATGCAGGAGGACATCATGCCTAGGACTTTCATTACTAATTTGACCTGTATCTTTTGGTTTGGATACATGGCTTGTATTACATTGTGGAATGTTTGGACTCTTTGTGGACTTGGAGTGGCAATTCCTTTTACTGTGTTGATTGTTGCTCCTAGGTATTGCTGTGTTTGACACGGCAGAAGGTGTGACTTTGAGTAATTGATTGAGAAACCTAGTTTGTGTAGTGTTTCTATGACGTAATTTGTGTGTTGTGAACACTGTATTTGCGTGTTGGTTTTGATTAACCAATCGTCTAGGTACGGGAACACATGTATTTGCTGCCTTCTGATATGTGCAGCTACTACTGCTAGACATTTTGTAAACACTCTTGGCGCAGTCGTTATTCCGAATGGCAACACTTTGAATTGGTAATGTATCCCTTGGAATACAAACCTTAGGTACTTTCTGTGTGAAGGATGTATTGGTATATGGAAATATGCATCCTTTAGATCCAGTGTTGTCATGTAGTCGTGTTGTTTGAGCAGTGGGATTACTTCTTGTAATGTAACCATGTGAAAGTGGTCTGATTTGATGTATGTATTTAATATTATGAGATCTAGTATAGGTCTTAGAGTTTTGTCTTTCTTGGGTATCAGAAAGTACAGTGAGTAAACTCCTGTGTTTAATTCCTGTTTTGGTACTAATTCTATTGCCTCTTTTTGGAGCAATGCTTGAACTTCTAATCCTAGAAGATTTATTTTTTGTTTTGACATACTGTGTGTTTTCGGTGGGACTGTTGGAGGGAATTTGAGAAATTCTATGCAATAACCATGCTGGATAATTGCTAGTACCCAAGTATCTGTTGTTATCTCCTCCAATGTTTGTAAAATTGGCTTAGTCTTCCCCCCACAGGTGTTATGTGATGGGGATGTGTGACTTGTAAGTCACTGCTTATTTTGAGGACTTTTGGGGCTTTGGAATTTTCCTCTATTTTTTTGGAATTGTCCCCCTCTATATTGCCCCCGAAAACTTGCCCGCTAATATTGGCTTTGGTAAGTGGGCCTTGTTTGTGATGTTGTGGTTTCTGTAGGTTGTCCTCGAAACCCTCCCCTAAAAGGTGTTTTGCGAAATGTGCCTCTGCTCTGCGGGGAGTAGAGTGCGCCCATGGCTTTTGCTGTATCAGTGTCTTTTTTGAGTTTATCAATAGCAGTGTCGACTTCCGGCCCAAACAACTGCTGTTCATTAAATGGCATATTTAGCACGGCTTGTTGAATTTCCGGCTTGAAACCTGACGTGCGCAGCCATGCGTGCCTTCTTATTGTTATTGCAGTATTTACTGTCCTTGCAGCCGTTATCTGCTGCATCCATTGAAGACCGTATCTGATTATTAGAGATACTTTGTCCTTCTTCCACCACTTGTTGTGCTCTTTTTTGGAACTCCTTGGGTAAGTGTTCTATCAAATGTTGCATCTCATCCCAGTGAGCTCTATCATATCTTGCCAAAAGTGCTTGTGAATTGGCAATGCGCCATTGGTTTGCTGCTTGTGCTGCAACCCTTTTGCCCGCAGCATCAAATTTGCGACTCTCTTTGTCTGGAGGTGGTGCGTCCCCCGAGGTATGAAAGTTCGCTCTCTTACGAGCTGCCCCGACAACTACTGAGTCTGGTGTTAACTGGGTTGTAATATAAACAGGATCTGTTGGCGGTGGCTTGTACTTTTTCTCCACCCTTGGAGTTATGGCTCGGCCTTTAACAAGATCCTGAAAGATTTGTTTTGAATGTTTTAGCATTCCTGGGAGCATAGGTAGTCTTTGGTATTGGCTATGAGTGGAGGATAGCGTGTTAAACAAAAAGTCATCCTCAATTGGTTCGGAATGCAAGGTGACGTTATGGAAAGCAGCTGCCCTTGCGATCACCTGTGTGTAAGATGTACTGTCCTCAGGAGGGGACGGCCTGGCAGGGTACGAGTCTGGGCTGTTGTCCGATACTGGAGCATCGTAAAGGTCCCATGCATCGGGATCATCTTGACTCATGGCAGTATGAGTCGGGGAGTGCATCAGTGGAGGAGTTGCTACTGGTGATGTGTGCAATGATGGTGGTGGAGACGGTGGTGGAGTTGTTTTCTTTGCCACCTTTGCCTGTGGCTCCTTGTCCTTTTTTTGAAAGGCAAGTTTTCTTTTTATTTTAATTGGGGGAAGAGTGCTTATCCTCCCTGTGTCTTGATGAATGTGGAGCCTCCTTTGTATAGTCTGGCTCTACAGCTTGAAGTTCCTCTCCAAATCTATGTTTTTGCATTTGGGAGGACAATCCTTGTTCCTCTGTATAGGAACCTGTTTTCGGCTCCGAGGCTGGATGTTTCGGAACCGAAACTTTTTCGGACGTCTTTTTAGGCTCCGAAGAAACCTTTGTAATTTTCGGCGTGGAGGTTTCTTGGTGCCGAATTTGTTCAGTGCCGCTGTCACGGTGCCGAAATTTCTCGGAGCCGATGTCTCTGGTCCGAGATTGCTGTGTGGCGGTATCTCGACCGGAGTCGGATGACTTCGACACCAGCGTGCCCTTTTTCGGTGCCTTGGCTCGGTCACCTATTTTTTGGGTTGAGCCATGGCCTGTTGGCGGTGGCGTCCCCTAGGCTTTTGTTGACTTCTCGGGAGTCTTATGTTTCGACGTCTTACTCACGGTTTTCGGCATTTCTTCGGCCTCGAGCCCTTCCGAGTCCGACTCTTGGATAGAGAAAGCTTCCTCTTCTTCCTCGAAAAGCTCTTGTCCTGTCGGAGTCGACGCCATCTGCAATCTTCTGGCTCTTCGGTCTCTTAACGTCTTTCTGGACCGACACGCTCGACAGGCCTCACAAGTATCTTCCTTGTGCTCTGGGGACAAGCACAAGTTACAGACCAGATGCTGATCCGTATACGGATACTTGTTATGGCATTTTGGACAGAAGCGGAATGGGGTCCGTTCCATCAGCCTTGAAGTCACACGTGGCCGGGCCGACCAGGCCCTGACGGGGGATCAAAATAACCCCGAAGGGCCACTGGAGCTATTCAAAATTCGGTGTCGATCTGTTGTAACTAACCCGATACCGAACGCAAACAATACCGAAGTTTTTTACGAGATTCTAACTAACTTTCCGACCCGAAACACGGAGCGAAAAGGAACACGTCCGAACCCGATGGCGGAAAAAAAACAATCTAAGATGGAGTCGACGCCCATGCGCAATGGAGTCGAAATGGGAGGAGTCCCTCGGTCTCGTGACTCGAAAAAGACTTCTTCGAAGAAAAACAACTTGTAACACTCCGAGCCCAACACCAGATGGCGGGATGTGCACAGCATGTGTATCTGCAGCTACACATGCCATCGAACATATGGAAAATGTCACTTACCCAGTGTACATCTGTTCGTGGCATGAGTCGCTGCAGATTCACATGCTGTGCACAGTCCGCCGTCTGGTGTTGGGCTCGGAGTGTTACAAGTTGTTTTTCTTCGAAGAAGTCTTTTCGAGTCACAAGACCGAGGGACTCCTCCCACTTCGATTCCATTGCGCATGGGCGTCGACTCCGTCTTAGATTGTTTTCCACGCAGAGGGTGAGGTAGGAGTTGTGTATGTTAGTAATAGTGCCCATGCAATGGAATGAATACATATGTACATAATAAAGGTTAAAGTAATATATTTACAAATGTACAAATGTTCAAGATCTACTTCTAAACGGCTACAGGCTCCCGGGGAGGCGGGTGGGCGCATGTGAATCTGCAGCGACTCATGCCACAAACAGATGTACACTGGGTAAGTGACATTTTCCGTTCGATGGCATGTGTAGCTGCAGATACACATGCTGTGCATCGACTAGTAAGCAGTTATCTCCCCAAAAGCGGTGGTTCAGCCTGTAGGAGTTGAAGTAGTTTGAAATAATGTTCTTAGTACAGACTGACCTACTGTGGCTTGTTGTGCAGTTAACACATCTACACAGTAGTGCTTGGTAAATGTATGAGGCATTGACCATGTTGCTGCTTTACATATTTCGTTCATTGGAATATTTCCTAGAAAAGCCATGGTAGCCCCTTTCTTTCTGGATGAGTGTGCCTTTGGTGTAATAGGCAGCTCTCTCTTTGCTTTAAGATAGCAGGTTTGAATACACTTAACTATCCACCTAGCAATGCCTTGTTTTGAAATTGGATTTCCTGTATGAGGTTTTTGAAAGGCAATAAATAGTTGTTTTGTTTTTCTAATTAGTTTCGTTCTGTCAATGTAGTACATTAGTGCTCTTTTGATGTCTAATGTATGTAGTGCTCTTTCAGCTACAGAATCTGGTTGTGGGAAGAACACTGGTAATTCTACTGTTTGATTTAAGTGGAACGGTGAGATAACCTTTGGTAAAAATGTAGGATTTGTTCTTAGAACTACTTTATTTTTATGTATCTGAATAAATGGTTCTTGTATGGTAAATGTTTGAATCTCGCTCACTCTTAGAGATGTGATGGCAATCAAAAATGCAACTTTCCACGTTAAGTATTGCATTTCACAAGAATGCATGGGCTCGAAAGGTGGACCCATGAGTCTTGTTAAGACAATGTTGAGGTTCCATGAAGGAACAGGTGGTGTTCTTGGTGGTATGATTCCCTTTAAGCCTTCCATAAACGCTTTAATGACTGGTATTCTAAATAGTGAAGTTGAATGAGTAATTTGTAGGTAAGCTGATATTGCGGTGAGATGTATTTTTATGGAAGAGAAAGCTAGATTAGATTTTTGCAAATGTAGTAAATATCCTACTATATCTTTTGGGGATGCGTGTAATGGCTGAATTTGATTATTCTGGCAGTAATACACGAATCTTTTCCACTTGTTTGCGTAGCAGTGTCTAGTGGTAGGTTTCCTAGCTTGTTTTATGACCTCCATACATTCTTGTGTGAGGTGCAAGTGTCCGAATCCTAGGATTTCAGGAGCCAAATTGCTAGATTCAAAGATGCTGGATTTGGATGTCTGATCTGTTGTTTGTGTTGTGTTAACAGATCTGGTTTGTTGGGTAGTTTGACATGAGGTACTACTGACAGGTCTAGTAGTGTTGTGTACCAAGGTTGCCTCGCCCATGTTGGTGCTATTAGTATGAGTTTGAGTTTGTTTTGACTCAACTTGTTTACTACATATGGAATGAGAGGGAGAGGGGGAAAAGTGTATGCAAAGATCCCTGACCAGTTCATCCATACAGCATTGCCTTGGGATTGATCTTGTGGGTACCTGGATGCGAAGTTTTGGCATTTTGAGTTTTCCTTTGTTGCAAATAGATCTATTTGAGGTGTTCCCCAAATTTGAAAGTAATTGTTTAGTATTTGGGGGTGAATTTCCCATTCGTGGGTTTGTTGGTGATCTCGAGAGAGATTGTCTGCCAACTGGTTCTGAATCCCTGGAATAAATTGTGCTATTAGGCGAATGTGGTTGTGAATCGCCCAATGCCATATTTTCTGTGTTAGGAGGCACAACTGTGTCGAGTGTGTCCCTCCTTGTTTGTTTAGATAATACATTGTTGTCATGTTGTCTGTTTTGACAAGAATGTATTTTTGGGTTATTATGGGTTGAAATGCTTTTAGCGCTAGAAATACTGCTAACATTTCCAAGTGATCTATGTGAAACTGTCTCTGATGTATGTCCCATTGTCCTTGGATGCTGTGTTGATTGAGGTGTGCTCCCCACCCTGTCATGGAAGCATCTGTTGTTATGACGTATTGTGGCACTGGGTCTTGGAAAGGCCGCCCTCGGTTTAAATTTGTACTGTTCCACCATAGAAGCGAGATGTATGTTTGGCGGTCTATCAACACCAGATCTAGAAGTTGACCCTGTGCTTGTGACCATTGTGATGCTAGGCACTGTTGTAAGGGCCGCATGTGCAATCTTGCGTTTGGGACAATGGCTATGCATGAAGACATCATGCCTAGTAGTTTCATTACCATTCTGACTTGTATCTTTTGTGTTGGATACATGGTCTGTATTACTTTGTGAAATGTTTGAACCCGTTGTGGACTTGGAGTGGCAATCCCTTTTGCTGTGTTGATTGTCGCTCCTAAGTATTGCTGCGTTTGACACGGCAAAAGGTGTGACTTCGCGTAGTTGATGGAGAAACCTAGCCTGTGAAGGGTTTGTATGACATATTTTGTGTGCTGTGAACACTGTTTTAGCGTGTTGGTTTTGATTAACCAGTCGTCTAAGTACGGGAACACATGTATTTGCTGCCTTCTGATATGTGCAGCTACTACTGCCAGGCATTTTGTAAAAACTCTTGGCGCAGTTGTTATTCCGAATGGCAACACTTTGAATTGGTAATGTATTCCTTGAAATACGAACCTTAGGTATTTCCTGTGTGAAGGATGTATTGGTATATGGAAATACGCATCTTTTAGATCTAATGTTGTCATCTAGTCTTGCTGTTTGAGCAGTGAGATTACGTCTTGTAACGTGACCATGTGAAAGTGGTCTGATTTTATGTAGGTATTTAGTGTTCTGAGATCTAGTATTGGTCTCAGAGTTTTGTCCTTTTTGGGTATTAGAAAGTACAGTGAGTAAACTCCAGTGTTTTTTTGTTCAATTGGTACTAATTCTATTGCGTCCTTTTGTAGCAATGCTTGAACTTCTAGTCCTAGAAGATCTATATGTTGTTTTGACATATTGTGTGTTTTCGGTGGGACGTTTGGAGGGAATTGGTGAAATTCTATGCAATAACCATGCTGGATAATTGCTAAGACCCAAGTGTCTGTTGTTATTTCCTCCAAAAGTTTGTAAAATTGGCTTAGTCTTCCCCCCACAGGTGTTATGTGATGGGGTTGTGTGACTTGTGAGTCACTGCTTATTTTGAGGGGTTTTGGGGCCTTGGAATTTTCCTCTATTTTTTGGGGAATTGGCCCCCTCTAAATTGCCCCCGAAAACCTCCCCTCTGATATTGACCCTGGTAGGTAGGCCGTGTTTGTGAGGTTGTGGTTTCTGTGGGTTGACCTCGAAACCCTCCCCTAAAAGGTGTTTTCCGAAATGTGCCTCTGCGCTGCGGGGAGTAGTGCGCCCATGGCTTTGGCTGTATCGGTGTCCTTTTTGAGTTTTTCGATGGCAGTGTCTACCTCCGGCCCAAACAATTGCTGTTCATTAAACGGCATATTGAGCACAGCCTGCTGGATTTCCGGTTTGAACCCAAAAGTGCGCAGCCATGCGTGCCTTCGTATTGTGACTGCAGTGTTTATTGTCCTTGCAGTTGTATCTGCTGCATCCATGGAAGACCGTATCTGATTATTTGAGATACTTTGTCCCTCTTCCACCACCTGTTGCGCTCTTTTTTGGAACTCCTTGGGTAAGTGTTCGATGAAATGTTGCATTTCATCCCAATGAGCCCTGTCGTATCTTGCCAAAAGTGCTTGTGAATTGGCAATACGCCACTGATTTGCTGCTTGTGCTGCAACCCTTTTTCCCCGCAGCATCAAATTTGCGGCTCTCCTTGTCTGGAGGTGGTGCGTCGCCTGAGGTATGAGAGTTGGCTCTCTTACGAGCTGCCCCCACAACTACTGAGTCTGATGTTAGTTGTGTTGTAATATATATTGGATCTGTGGGCGGTGGCTTATATTTTTTCTCCACCCTTGGAGTTATGGCTCTGCCTTTAACTGGATCCTGAAAATTTTGTTTTGAATGTCTTAGCATTCCTGGGAGCATGGGAAGGCATTGATACTGGCTATGGGTGGAGGATAGGGTGTTAAAGAGAAAGTCATCCTCAATTGGTTCCGAATGTAAGGAGACATTGTGAAACTCGGCTGCCCTTGCGACCACCTGTGTATAGGATGTACTGTCCTCAGGTGGTGACGGTTTTGTAGGATAGACTCTTATCCTACAAAACCGTCACAACCTGAGGACAGTACATCCTATACACAGGTGGGCTATTGTCAGACACTGGAGCATCGTAGAGGTCCCATGCATCGGGATCATCCTGACTCATTGTGGTATGAGCTGGTGAGTGCATCGGTCGTGGAGTTGTTGCTGGTGATGCATGTATTGATGGTGGTGGAGACGGTGGTGGGGTTGTTTTCTTTGCCACCTTTGCTTGTGGTTGCTTGTCCTTTTGTTGAAAGGCAAGTTTCCTTTTTATTTTGATGGGGGGAAGAGTGGTTATCTTCCCTGTGTCCTCATGAATAAGAAGCCTTCTTTGCGTGTAGTCAGGCTCTACAGCTTGAAGCTCCTCTCCAAATCTGTGTAATTGGGAGGTTAATCCTTGTTCCTCTGTATAGGAACTAGTTTTCGGCTCCGAGGCTGGCTGTTTCGGAACCGAAACCTTTTCGGAAGTCTTTTTAGGCTCCGAAGAAACCTTCTTTGTTTTCGGCGTGGTGTCTCGGTGCCGAAATTCTTCGGTGCCGCTGTCTCTGTGCCGAAGTTTCTCGGAGCCGCTGTCTCGGCTCCGAGGTTGCTGTGTGGCGGTATCTCGACCGGAGTCGGATGACTTCGACACCAGCATGCCCTTTTTCGGTGCCTTGGATGGGTCACCTATTTTTCGGGTTAAGCCATGGCCTGTTGGCGGTGGCATCCCCTGGGCTTTTGTAGACTTCTCGTGAGTCTTGATTTTCAACGTCTTACTCACGGTTGTGGTTGTCTCTTCGGCGTCGAGTTCTTCCGAGTCCGACTCGTGGACGGAGAAAGCTTCTTCTTCCTCCTCGAAACGATCTTGACCTGTCGGCATGGATGCCATTTGTAGTCTCCTGGCTCTTCGGTCTCTCAGCGTCTTCCTCGACCGAAACGCTCGACAGGCTTTACAAGTATCCTCCTTGTGCTCGGGGGACAAGCACAAGTTACAGACCAGATGGTGATCCCTATACGGATACTTGTGATGGCATTTTGGGCAGAAGCGGAATGGGGTCCGTTCCATGAGCCTTGAAGTTGCACGTGGCCGGGCCGACCAGGCCTCTACGGGGGATCGAAAAAACCCCGAAGGGCCACCGGAGCTCTTCCAAATTCGGTGTCGATTTGTTCTAACTAACCCGATACCGAACGCAAACAATACCGATGTTTTTTTCCGAGATTCTAACTAACTTTCTGACCCGAAACACGGAGCGAAAAGGAACACGTCCGAACCTGATGGCGGAAAAAAAATAATCTAAGATGGAGTCGACGCCCATGCGCAATGGAATCGAAGTGGGAGGAGTCCCTCGGTCTCGTGACTCGAAAAGACTTCTTCGAAGAAAAACAACTTGTAACACTCCGAGCCCAACACCAGACGGCGGACTGTGCACAGCATGTGAATCTGCAGCTACACATGCCATCGAACATATATATATACACAAGATGGAATATGCCCTAATACCCTAATGAGAATAGGCCTAACCTCCTAACTAAAGGAGAGCTGGGTTTGCTAAACCTAATCTGCCAAAGCCATGTCCATGAGAGGAGCCCCCCATCCTCGTTACCTTGGAATTAGGTCTCTATCTCAGACTCCGTAGGGACACGAAGACTGGGTCAGCGTCAAGACGACTGCAGCATCGGAATCAGCGATGGTGGCGATGCCCTCTGGTCGGAATCCCTCTGATTATCTGTGTGAAGTGTGATGTATTTATACAGATCTACAAGGTCCCCTGACGTAGGTGTATTCCAGAACAATAGATAACAGGCATGCTTGGGAAGGCAATTAATATCAACAATCCCTCGAAAGTATAGAGAGGGAAAATCCCTAAGTGTGAACACATACTGTTTGTTTGTCTTTTGTGCTTCATCTTGACGCCTTGGCACAGTGACACTGATAATAAAACTCATAACAAGTGGCCTAACTATAAACAAGGCAGCCATCTTAGAGGAAATAAATAATTAAATGAGCTAAGACAGAGCAAGCTAAGTAGGTTTAAAGTCACTTGGTGACGGGGGCACGACTTTACAAGCCTACGGCTAAGCTAACTCCTGTTATCCCATTAAAACAAACTAGGATTCACTACAGTAGCTGCAGAGAAAACCCCAGAGAGCTAGTTTGGCAGTACCCGGGGGTCCATGCTGGAGCCCCGGGGATGCATGGAATGGTACTGGGGGGGACAATTCCATGATCTTAGACATGTTACATGGCCATGTCCGGAGTTACCATTGTGAAGCTACACATAGGTATTGACCTATATGTTGTTTAAGCGTGTAATGGTGTCCCCCCACTCAAAGTCCGGGAAATTGCCCTGAACAATGTGGGGGCATCTTGGCTAGTGCCAGGGTGCCCTCACACTTAGTAACTTTGCAACTAACCTTCACTAAGTAAGAGTTAGACATATAGGTGACTTATAAGTTACTTAAGTGCAGTGTAAAATGGCTGTGAAATAACGTGGATGTTATTTCACTCAGGCTGCAGTGGCAGTCCAGTGTAAGAATTGTCTGAGCTCCTTATGGGTGGCAAAAGAAATGCTGCAGCCCATAGGGATCTCCTGGAACCCCTATACCCTGGGTACCTAGGTACCAAATACTAGGGAATTAAAAGGGTGTTCCACTGTGCAATCAGAATTGGTCAAATTAGTCACTAGCCTGCAGTGACAATTTTAAAAGCAGAGAGAGCATAAACACTGAGGTTCTGGTTAGCAGAGCCTCAGTGATACAGTTAGGCACCACACAGGGAACACATACAGGGTACAACTTATGAGCACTGGGGTCCTGGTAGCAGGATCCCAGTGACACAGGCAAAAACAAACATACATTCAAGTAAAAATGGGGGTAACATGCCAGGCAAGATGGTACTTTCCTACATTGAAAGTGGGTAGTTCTGCTATTTATTCTGAAGCATTCCAAAAATAACAATTAGTCTTCTTCCTGAGCAGCTGCTCACCACAGAAGAGCATGTCTATAAAGATGACCGGGAAAGTTCCCTAAAAAGTAATGGAACACCCTCTGACATGGCAGTTTAGTGTGACGGCTGTGTCCATGAGCTTATATGACCAAAACAGAATCCTAGTAGGAAGTTGGCTCTGTATGTACTATTTCAAAGTAAGAAATAGCATGCACAGAGTACAAGGGTTCACCTTAGAGGTAAGGTAGTGGCAAAAAGAGATAATTCTAATGCTCTATTTTGTGGTAGTGTGGTCGAGCAGTAGGCTTATCAGAGGGTAGTGTTAAGCATTTGTTGTACACACACAGGCAATAAATGACGAACACACACTCAAAGACAATTCCAGGCCAATAGGTTTTTGTATAGAAAAATATATTTTCTTAGTTTATTTTAAGAACCACAGGTTCAAGATTTACAGGTAATACTTCAAATGAAAGGTATTTCACTTAGGAACTTTAGGAACTTTGAATTAGCAAAATAGCATATACAGTTTTCACACAAATGGCAATAATCTATTTTAAAACTAGACAATTCCTGGGGGAGATAAGTGTTTGTTAGTTTTGCAGGTAAGTAAACCACCTACAGGGTTCAAAGTTGGGTCCAAGGTAGCCCACCGTTGGGGGTTCAGAGCAACCCCAAAGTTACCACACCAGCAGCTCAGGGCCGGTCAGGTGCAGAGGTCAAAGTGGTGCCCAAAATGCATAGGCTTCAATGGAGAAGGGGGTGCCCCGGTTCCAGTCTGCCAGCAGGTAAGTACCCCCGTCTTCGGAGGGCAGACCAGGGGGGTTTTGTAGGGCACCGGGGGGCGGGGGGAGACAAATCAGCACAAAAAGTACACCCTCAGCGGTACGGGGGCGGCCGGGTGCAGAGTGCAAACAGGCGTCGGGTTTGCAAAGGAGTTCAATGGGAGACCCAGGAAAGCAGGCAGGCAAGGGGGGTGGGGGGGGGGGGGGGGGGGGGAGTGCTCCTCAGGGTAGCCACCACCTGGGCAAGGGAGAGGGCTACCTGGGGGTCGCTTCTGCACTGGAGGTCGGATCCTTCAGGTCCTGGGGGCTGCGGATGCAGTGTCTTTACCAGGCGTTGGATTCTTTGAAGCAGGCAGTCGCGGTCAGGGGGAGCCTCTGGATTCCCTCTGCAGGCGTCGCTGGGGGGGGCTCAGCGGGGTCAACTCTGGCTACTCACAGGGTCGCAGTCGCCGGGGAGTCCTCCCTGTAGTGTTGTTTCTCCGCAGGTCGAGCCGGGGGCGTCGGGTGCAGAGTGCAAAGTCTCACGCTTCCGGCGGGAAACGTGTTGTCTTTAAAAGTTGCTTCTTTGTTACACAGATGTTTCTTCTTTGGAGCAGAGCCGCTGTCCTCGGGAGTTCTTGGTCCTTTTAGATGCAGGGTAGTCCTCTGAGTCTTCAGAGGTCGCTGGACCCTGTGGAACGTGTCGCTGTTGCAGTTTTTCTTGAAGTGGGGAGAAAGGCCGGTAGAGTTGGGCCCAAAGCATTTGGTGTCTCCGTCTTCTCTGCAGGGCTTTCAGGTCAGCAGTCCTTCTTCGTCTTAGGTTGCAGGAATCTGATTTCCTAGGTTCTGGGCTGCCCCTAAATACTGAATGTAGGGGTGTGTTTAGGTCTGGGAGGTCAGTAGCCAATGGCTACTGTCCTTGAGGATGGCTACACCCTCTTTGTGCCTCCTTCCCTGTGGGGAGGGGGAACATCCCTAATCCTATTGGGGGAATCCTCCATCTGCAAGATGGAGGATTACTAAAAGTCAGAGTCACCTCAGCTCAGGACACCTTAGGGGTTGTCCTGACTGGCCAGTGACGACTCCTTGTTTTTCTCATTATCTCTCCTGGACTTGCCGCCAAAAGTGAGGGCTGTGTCGAGGGGGCGGGTATCTCCACTAGCTGGAGTGCCCTGGGGCATTGTAACACGAAGCCTGAGTCTTTGAGGCTCACTGCTAGGTGTTACAGTTCCTGCAGGGGGGAGGTGTGAAGCACCTCCACCCAGAGCAGGCTTTTGTTTCTGTCCTCAGAGAGCACAAAGGCCCTCACCACATGGGGTCAGAAACTCGTCTCTCAGCAGCAGGCTGGCACAGACCAGTCAGTCCTGCACTGAACAATTCGGTGAAATACAGGGGGCATCTCTAAGATGCCCTCTCTGTGCATTTTGTTTTAAATCCTACACTGGCATCAGTGTGGGTTTATTATTCTGAGAAGTTTGATACCAAACTTCCCAGTATTCAGTGTAGCCATTATGGAGCTTTGGAGTTCGTGTATGACAGACTCCCAGACCATATACTCTTATGGCTACCCTGCACTTACAATGTCTAAGGTTTTGTTTAGACGCTGTAGGGGCATAGTGCTCATGCACCTATGCCCTCACCTGTGGTATAGTGCACCCTGCCTTAGGGCTGTAAGGCCTGCTAGAAGGGTGACTTACCTATGCCACAGGCAGTGTGAGGTTGGCATGGCACCCTGTGGGGAGTGCCATGTCGACTTAGTCATTTTCTCCCCACCAGCACACACAAGCTGGCAAGCAGTGTGTCTGTGCTGAGTGAGGGGTCCCTAGGGTGGCTTAAGACATGCTGAAGTCCTTAGAGACCTTCCCTGGCAGCAGGGCCCTTGGTACCAGGGGTACCAGTTGCAAGGGACTTACCTGGGTGCCAGGGTTGTGCCAATTGTGGAGACATGGTACATTTTAGGTGAAAGAACACTGGTGCTGGGGCCTGGTTAGCAGGGTCCCAGCACACTTCTCAGTCAAGTCAGCATCAGTATCAGTATCAGGCAAAAAGTGGGGGGTAATTGCAACAGGGAGCCATTTCAAAGACATGGTACATTTTAGGTGAAAGAACACTGGTGCTGGGTCCTGGTTAGCAGGGTCCCATCACACTTCTCAGTCAAGTCAGCATCAGTATCAGGCAAAAAGTGGAGGGTAATTGCAACAGGGAGCCATTTCCTTACACGTGGCATTTGGCTTATGTAGAGATAGCTTGACTGAAAGAAAAACCTTCTAGCTCATTGTGGTGTTTGGACATCCTGTCAAAAGGAGCTGTAAGAAAGGCTTTAGGATTCTGTTTTTAGAATGAAGTCTGGACTAACAGGCTCTCTGGCAATCATTGAGAGGACAATAATTTGGAGTAACCTACGGCAGGCCTACAGCCACAGGCAAGTTATCTGTGGACTGGTAGGTCCAATAAGTGCTCTTCACTGGCAGCCAAAACATATTCCATTTGTGCTTTGTTAAATGATAGCACGGGGTCGCCCGCTGAAGCGGCAAGTTGCAAAATTACAATCAAAATGGAGACTTTTTCTCCTTAGAAAGCCGGTGAATTCTGGAACTCCTGCAGCCTTAAAAACTGCTGTGGTAAAGGAGGATACTGATTGTGCTTGGAAAATCCAATGTGCACAAATGCTGACATTGTGCGTACTTGACAGTGACAAAGGGATTAAGCCTAGGAGAACCCCATAACTGGAAGGAACCATGCTGTACACCTCCCGATGTAACTGCCACTCATTAGGCAGTGGTGATCTTCTGTAACCAGTTTTCATTTGTATAACATATATACTAATCTGCATGGCATTTGCAAAAATGTGATGTTTACGTTAAGGCAGTCATAGTTAATGTAAGCCTTAGTTTGAATGACTCATGGCAACATCAAAATAAAATTTTGGCTGCTGTGTTCTTTCTCTAATGTCGGGAGCGAAGCTGCAATAGTTTGAGTTAATTAAAATGTTACAAATATTTTGGTTTCTATGAGAACTCTTTATCTGAATGTGCTTCAACAGAGAGTGAAAAGTGAATTTACACACTTGTGCCAAGGACAAGCTGTCTGTAATGTATCATCCTGCTATGAGAGATCTTATGAAGGTCATGCAGCTGAAACCTTCTACTGTGCGATGGATGGCAAGAGGAGTCAAGCCATTTTATTGTGAAATGTGTGATCCTGATTAGTCCTCCTACCCTGAGAATCATGGAGAGCGTTGCATACTGTCAAAAAGTGTACATTTTAATTGTGCATTGCTGATCTAGTTAGATTACAATGTCCCCTTTCCACTCTCTGAGAAGAGACTCCACTGCTACTGCTCACAGTGTTGGACTCCTGAGCAAATTTACTCTGACTTACCTGACTTTTTATTAGATTGCTGACACCATCTGCTTGACTTCTCATAAACTTTCCAGATTTCCTTAGCTTAGCATGGTAGGAATTCTTCCCTTCAAGGGAAACTGAAATTGCCCGATCTTGTTTTATGACAACTCAAAGCATTTTGCTTTGATTTCGCTGATTTGAATTACATAACAAAGACATTTATGTACTGACCATTTATCTTTGATGATTTGAGGTTGCAATTTTGCTAATCTGCTAATAAACCTTCATGGTTTGCAAATCTACTATGCTCTATCATCCTTATGGGGCCTAATGTGCTTTACTCTAATTGATGCATTGCAGTGGTGTTGTCCATGAGTACATGCACCAGCCTTCCATTGATGGACGGCAAAAAAGCTTTTAAACTCCAAGCAGATGGTTGATGTGAAGCCGGGCCTCCAACTGAGACCAGAGGCCTCTGATTTCCACCTTTCCCAGGTTGCCACTCAAGCCCAGATGTGATGTATCTGTTACCACGGTCAGTGTTACGTGAGGTAGGTAGAGCAACCACCACTACAGTCTCCTCCAAGATCTGGACATGATCAGTGAGATCCCTTTCATGTTTGCCCATTGGGACTTTAGATCTCACTGAAATGCAGGACCGGGGCTGAACCATTGAAATATTAGCCAGAATGCCCTGGACTGTCCTTTGCGGGGAAAAGGCACAAAACCAGAAGTGTGAAGAATTGGTCTGATGAAGTGGAGTGTACGAGAAGGAGTCAAGTGTGACTTTGGTAGATTGATGGTGAAGCCCAAAGATACCAGGAGATTCGTCGCCGTGGGTGATTACTACCCGGGGGAAGCCCTCCTTCAGCTGCTGGTCACTGAGTTAAAGGAAGACTGGGACCCTTAGCCTCCGAAGATGTGCTACCATCAACACTTTTGAGGGGCGCTGGTGAGATCAAACGGGAGCACAGTGAACTAAACATGCTCCTGTCTCATGAACAGCATCTGTGGGACCATAGGACGAGGATGTGAAAATATACATCCTGCAGGTCAAACACTACCATCCAATCTCTAGGGTTGAGGACAGACAAAACCTGGACCAGGGTGAGCATCTTTAATTTGTCTTTTTGGAGGAAGGTGTTAAGCAGGCATAGGTCTAAAATGGGATAAAAGTTTCTGTCCTCCTTTGGCAACAGCGAGTAGCAGGAATAACTACTACTATTACTTTTTGATGCAGGTACCCTCTCGACAGCTCCTTTGGCCAAAAGGGCTTGCATTTCCTGCTGTACAATGGACAAATGGTCCTCTGTCAGGTGTTCCTAGGACGGTGCAGCATGCTTTGAGATGGACAGCCAGTGCAGGGCTTACCTCTTCAGGATAATTCGCAGGACCCGTCTGTCTGATGTTATGGCTAACCAACCCAGTAAAAATTGCTGGATCCTACCTCCAAATGGAGGCCATGCTCTACTAGGAGCATGTCAAAGAGGTTTGGCAGATGGGCAGCAGACTTCCTGGTGCACCGTCCCTCACTGCAGGGTCAATGTGTGCCATGGCCTCAGCCATGAACAGATGGAAACCCCGTTGAGACTTAAGTGGCTGTCTGTATGGGGCACGCCTGACAGAGCTTCAGAGCGATCAAAGGGGCTGATGTGGTTGCTGTGACCGAGTGGAATAGCCCAAAGTACTGTGATCCTGCTTTCATTGAAACACTCCAGAATGGAGTCTGCCTTATCCTCAAAAAGGCGAGTCCATTCAAAGGGCACATCCATAAGTGAAGACTGGACATGGCCCAAAGAACCTGTCGATCTCAGCCAGGAATGGCGCCAGTGCCGCCAGTGCCAAAGGCTTGCCCAATGGAATCTGTGGTAACAAGGGCAAAACAGATATTAACTTTAGCAGCATTACAGCCATCCTGTATGGCCCGGGTCAGTGCAGGACTCAGATCTTCTGGGACAGCAGGGAATACTTGAGCAACAGAAACCCAGAGAGCAGTGGGATTGAGATAGCAGCCCGAACGGCATTGACTGAACTGAGAGACAAAATTGTAAAAGAGAAGAAAACAAGTTACTTACCTGTAACTACAGTTATCCAGTATTGGTATCTTTCATAAATTCACATGCTAGAATCATTCCCGTCATCGAAGTGGGAGTCCCACGGTACATAAAATAGCAATATTTAACAAATAAAAATGTTTTCCTATAGGCTATAATAGAAATACAAGCCACTCATATAGCCTATCCAAGTCCTTTTGTGAAAAGGACCCAAACCTGCCTGCTGGCCAGGCCAATAAGGCACCAGAACCCTCTAGAACACTCTCCAGAGAAGCTCCTTCCCTCAGATTTTCCAGCACGAGAGTGAAAAGATTATAACCTGAGAGGAAATGCGAGCGTCTAAAGGGAGGAGGGTGGGTCGCATGTGAATTTATAAAAGATAACAATACTGGATAACTGTAGTTACAGGTAAGTAACTTGTTTTCTTATCCAGTATTGGATCTTTCATAAATTCACATGCTTGAATCTGAATAGCCAGCAGTACTGTTGATAAACATTATACTCGCAGTGGATGGAGGGTGCGAGCATAGAAATCCTTTACAACCTGCATCAAATAGCTAGCTCATAAATCTTGTATTATGAACTTCAAACAAATATACATCAATCTATGTACATATACACATATACTGAACATCTATATGTGTATATAACTACATACATACATCAAAGCATGTCAAAGTATATTGCATAGCAATTATGGACTATTTGCATATCAAACAGTTTCTACACAACCAAGGAAAGGTCTCACCTTAATGAAAGATAACGTAGAACAGCTTGTTCAACTAGAGAGTCAGTTCTCTGCGAGGACTCCAAACAATAGTGCTGCGTAAAGGAGTGCATAGTCTTCCATGTCGCAGCTTGGCATATCTTATCCATGGCAAAACCCTGAAACAAAGCAGCCGATGTGGAGACTGCTCTCGTGGAGTGGGCTCTCGGGCACCTAGTCAACGTTTTCCTGCTTTGGTGTGACAGAACTTAATTGTAGAGGAAATCCACTGGGCTATAGTGGCCTTGGTGAACCCTGTTCCTTGTCGTCCAAGAGAATAAGATACCAAGAGCTGATCTGATTTCCTGATTTGCTTGGTACTTTGAAGGTAAAATTTGAGGCATCTTTTGATGTTCAAAGAATGCAGAGTTTCTTCTGCGATTGTAGTTGGATTTGGAAAAAAGGTTCGTAGTATCACGGGCTCATTGAGATGAAATGAAGATGGCACATTGGGAATGTATCTGGGGTTGGTCCTGAGCATAACGAAGTCATCCGAAAAAAACAGAAAAGGTTCTTTAGTAGTAAAAGCCTGTATATCACTGACTCTCCTGGTGGAAGTGAGAGCAAGCAGGGTTGCCACCTTCCATGTGATGTACTTGAGTTCCGCCCTTTGAATAGGGTCGAAAGGTGCTTTCATGAGCTGGGACAGGACTATATTGAGATGCCACTCTGGCAGAGGTAGACGCACCAGAGGGAAAGTGCGGAAGAGGCCTTTCATGAACTGCTTAATGATTCTGGATGAGCTGATTGAAGGCATCTCAGTGGAGCGCCTATAAGAGGCTATAGCTACTAGGTGAATCTTGACGGATGCATGGCAAAGACCAGCCTTTGAGAGTGTGAGAAGGTACGAGTGAATTTGTTCAGACTTAATTTGTTACGGGTGGAAATTGTTCTGAGAACACCAAACACAAAATCTCTTCCACTTAAGTTTGTACGTCTTATTTGTGCTCTCTGTTCATGCCCTAGATAAAATCAGTCTGCACTCCTGATCGATGTTCATACCCTGAAACTCTCGGAACTCAGGAGCCAAGCATGCAATTGAAGAGAAGTTGGATCGGGATGAAGAATTTGACCCAGATTCTTCGTGAGAAGGTCGTGGTTGCAGGGAAGGCAGACCGGATTGGCCACAGACCTGAGTAGAAGCTCTGTGTACCAGTACTGTCTGGGCCATCTGGGCGCTATAAGAATGATCCTGCAGCAATCGGACTTCATTTTCCTGAGGAGTCCGGGGATCAACGGGATGGGGGAAAAGCGCAGGCAAAGATCTTGGACCATCTCATCAAAAGAGCATTTCCCCACGACCCCGGGAGTGGGTATCGACTGGGGTAGAACTGGCATTTGCCGTTCAGGTTGGTGGCAAACAAGTCTAGGATCGGCTGACCCCAGCGTTGGAAGATGCCGTAGAGTATCTTCTGGTTGAGTTCCCACTCGTGGCAGTTGTTGTCTGTCCTGCTGAGAGAGTCCGCTACGGCATTGTTGACCCCTGGCAGGTGCTCCACCCTGAGGCGAATATTGTGCAGTGTGAGCCAGTCCCAGAGAGACTGAGCTTCCCTTGAGATAGAGAGGGATCTTGTTCCTCACTGCTTGTTGATGTAAAACATACTTGTTGTGTTGTCCGTCCTGACCAACACTGAGGACCCTGCGATGCGTGGAAGAAAGGCCTTGAGCGCGAGGTGGATCGCCTTGAATTCCAACAGGTTTATGTGCATTCCTTTCTGAAGATTCGACCATCTTCCCTGAATGCGCATGTCTTGTAAATGGCCTCCCCAGCCTTCCAAGGAAGCGTCTGTGGTGATGATAACGTCTGTCATTGGTGTTAGAAACGTAAGACCTTGGGAGAGATGGTTGGTCTGAGACCACCACTTCCACACCTGGCGAATTCTTGGCGTGACAGTTATTAAGTCGTCGAAGGACCCTTGCAACTGGGTCCATTGGAGCTGTAATTCTTCTTGTAACGGTCTCATTCTCAGCCTTGCCAGTCGAGCTAGGACGATGGCTGAGGAAATCATGCCCAGAGGCGACTTGAACAGTCGCACTGAAACAAACTCTTTTGTGGAAATTCTGACAGCTAAGTTGATTAGTTTCAGCTGTCCTGCCGGAGTGAGGTATGCTTTGTTCTTGATGGTGTCTAATTCTGCACCCAGGAAGACTCTTCTGCATGAGGGAAGAATGACCGAATTCTGTAGATTTACTGTTAACCCCAAACTGCGGAATAACTTCAAGCAAGCGTTTGTAGCCCTGGAGGCTAGTAGTGGTGAAGGAGCTTTCATAATCCAGTCGTCCAGGTATGGAAACGCCTGGAAACCCCTGCTGCGGAGAAAACCTGCGACTCGGGCAAAGCATTTTGTGAAGATTCATGGAGCTGACCTCAGACCGAATTGGAGAACTTTGAACTGATAATGGGCACCGGCTACAGTAAAGCAGAGATATTTGCGATGTTTCTGATATATTGGTATGTGGAAATAAGCATCCTGGAGATCCATTGTTGTCATAAAGTCTCCAGGATTGAGAAGGTGCAGGATATCAGACAGTGTGATCATCCGAAAAGATTGTTTCCGAAGGAACTTTGTTGAGTTTCCTGAGATCAAGTATTGGTCTACATTCCCCTGACTCCTTCTTTATAAGGAAGAAACGGGAATAAAACCCAAGACCTCTTTGCTGAACTGGAACTTTTTCTATTGCTCCCTTGGCAAGCATAAGGAATACTTCCTGCTGAAGCAGACGAAGATGGAACTGTCTGGATGTTCTTGGTGGATGATGCAGTGGTTTTTGTATGAATTCCAGGGTATGACCTCTTGTCACTATATCCAGCACCCATTTGTCTGATGTTATGTTCTACCACTCCTGGATGTAATTGGAGATGTTTGCTCCTATTTGTTGATAATGTGAACATTGGGGAAGCATAGCCGGTGCCTGGTGAAGATCATTGCTTTCTGGGCTGATCTCTGTTTTGTGAAACCTGTCTTCTCTTTCCTCCCTGTCTGGCGTATGAGGCCGTGGATGGTTGCCTATACTGTTGTTGATAGTACAGCTTATATTGGGGTTGTTGGTACGGCCTGTGAAAGGAACCTCGAAATGAGGTTAATCCTCTTGCAACCCGAAAGGGCTGTTTCTGGTACTGCAGGGTACCTACGGACTTGGCAGTGTCTGTGTCGGTCTTGATGGCCTGCAGCGCGTCATCTACTTGCTTGCCAAAGAGAGATTCCCCATCGTAAGGCATGTTGAGAATTCTGGACTGCACTTCCGGTCTGAAAGATGTGGCCTTGAGCCAACCTTGGCGGTGTAACACTGCGGCACCAGCCAGCTGACGAAAGCGGGTGGAGGCTATATCTAGAGCACAGTTGATTATCTCCTCTGACGTACGCTCACCTTCTTGGAGGATCTTCCATGCCTCTGCTTGCTTGTTTTCAGGGATGAGATCAATGAAAGGTTGCATATCCGAGCACATTTGCCGGTCATAACGACCCAGGATTGACAAGGAATTTGCTGCCCTAACAGTAATTGCTGACATGGAGGAGCATCTTTTGCCCACATTATCTAATCTCCTTCCTTCTCTGTCTGGAAGAGTAAAGATAGGCGTCAACGGGTTCTTAGAACGCCTTTGAGCATCTTGCGAAATAACAGAGTCAGGCTTCGGGTGACCAGTGAGACATGCCGGAGAGTCCTGAGTTGCCTTGTATTTCTTGTCCAACTTTTGTGGCACTGGTGGGACTGTTGCTGGGTTGCGCATGATCTTGGTACCCTCGCTCCATTTAAAGTCAATAATGGGAATGGACCTTACAGACTTCCTTGACTGTTCCTTAAAATCATGAAGGAAGCATTCCGACTGAGAGACAGATGTTGGAAGGTGGAAGCGTGTGGCTGCCCTGTCCATTAGATTGTGGAAACCACCTATATCCTCGGGTGGAGAATCTGAAGGGCGAGGAGGTGGTGGAGAAGGAGTGGGGGCTAAGTAGTCATCCCATTCCTCAGTGGGATGCTGCGGGGTAGATCTCTCTCCTTCTTCCTCTTCTTCCCCTGAAGTGGAACCTTCGTTCCAGCGGGGGCAGCTAACACGGAATGAGGTGTCATCCTGGGAGTAGCTGGAGGTGGAGGGACGTTTTTTGGTGTAACAGGAGAAGCTGGCGGTGGTGGTTGATCGTCTGCTGTAACTGGGAACCTCCTCCTATAATCCTGCAACATTGATTGTAAGTCCTGGATTAAGGAGGCAGGCATCTGTATGGAGTCTCTTGGCTGAGGTGGTTGGTAATAGCGTTCTTGATATGAGTAATATGGTTGGTATTGATCATACTCATCATCGTCGTCCTCTTCCTGGTATTTAACATGTAACTGTGATGGGCTGTGCGCATCTCCAAATGGACCCTCATCTGATTCCTCTCAGTGCAGTAGATGACTGGGTAATAAAGTTGACACTTTGCTTGGTCACGTGTCTGTAGGATAAATCTCCGATCTGGGCACAGACGAGATCTTGACCATGGCCCGAAGATCAGGAGATCTGGAAGAGGTAGGACTAGCCTCTATCTGTCTCACAGGGACCAATGGCATAGTAGATGGTGTCAATGATGATGGTGCCGTAGATGGTATTGTTATCAGGGATGACTTTTCCATTGACGACGATCTCGTCGACAATGGTTTCGTCGACGGTGGTCTCGTCGTCGACGGTGAGACAGCTGGCGACGCTGTCGTCGGTGGTGGTGTAGTCGACGGGGCTTTTATTGACGGTGTTATCAACGATGATGTTTGTGGTCGACGAAGGAGTCAATGTTGTTAACGACGCACTCCGTTCTGGAATCCTCGTCGACGGAGGTTTGAGAGAGGAAATAGGAGCCCTTACCGTTGACGTCAAGGTAGTCGTCGCCGACGATGGTCTCGTCGACGAGGTGGTGGAGACGGTAGGTGTAAACACCGTTGTCGTCGTCACGGTCGTCGCAGGTGGTGTCGTCGACTTAATTTTAATGGTTACCTTTCTAGAGGCAAGGCTCAGAGGAAGGAGAAAGACGGTACGACTCCTTCTTTTGAAGAGGAGAGGATGGCCCAGAAGAAATTGAAGTCTGTAAGCCTTTTCCACGATGTGATTTCAGCCTCTTTCTAGATCTTTCTGCCTGGCCCAGGTCCTCAGATTTGGACCTTTCTGACCCACTCTCCTCACCTGAAGTACAGGATTTTGCCTGTAACCATGTCAGGAGTCTACCCTCACAGTCTGAGGGTTTTTGTGGAGAAAGTACGACATATCTTGCAGTCCTTTACCTGGTGTTGTGGGCAGAGGCAATACAAGCAGTCCTTATGTGGATCATCCACATAGAGTCTTTTCTTTCCACAGGCCTTGCAAGTGCCGAAAAGGCCTTTTCTAGAAGAATCTGACATTGAGTTCTCTGAGAAAATGCTTCTGAAGAAGTAGAAAAAACTGAGCAGAGCTCAGGGAGACTCCCTTCACACGACGTGCAGTAGAAAATCTGAGGGAAGGAGCTTCTCTGGAGAGTGTTCTAGAGGGTGCTGGTGCCTGGTTGGCCAGCAGGCAGGTTTGGGTCCTTTTCATAAAAGGACTTGGATAGGCTATATGAGTGGCTGGTATTTCCATTATAGCCTATAAGAAAAACATTTTTTTTGTTAATTATTGCTATTTTATGTACCGTGGTACTCCCACTTCGACGACGGGATGATTCAAGCATGTGAATTTATGAAAGATCCAATACTGGATAACACCCTCTTCCCAAAGTTTTCCTTTCTCGTAAGGCTCAATATTCGGGGAAGTAGTTAGGCAGCCATTCAGGTTTGGCCACCTTGCGGAAGCTTGCACCACCAATATCTCACTGGGGGGGTGCAAAGTTAAAACGTCGAGTCACCAGGGGCAAGATGATGGCACTGTGCAAACTGACAATTCACAGGGGGGGACCAGAGCAAGCTTTGACCCCCGTCCCCTAAGATGTGTCAGTAAGGGCCTCATTAATGGGAACCGAGGCTCAGTACTGGGCTGCCCAGCTGGATGCTTTCAGTCCGAACTTTTGTCCTTCAGGTTGGGGAGCTGGAGGCCAATAACTTCGGCCACCCTCTGCATGACTATCACTAAGCAGGCACTTTTCTCAGTTGCTGGGCCTGGGAGTGAGACTGGGTCCAGTATCAGGGGAGGTGTCAAGGCCACTTGCATCTTTAAGGTCCTCACACCAGTTTTCTTCATGGTACAGTTACACAAGTTCATCTCCCGCATAAACCTCATGGTCAGTTTGTCTGAAACAGGGAATGCAGTACATGTGACTGCCATGCAGTACTAGAATTTGAACTGGCTAAGATGGAGAGGGCAAGGGCTGTAGGTTAATGGATGCCAAAGACGGCCTTGGTCAAATTAGGGGCAGCACTGACTCAGATGGAGAAAGCACAATCGGATGCACCCTGTCCTTCGGTGCTGAAACAGATGATGATGTTCTGGGGACCGGCATAGGCTATAGAATCGGAGGTGGAGTGGGCAAAGGTGCCAGAAGAAGTCCAACAATAATAACAGAGGGTTAAATTGGTGAAGAGGAACGCTATGGTCTTACCGAACTCTTGGATCTGCCTCAGAAACCAACAGGATGTGTATGGACAAGTTGCTGAATTGCCCGCAATGTCGACCGACTTCAGAAGGCATAGAGACGCCCTCACACTGAGTACTGCTTGGATTTTTTAAATGTTTTTTCTTGGACTTACCCAATGATTGAGAGGGTGATGATCGGTCTAGGACAGAGTTTTAGACTTGGTCCAGCCCTGCTACAGAGTTTTTTTATGCTTGGCATCGTCTTGCTTTGCCCTGCGGTCCTAAATGTCCTTCAGATTCGACTGTCAGTCACTGCATGACACAGATCCATGGCTCGAACAAAGGCACAAAAGGTAAACATGATGTGCACCTGCCAGACACATGTGCTTGTGGCAGTCCTTGAAGGGATTAAAACACCTGTCCTCTTGGGAAGGAACAGTTCCCAAACAAACTGTTCAAAATTGAGGTAAATAGGTCTCGAAAAGAGGTAGCTCTTGATCTGCTTCTGGTGGCACAGAAAAATAGGAGCCGACGTCAGTGAGTGAGAGTAATGCCAATATTGGCCTAGCACATCATTTTTGGAGCGGAATGACAATAGTGCAGAGCCGCACTGCACCATGTGTCAGGGCGCAAATATACAGCTTAAAGGTTCCCATAATCAGTCTGATGCCTGACGTAGTATTAAAATCTTGAGGAATCTTCTGTGTGAAGTCTCTATCAGAATTACCAGAGTCTTAGGAGGGCATGTACCACCTCATGAGTATAAGATATAAAACCGTGACAAAGTGGAGGCCTGGGCGGCAAAAAAACATAAGACAATCCTTTGGGTTTGAACATAGGGATATCTGTATTTCTAGTGTAGCTATTCAATCGAACCCATCCAGAGGCACTTTAAACTGACAGGCATTCCCTAAAGGGAGACTTAGGCAGGTATTCTCAACTCACACCTATCCTGGTGCACATTACATTGTGTGGACTGGTTATGCTGGCTGGTAACTAATCCTCTGGTCGTACTAATTTGTTAAGCAAGGAAACAGGCACTTTCCAACATAAACTTTAAATCAAGCTACACATTACTAACAAGTTCCAACAGACAGAATGACTGTATGCTCCCTCCAACTGAAAGGAGTAAGTCACAAAAGACCACTGCAGGAGCAGAGGCACATCAGAAACGAAGAAAATAAAGTTTCAGGTGTGATCTTAGTTTATGGCCTTATGACTGGAAACCCTTCTATTTCATGATCCATTAAGTATTCCAGCAATTTATTGAAGATACTATAAAGCAGAAGTTCCTATCCCGTGGTTAGAAGACCGCTGGAGGTCAACGCAGCCTACTAGGCAGTTGTGACTGCTTAGTAAATTAAATATTAACAGAATAATATAGTGTACATAAAACAAACAAAATGTAAAGTTGACAATTTTAAAATATTTTGTAAATGTGAAGGAATTAGAGATTGGAGGCAAAAAAAATAATAAAGTTAGTAACAGTCCAAGTTAGTCAAAAAGAACAAATTATAATCGATGAGTGGCCTCAATTGAATTTAGGAAAGCTCCAACCTCCCCATTATTATTTTTTTGTTTGCATTTGGTAGTGAACTAAATAAAAGATTTAGGCTCTCATTACAACACAGGTGGACAGCGGTAAAATGGAGAAATGTAATGCCAATAGGCTGGCAGTATATTTCCCTATATTACAACATTGGCGGTCTGGCTCAAGTACCACTCCGACCGTCACAACGGTAACAGCGGCCGGGCTGGAGACTTCAGTCTCCAGCGAGGTAGCCGTCACTAGCCCACCCATGGGATTATGACCCCGCCTACTCCATGGTTTTCGTGGCTTCCTTACCGCCACGAAAACCATGGCAGTAGGCACTATCAGTGACAGGGAATTCCTTACCGGTCACTGATATGGGGTCTTCCCTGCCCCCCATCCCCATGTTTCCCCCCCCCCCCCCAACACTCCCTCTCACTCCAGACCCCCACAACCTACATGCACCTTCACGCACCATCGAACACACGCATATACACACTCATACCCACATTCATCCACACATGCATCCATCCATCCACACACACTTACATACATGCACACACGCATTCACACAACATACACGCACTCACACATTCATACATGCACACTCGCACACACAAACATACACACACAACACCCCCCACCCCCTCCCCTGTTGGAGCACCCTACCTGATTTCTGAGGGTCCTCCGGAGGGAGACCGGACGGGGCGCTGCTGCCAGCAGCAGTGTCTGCCAGCAGAATACTGCCAGGCCGTATCATGTGTCATTATACGGTCTGCGGCGGTCTACTGGCGTGGTGTTGCTGCTGGCAGCAGCGCCACCTTACCGCCATCCACCGACATGGCCGCAGCCGGAATTCCGCCATCCTTCTGGCGGAATCCCAGCTACGGTCATAATTTGGCATACTGGTTGTAGCCGCGGTGACGGTATTTTGGCAGCCATCACCGCGGTGGTAGGTGCTTTGTACCGCCAATGTTATAATGAGGGCCTTAATATTTTATGTTTTTTTGATGAATGCTTGTTGCTATATTTTTTTAGTATTCTTCTGTGGTTCAGATCACTGACAATGCTTAGGCAGGGGTTGTCAGCTCCCAGTAATGACTCAGTGGGGGGGGGGTTTCCAGATTGCGATAATTATACCCGTTGTGCAGGTCACTGCCCGATTTATGGGCAGTGATCTGTGCGATGGGTGCTGCTGCACCCGCCGCACTGCGGCATTGACAGCGGCAATGTCCTGGCCCAGCATTCCACTGGGCCGGCTGGCGGAAACATCGTGGAATATTGTTTATACGGCTGGCAGGGTCTCAAGGGGGCTGGCGGTCTATGTTTAGACCGCCAGCATGAACACGGAGGGGAATCCTAAGTCACCAACTAAATTTCCAAAATGTAGCAGTTTTTCATTAATGCCATAAACACTTCATGTAATGCACTGCATAAATATACAGCAATTTTAAAATCACGTACCGGTGTAGTATATCCTTGTTTCCATGAATCCTGCCTGCAGGTTGGTGGTAAAGGCAGTTGGGGTCTTGCAGTTGCAGACCATTTGCCTGTAAATGCCAAAAAAATAACTTTAGTTAAAAGCATTTTATTGATGTTCTGTTCACATTATATATCAACCAAAACAAACTTTTTGCCAACCAGTCTGTACTCTCATACATGTTCCGTCTCATACCAGCGCCAACTTGACAAACGTCATGCAATCAAGAAATGGGAAGAGCAAAATTATTTTTTGCAGATGGAAGATAGACAGTCTTTCATCAATTGTTCCATTGTACACTGTCACAACAACTACCCAAGTTGAAGCACTCTTTCAATCCATAACTTAATTAAGCATTATAAGTTGGCTAAGCTACACAGCTTAAAAACAACTCCAACGACCTTAGTCTTGTAGAGTTGCATGACCTGCGCTTGGTCTCCATTTTAGATTTCCATTTCTAGCTTGACATCTCTTTCAAATGTGACTCCTCACATAGTTTTACTATAACATGAAAATGTGCTGCACACACATTTATTCTTGGTAGGCTCTGTTGCCCTGTAGTCTGCAGATTCAGTCCAGGGACGAGAAATCAGAACGCAGTGTCCTTGTTTTCCTTTTCTGTGCTCATTAGGAGACAACCTATTTGTGCTAGACAAACCAACATAGCTGTTCTGCACCTCTGTCACAGGGCGATAAAGAATGTGTTTTATTGTATAAACCGTGCCCATGCTACTGTCATGGAATCACTGTGAAATGTGACTGAGATGCAGCTCTGTTGACTCAGACATCCATCCTACAAAGGAAGATAACTTGTAAACTTAGACCAGCTTCTTGACACCTAAGACCAGTGTATGGGGGTTAGACTATCCCAACTGATATGTCAGAGGGTACTCCCAAATATGCTCTCTTTAGTAGAGGAAATTACAAATTAGAATAGAGTAATAATGATAACAATTCATTACTATTTAATCAATTATTATTTTTGTATTTTTCACTATCCTAACAATATTTATTATAACTATGTGTCCCATCTAATCTATCTCATGCTTCCTTTGCAAGAATATAATCATTACAATAAATGCTTCGAAAATACATTTTTGCATCCTTCTTGGCCATGCAAGACCGACCAAACAGAAGGGTTAGATTTGTTTCCACTGACACCTTGAAAACCAATAACATCTATTACCCTGGTCAGTTTAGGGATGTGATACTATGAGCTAGCCAAAACCAACCAAAATATTACTGATTATATATGTAGACTAAGCCTCTGTTGGAAAACGCCCCTTTTGGACATGATCATCCCCACGTTTTGCTCACTGATACTGAGGTTTTTCTACTGAGGTTCACTGGGTCCCTGCTAAACAGGTCCCCAGTGCCAGTGCTCTTCCCTGAAAAAACATGTAACAATGTGTACAATTGGCACATACTTCTTTACCTTTTCCATGTCCCTAGTAAGAGGTACCAATGGCATCTAGGGCATGGGCAGTGGGAGAGGGTCACTAAGGGCTGCAGCACATATTGTTCCACCCTCAGGGACACCCACCTAGAAGTTAGCTTACCCACAGCTGCTATTGCACTCTGCATGTCCTGGTGCAGGCCAGACGAAAACACTACATGGCACACCCACTGTGTGCTATGGCCCATTCACTGCATCTAAGTATATATAAGTCACCCCACTACAGCAGACCTTGGAGCCCTAAGGCAGGGTGCATTATATGTGATGTGATGACATATCTGCACAAGCAGATTTAACCCTTGCTAAGTGAGCAGGGCAGCCATCTCAAGGTATGTACTGGACACTTGTCATCACAAGTTCCACAGTTACAAAATGGGATCACTGAAACCCATGGAAGTTAACAAACAAATCATCTTAATAAATCATGGCTGATGCCAGCCTCCAATTTAATAGGACATGAACACAGAGGACACCTTAGAGGTGACCCCTGAACCCAACTAGTCTCTTAGTGTGTTGGCTGATTAGTATAGACCAGCCTGCCACCACAGACAGGTTCCTGACCCCACTGGAGGTTAGAACCCGTTCTCTCAGAGGCCAGAAACAAAGCCTGCTCTGGAGGAAGGTGCTATCATCTGCTCCAGCAGGATGGCTAGTGAATCTGCATACCAAGGCCAGGGACTTCAAAGGCCCTGCCGCCTTTGGTATGCAACCCTGGCTTCCCCAGACCTGGGTGTTGCCACTCCCTGCCCTGAGGCCCAATTGGCACCAGGACAGGCTGGAAAATTAGTTAGTCAGTAGGTGTATACCAGTTTTGGGTTATACACAACCCTATGGTGGGCTTCCCAACGTGGACATTCAAGAACAGTTCATCTTGGTGGAACTAGGCCTTCTGGGACAGGATTAAGCCCACTCCCCACAGAAAGTGGTCATATATGGGATATAGTTACCCCAAGGATATGTAGCCTACTGGCTACTTCTCCACATTCCCCTTAATGCCCCTACATCGGGTATTTGGGTGGCCCCTGACACCAGAAGCGCAGATTAGTCTGACCAAAGAAGAAGTGGGCAATAAAGAGGCAAAGGAATGAGAACTGGGGATGACTGGTGCAAAGCCCGATCTACCTACCTGCTCCTGCCCTGATGATCGTGACTCTTCCTACAGCTGTAGGGTCCCCAAAAGCCTCAGAGGTTCTCCAGGCCTTTGCCAGTCCGTCAGCATCTTCCTTGGAGAGGAGCAGCCACTTCCCTGCTTCTTGCAGGCACCAACTGCAACGTCTGGTTCACAGTTCTGAAGACTACTGGGTCCAACGACGCAGCAGCCGTCCAGGAGGTGGTCACCAAGGTCCCAGGGACGAATTCTGTCTCCCTTCTAAGTGAGAAGACATTAGGACCAACTGTAGCCGAGCTGCACCAATGCCTGGGGTCCTGGACCGCTTGCAACAACCAAGGCTTCTTTAGGCCAGACCTGGACTTCAACAGCATATCTGAAGACCTGCCGTAGAGGGACGTCAGCACCGCTGAGGACATCTTCTAGAGCCATCCAGCTGTCCTCTTTTGTCCCTCTTCTTGCAAGTCCACCAAAGATCTGTGGGCGCCTTGACAAGGACGACAAAGATCCGCTGCACCCAAGCTCACCGGTCCAGGACCACAACATCCAACTGTGTTCTCTTGCTCCCAGGACCCCCACCGACCAGGTCCCCCGTTGGGAACTCCCAGACGTGTCCCCAAGTTCCCTCTTGCACTCTCTTTCAAGGTGGCCCTTCTCGTCACCAAGTGTGCGGTGGGGGTTAATTAGCACCACTGCACCCAGACACCCCAGGGCAGGTAAAATTGAACTGCTGGTTTTGTTTATAACTATACACCCCTAGCATCCTACTACCTACTGGGAACCTCTGGGAACTGACTGCAGGGACCCCTATGTAGTAAAAGTACTTTGAAACTTTTACTCTTAAAAGTGCATTTGATTAAAAGTGTAACTTGCTAAATTATTATAAAACTGCAACATTACTTATCTTCTTGAACGTATTCTGGTGTTGAAACATAATATATACAAAATAACTATTTTTTTAAACAATTGTTCTTGAGTTCCTTCTTGAGTGTGTGTCTTTTTTATTGACTCTGATCAACAAATGCTTAGCACTACCCTCTGATAAGCCTAACTGCTCGCCCACACTACAACAGAAGAGAGCTTTTGTGGTTGTCACTTTTACCCCTGTAAACCAATATGGGTCGCCTGTACTCTCTGCATAGTGTACCCATACATTTGGTACACTACATAGATAGCCAGATTTCTACAGTGTCTATATTGTAATGTTCTTGTTGTTACATCACAATTGCATTAAACTTGTAGGAACCGTATAACAGTGGGTTACGCCAAACCGCATTTTATGTTGTTCTAAATGCTACAGTCTGACAATGCCAAACGTATGTTAGTTTTCCTCAGGGATTGTGGTCTGCACAGTCCCCAGAGTTGATTATTTAATGTTAGAACATATTGGTAAATTGTGTCAGAATCAATGTTAATGGTGCACTGTTCTCTTAATGACATCTCAACCCCACTGCAAAAGGGATACTATATATAAACTGACCATTTGTTAGCTGAGTAAAAACCAAGAACTGTAACACTACAAGACACAATCCGCTCCCTGGGCGTCTTGAGAGCAAGTGTAAAACTTATATTTTTTCAGAAAGTTTAAAAATGATGTCTCTTATGGTTGTTCAAATAGAATGGAGGAACACAGGTGCTACATCAGTTGCAGTCCATGTCAAACACAAAATGCTGTTTTGAAGCACTTTTCAGTAAATCACAGTGGGATATTTCCCTGTGGCTAGTGGGCTGACATCTACCATACATCTTGGTTTCTTTTACTCAGTTGCAGTCCTTACTTGAACTGAATGGCAGTCCGAGAGGCTGTGGTCGACTTGATGGTTTTCAGATTTTGTGCAGCATTTTCAAAAACAGAGTCCCTATTAGGCAGAGTCACACTATTTCTTTGCTGAGTCTAATTGTTTGAAAACAAAGTATGAGTGAGTTGTCAGTGCACTCGGAGTGCTAAAAGGCATAAAACAGATACACTGCAGGTGAGTTATTTGATAAGCATCTAGAACATCTTTGTTGGTCCCATGTGGCATAAGCCACAGAGACTATTAGGACAAAGTCTAGATCATGGCTTAGAAATGTTGTGCTACTCTATGCTGTGTTTTAGGACTTGTGTGTTTTCTCCAGTGGGCTTGACAATCACGCAGAAAACACTAGAAGTGCTCGGTCATTTTTAATTTGAAGGTATTGAGTCTTTTTGAGTGGCTGCAGTTCTTTCACCGTAGACTATGTGTTGACCAGTCTTGGTGGTGGAGAATATACAGTCAAATGGCCCAGGCCTCTACACCTGTACATTTATGTGGAGACTATCTAGTGGGTCCCTCCACAACCCTCAACACCCCCAACCCTCTAAGTGAATGCCAGCCCAGTCTCTGTAACCGGGGTCTTTTGTCTTCATTATGTTTGATCAAAGAGAAGCAATGGTTTCCGGAGGTATTTTTGAAATATTTGAACATCAATTAAAGTACAAATCAAAAGAATACAAAGCATTCAAAGCATTAGTACAGCTTTAAAAACACATAAAGAGCATGTCAGAAGCCCCACTGCATATAGTTTAATTTATCATATTTACATCAATAGGAGGAAGGAGCTCAGTACTCAAGTGATCACAGGATGTAAACGTACAAGGTAATATAGAAGATTGTATAATACAGAGATAGCAACGCTCGGTTTGAACCAATTTTAGCGAGTAAACATCTTTAAGTAATGAAAATCCTTCAGGATTTAAACCAAAAAAACACAAGCAATGTTCACGCTTGCAGCAGCTGCACAATAAAGGGCAGGCACTGGGGGAGGAAATTTTTTAAGCAAACTCCCATTCCCCACCTCTGCTACCTGAACTACTATAGGTCAGCAGAGCAGGTGGCATCGAAGGTACTAGTGGTGTGAAGTTAAGGCATGGGTCAACGGTATCCTCCAGCCCTTAAAATCAGGACTTCTAACGCGACCTTCACTAGTTGCTGCTGTTACCCATGGAAGAACCTGTACTGGCAAACCATAGCCAGGATCAAAGGTAAGCTGACCATTTCTATTTCCAAGCTGCAATAAGAAAATGAGTTACTTATCTGCAACTGTAGTTCCTCAGTTCTGGTATGTTTCATAATTCACATGCTTGAACATTCCCCGTTGCGGAAGTGAGAGCCACACGATACATAATAAAGCAGTAAGTGTTATTATCAATGGTTGCAATGGCAATGAAGAATAAATTAAATAGCCTTTCGATGTCCTTTTAAAAAAGAACCACACTTCAACCAATCAGGTGACAGCACCCTTTAGAATACTCCCAAATGAATCTGGGTCCCTCAGATTTTCTACGGCTCTGCTCAGTTCTCTTCAAAACCAGCTTTACAAAGCTACTCTAGTTCTGCTATGCCTGAGATATCTAAAAATGGCTATCCAGACCCTGCAAGGCTTGTGGAAAGAAAATGCTTCATGTGGATGATCCCTGCAAGGCTGCCTGTACTGCCTCTACCATCGGCATGAGGTAGGACTGTAAAGTCAGTCATACTTTTTCCACCAAAACCTTGAAGACCTGAGAGAGGAGGCATGTTTTATGGCAGCAGAAAGCCTAATCTAATAGATCTCCTTCTGAGGAAGGTAGTGACTCCTCTTCCACATCTCAGGAGAGATCTCATAAGAGGGAAAGGCGCCATGACACCTGGACTTCAGAGAAAAGCAGAAATGCTCTTAAAAACGTCATCATGGGTCTGCCAAGGAAAGCTAAAAATAAGGAGAATAGGGAACAAAATATCCTCAGAGGCTGCTAGATTGGATCCCAGTACTCCATCTATAAAACCCAGAGCTCATCCTCCAAAGTTCTCATTAGAACTGTTGATGAAGAAGCCTATAATTGATTTTCACATATCATCGACGATCACCTTGCCGTTGAGAGTAACATCGTTTGCGATGACGTCAATGGCCACCACAGTTACATCAACAACATCAACAATGCTTTGCATCTCTGCGTCTATCCCATCGACAAAGATTTTATCATTGATGACCACACCATGGCTACCCTCGACGACGGCAGCAACGAGAATTACAATGACAACGCTTAAACGTGCTAGATATCCCACAACAGTAGCGATCTGTGTCAACCTCGTTATTGGCAATAACTCTGACACTGAATGTTCCAATAACTTTCCTCTTGCCAGAGCATACTTAACCAAGCAAGATGCCTTCTCTTCAACCAAGCCTTCTGTTGGATGTTGCGGAATAGGAGGATGAGGGCCCCTTCGGGACAGCCCATAACACATCAGAACTCCATGTAAAAAATTATAGAGGATGAGGAAGAGTATGACCAATATTATGGAGAATACTACAATCCACAACAAACAAAATATGTGGACAGACCTAGACGTTATAAGGGACATCACCAACAATATGGCGCATCACCTTCTTGTAAGGGTATGTGCCAGGTACCTATGTCTCTATTTTTAAGACCTCCAGGCAATGCTAGAAGACTAGCAGAAAAGGTTCCTATACCCTCCTAGGGGACAGCCTACCCCCCACCTCCCAGAACACAAGGGCCCATTCCTCCACCTAGAATGCCCACGATGAACACTGCGTCGACCATACCAATGCCTCCTGTAGATAATCCATCATCATCAGATGATGACACGGAGAGGATAGTGAATTCCCTGAGACTCAACCAGTGCATTATGAATAGGACGATTATCTGATCTCCACTCCACACTCTACACCGCCGCCTGTAAACTCGCCTCCAGAGGACATAAGCGTATTTTGCAATTTTATGGCGGGCTGCAAGATGATTTCACTGCTGATATCAATCAAGCAGTCCGACTGTTTTCTATCTGATTTTAAAGACCCGGCAAAGAAATCAGTGCGAGCCATACCCATTGTTGATTACACATGGGAAGAGGGCCCAAAAATACTCGGCTACGGTAGTGGGGGAATATCGCGTAAAGATAACAATAAACTCAACCACCTGCCAAATTGGACATCCTAAATTAGACTCCATAATCTCTCAAACAGCTCAGCTTCGTTTTTAAGAACCCCTCCGTGGATATCTCTGCTCATCCAGACAGGACGGCAGCGATTAGACGATATACGGAAGATATTTTTAACTGTCTGCCATCACAGTTCAGGTGAAAACTCTCAGGCCACATTGGGTCGGTATGATAGGTATATGTGGTCCAACATCAGTGACCTCATAGAAATGGTGCTTGAGGACAGAGGTTCAGAGCAGAGAAAAATCTTGCAGGAAGGAGAACGCACGTCATCGGAAATAACTGACTGAGCAATGGACACTGCACTACTAGATTTCAACAGCTAGCCGGAGCTGTAGTTTTAAGATGCCAAAGTTGGTTCAAGGCAAATTATTTTTGACCAGAAGTGTAGTTGAAAATGACATGGAAAACCTGTTTGGAAAACACATAGATAATGCCCTACTGTCCACGAAAATGGACATTGACGCTGCTAAATCTCTAGGTACCTTACATTATCAGACTCTGCCCTTTCGGGGACCACATGGAAGAGGCTACTCATTCTACAGAGGAGGATATCAGTGTTTTCAGCAACAGCGGCCCTTCCAGCAACAATGTATATTCTCATATCAATAGCAGCCATACCTCCAGGCATCAGCAGCAGCATACAATAAACAGACGCAAAGGAGAAAATAGACCCTCCAGGGCCGAGACGAGTCGCAAACAGTGACCTAACCCAGGTGCCGGCTACTCTTTGACACTTCAGAGACTCTGGGTGCAAAAATATCCAACTACCTCCAACAACGGCGGCAGATAACATCAAACAAATGGGTATTAGAACTTGTCACCTACGGTCATATGCTGGAGTTTATAAAGAGGCTGCCAAACACTACTGAATAGAGCGCCTCTACCTCGTCTTCACTTAGAAAGGACCACTTACCATGCTAACTAAAGGAGCAGTAAAAAAAAGTTCCCCATCCACTGAAGAGTATGGGTTTCCATTCCTGTTTTTTCCGAATCAAGAATATGGGAATGGTGACCCAATCGTAACCTCAGAAAATTAAACAAGCATTTAAAGAAGCATTCCTTTCACATGGATACTATTTTGGACACCCTGCATGTAAGGAAATACCTCCTTGGCATGGTTACCCCCTGACGTTTTGCCTTTTGTTATTGCCAGCTATGACTGAAAGTGTGCTGGGACCCTGCTAACAAGGCCCCAGCACCAGTGTTCTTTCCCTAAACTGTACCTTTGTTCCCACAATTGGTACAGCCCTGGCACACAGATAGGTCCCTTGTAAATGGTACCCATGGTACCAAGGGCCCTGTTGCCAGGGAAGGTCTCTAAGGGCTGCAGCATGTCTTATGCCAACCTGGGGACCCCTCACTCAGCACATGCACATTGCCTCACAGCTTGTGTGTGCTGGTGGGTAGACAATGACTAAGTCGACATGGCATTCCCCTCAGAGTGCCATGCCCAACTCACACTGCCTAGGGCATAGGTAAGTCACCCATGTAGCAGGCCTTACAGCCCTAAGGCAGGGTGCACTATACCACAGGTGAGAGCATAAGAGCATGAGCACTATGCCCCTACAGTGTCTAAGCAAAACCTTAGACACTGTAAGTGCAGGGTAGCCATAAAGAGTATATGGTCTGGGTGTTGGTCAAATACGAACTCCACAGTTCCATAATGGCTACACTGAAATCTGGGAAGTATGGTATCAAATTTCTCAGCACAATAAATGCACACTGATGCCAGTGTGGGATTTATTGTAAAATAGACCAAGAGGGCATCTTAGAGATGCCCCTTGAATACTAGTCCGACTCCTAGTGCTAGGCGGACCAGTTTCTGCCAGCCTGCCACAACCAGACGAGTTTCTGGCCACATGGGGTGAGTGCCTTTGTCACTCTGTGGCCAGGAACAAAGCCTGTACTGGGTGGAGGTGCTTCTCACCTCCCCCTGCAAGAACTGTAACACCGGCGGTGAGGCTCAAAGGCTCATGCCTTTTTGTTACAGCACCCGAGGGCATCCCAGCTAGAGGAGATGCCCACCCCTCCTGCCACTGCCCCCACTTTTGGCGGCAAGGCTGGAGGAGCTAATGAGAAAAACAAGGAGTCACCCACCAGTCAAGACAGCCCCTAAGGTGTCCTGAGCTGAGGGGACCCCTGCTTTTAGAAATCCTCCATCTTAAGTTTGGAGGATCACCCCAATAGAATTAGGGATGTGCCCCCTTCCCCTCAAGGAGGAGGCACAAAGAGGGTGTAGCCACCTTCCAGGACAGTAGCCATTGGCTACCGCCCCCCAGACCTAAACACCCCCCTAAATTTAGTATTTAGGGGCACTCAAGAACCCTAAGAAATCAGATTCCTGCAACCTGAAACTAGAAGAAGGACTGCTGACCTGAAAGCCCTGCAGAGACGACGGAGAAGACAACTGTTTTGGCTCCAGCCCTACTGGCCTGTCTCCTGACTCGAAGAAAACTGCAACAGCAACGCTTCCAACAGGGACCAGCGACCTCTGAAGCCTCAGAGGACTGCCCTGAACCAAAGGACCAAGAAACTCCCGTGAGCAGTGGCTCTGCTCAACAGCAGCAACACCTTTGCAACAAAGAAGCAACTTTTAAAGAATTCACTCTTCCCGCCGGAAGCTTGAGACTTCATCCTCTGCACCCGACGCCCCAGACTCGAGCTCCAGAGAACCAACACCACGGTGAGGACTCCCAGGTGACTGTGACCTCGTGAGTAGCCCGAGACGACCCCCCGGACCCCAACAGCGACGCATGCAGAGAGAATCCAGAGGGTCCCCCTGACCGCGACTACCTGTAACAAGGAACCCGACGCCTGGACCAAGCACTGCACCCGCAGCCTCCAGGACCAGAAGGAACCGAACCTCAGTGCAGGAGTGACCCTCAGGCGGCCCTTTGCCTAGTCCAGTTGGTGGCTGGCCTGAGAAGTCCCCCCGTGCCCTGCCTGCACCGCTAGAGTGACCCCCGGGTCCCTCCTTTGTTTCTCATACAAAACCAGACACCTGCTTTGCACACTGCACCCGGCCTCCCCTGTGCCGTTGAGGGTGTGTTTTGTGTGCCTACTTGTGTCCCCCCCAGTGCTCTACAAACCCCCCCTGGTCTGCCCCCTGAAGACGTTACCTGTAGGCAGACTGGAACCGGAGCACCCCTGTTCTTCATAGACGCCTGTGTGTTTTGGGCACCTCTTAGACCTCTGCACCTGACCGGACCTGAGCTGCTGGTGTGGTAACTTTGGGGTTGCCTTGAACCCCCAACGGTGGGCTGCCTATGCCCAGGAACTTAGCCTTGTAAATGTCTTACTTACCTGACAAACTAACCATTACTTACCTCCCCCAGGAATTGTTGATTTGTGCACTGTGTCCACTTTTAAAATAGCTTATTGCCATTTTTACTAAAATTGTGTATGCTGTTGCTCTAATTCAAAGTTCCTTACTTACCTGTGTGGAATACCTTGCATTTATGTATTTACTTCAAATCTTGAACTTGTGGTTCTAAAAATAAATTAAGAAAATATATTTTTCTATATAAAAACTATTGGCCTGGAGTTAAGTCTTTGAGTGTTCCTCATTTATTGCCTGTGTGTGTACAACAAATGCTTAACTCTACCCTCTGATAAGCCTACTGCTCTACCACACTACCACAAAATAGAGCATTAGAATTATCTAATTTTGTCACTATCTTACCTCTAAGGGGAACCCTTGGACTCTGTGCACAATATTTCTTACTTTGAAATAGTATATACAGATTCAACTTCCTACAAAGTCTTTATAAGAAATCCAATTGACAACAGTGTCAACGTCATTACAACCTCATTCTTTTGCTCAGATGACGCTTGGCTCAAGGTTCAAAACCGCAGAAAGGACATTTGCCTTGACTTCAATAGAAGACAGGTGTAGGTCCAGGACTTCAGCTGCTTATCTAATCACTGTGGCAAATAAAGCACTGGCCTCCTTTGGGGATTATGGGAGCAACATTAACTTGAATCAGGGGAGGTACCAAGCCTGCTGGCCTCCTGTAAGTCCATGTAGAAACTATCATCATAGTAATGCATGGATAAATCAACCCAATCACCACTGTCGTCATCAGATGCTGGCAAACTCTGGTTATAGTCCCAGTCAAAATAGTGGAGCCTCAAAGGATGGCTCTATGGCAAAGGAAGTATTCTGTCTGAATCAGAAACTACAGGAACCCCATGTGCAAGAGAGTAGTACAAGAAAACCTCAGCTAGGGTCAAGACAGACTCTGCTACGGTTCAGCTCCAGCAGTCAGCAGAGCCTCGACCCCCAGTGCCAGAGATGTCAATACCAGAAGGGACCGGAAGAGGTCTTGGAGCAGGAATGAAAGTCAGTACCACTGTCAGGAGAACATAATGTGAGTTCTAGGGGCTAATGTGGGTTCAGACGCCTCTGTGGATCCCTGAAAACCCAAAGGCGTCCCAGAGAGATTGGAAAGGGTGTCACAAATATGGAGTATGGCCTCCTTAAAGGCCTCAATTACCTACAATATCAACAATGACCAGGGGAAATTGGTTGAGGAATTGGTTCTTCAATGTCTTCAATGCTCTTCAATCAGGAATCGGGAGCAGGAATGATTGCCACCTTAACACTGTCCTCACATTTCTTTGGACAGAGTGACAGGATGGGCTTGAGTCCCACTTTGGCTTTTTATGATACTTCGAACTTGATATGAACTTACCTACTTATACCACGAGGATGTCCTGTTACGGAACAGCCTCAACAACAGAAGTGGGTCCCCGTTCCTGACTTGGAGAGGGGTGTATAAGAGGTCCTGACTTCTTACAATGTTCAGCATTATACAGCTTCGCTTTATGGTCATGGATTGCCTTTCTGTGCATGGGGGTACATTATTCACACAACCTAGTGTCATGCAGGAGCCCAAACACCAGAGGCCGACTACACAGGAGTCTGTCACTGACATATGTCTCTGACAGGCACATCACGCTTTGAACCTTGTTGTCTTATATGGGGAAATTGTTCCACTGCACACTGGAGAGGAGCTCCAGATCCGCATTTAAATAAGTGGATAAAAAGACAAGCAGGAGTGGTGCCTGGGGTTATTCTAAAGGTGACGAATCTATGGTTGGTAATATCCATCAGAAGGAAAGATTTGAGAATCAGGAAGGCGAGACTAGGCTACCGACCTCCATCTTTATTAGAAGGCAAAAAGTAGCAGGAATAGCACGGTTCGCGAACGCCTTTGCCCAGAGTGCGCGTGGTTAAGGTCAAGACACAGCTAGTTGAGACTGCTGAAAAGCAAACATAAGCAAACAGAACACTTGACAGCTATGGATTTGTGTAGCATGGAAGTTAAAGTGAAGATAGTTTATAAAATGACACAAGGGCCCTGATAACTAAAGGAAGTCAGTTAATAAGCTATGCCACCCAGGTCATGCAAAATGGCACTAGCACTGAGATGGCACAATCAAACAAAAGGCACTTGAAATTACAAGCTAAAGCACAAGCAAATTCATTATTAGGTACACAGGTTTTAACACCCTACAATGCAAAGCAAATGTAACTTTAAATAATGAAAGGTTGACAAATCACAGGCACAATATATACAACATAAAACAGTATGAGCACACCACAATTTTAATATCCAGTAGGTTAGAAACATGTAACATGAATGCCAAACAGTAGGCATTACTTCAAAATAATAAACAGCTATGCTGAGGTTATAGGCAAATTAATATTCAATCCTTTACTTTCCACCTTCGTAGGCACAGTCCAGAGAAGAAAGTTCCACAATGGATTGTCCTAAAGATGTAGTACTTACTTCCAAATGCATAGTAGACTCCACTACCCAAACTTTAATTGTGGCTCATAGTCATTAACCTTCAGGTTATCTCACTC